>NW_027411977.1:110966175-111576044 GCF_047663935.1 Musca autumnalis | reverse complement strand
GCACGTCGAGCATTCGCAGATCACGAAAGCTTTTTTGAAATCACTGGCATAGACGTTAATCTAATATTTCCCCTCAAAATCATTTTAATTTCGTTATCATGTCAGTTTCCCTTGGATTTAAATATGTTTCAAACATATTGTTATGAAACAGCTGACATAATATTGGAGAAATATTCTTGGTTGCCTATGACTTCAACAGTCCATAAAGTGCTTATACATTCAAAGGATATAATGGAACAGGGACGTACGCAGGGGGGGGGGCACGGGGGGCCCGGGCCCCCCCCGAAATGGTTTGGTCCGACAAAATTTTTTGAGCTACTTTAACAAATTATTAAAATTTTTCTCTAGAATAATTTTTGTTTTTGAAATTTCAAATGAAAACTGATATTGTTCTGAAGGTTCTGTACTGAAAATGTACTTTATCAACAAGCTGTCTGAAGAAATATTTAAAATTTTTTGTTTGAATACGCTCTTTGAGAGAAACTTCCAGTAAAACTGAATTCCTTCCGTATGCCATGCCCGTGTTTTGGAATTCGTATTCAAAAGGACTACAAATTCATTATCGTGCGGATTAGAAGTACATAAAATGAAGTGTCTATTCGCAATATGTACGACATACGAGTATCAAGGGTTTTCCGTGGAGTATATCTCGAAAAACAAATAAGAAAATGGATTTACTGCCTTAATCAATATTTTGTATTCCTATTTTATATTAACTCATTGCTAAATAGTGGGAGAAAATAATGGAGAAAAATTTATTGTTGTGAATCATAAAGTGATAATATCTGCTATAAATGGCATGCCCATCTGAATTTTTTTCCTATCAGTATTTGTAGCTGAAAACAACCGTAAACGAAATTAATGATCAAACTTTGGTTAGTTGGTATTGTATTAAAATCTGCTGTTATTTGTATTGTATATCACGGTGCTCTTGAAACAACTTTAAACGAATGAAGCTTACACCTGGGTTCATAGACGAAAAAAATAAAAAAAACGCATTTTTAGAGTATTTCAGGTTTTGACCGTTTTGCTGAAACCACAAGCCCTATCCATATGGAACTAAAGTGAAAATTCTTGTTCTCTTATGATATTTTCCTATGTTTTACTGTTTTTGAGATATAGAAATTCAAATTGGGACAATTCACTGACTGTATCGTCTCCTTATAAAGCAATATCATGACTGCAATTTTCCAAACCATTGTAACTCTCGAACAAATCTACAGATTTTGTCCAAAATTTGGATCTCGCAATATTTTGGACACTTTCCCTGCCCCCTTCAAACTATTTCTCTAAAATCTTGAGCAAAGCCCAATTCGATTTTTTCGAGACCTACTGGTTCGAATATAGATCGATTTACTTGAGGTCTTGTTTACAGCGATATTGTGTTTTTCGTGGATGAGTCAATGGTTATATCAGGATTGGTCCAAAAGCTCTAAATTTTACGCCGACCAACTAGTTTGACTTCCAAAATTAGGTCCACTTCCAAAATGGACTATATCAGTCTATTCTTTCAGGTATCGTCTGTACAAAAGTGCAAAACGTTTGCGCACTTACCCAGCAACATGTTTGTAGCCAAGGAAGTAGTTGAATCATGAGTGCAAGTGATTTCCGACTACATATTTTTACGTGCAAGAAGTCTTGATTTTTACAAGTGCATGGTGCAGTGAGGATAGTGTCTAATTTGCTTCTTAAGCACACATTTTGCATTAGTTCTTTGTAGTGAATAAATATACATTCCATGGAATGTATTTTCAATTAATTTTTCGATTAATTTATTCGAAAGCATGCATTTTGAGGATATGGGAGAAGTTAAAATCTATTAAGCGAGGATCTTTCACTGAGTTGAGACCTCAGGGCCATTTGGAAAAGAGTATTCAAAATAGTTGTGGTAACTTCTAATTAATATTTATGGCCTCTTTCTCTAGTCTCTTTCAAATTACTAACAAATGTTTGGTTTACATTCGGCGTCTTTTCGTGATTTCGAAGGTGTTTCGTGATTTCGCGCGGAATCAACCAAAAATTATCATGATTTCGCATACAAAAATGAAATCATCTAAAGTCATTTTTTTTTTTTTGTAGAAAATTTTTGTTTGAAAAAACAGTAGTTTGATAATAGTTCGATAGTCTTAATGAAATATAATCTTAATAAAATATAATGAATATAAAACAATGAAATATCTCAAATAAATCATTTTAAAAAGCGACTGAGTGCAAATAAAAATCAAATAATTTTATTCTAAAAAGTTAGCTTTTATTGCTTAAAAATACCCAAAAACATCTAAAAACGCTTCTTGCATAGAATCATGCAAAATAAGTGATAAACATCTAAAATTGATTGCATCCTAGCTGCACCATGCCCTTGCAAAAATCATGACTTCTTTCACTTAAAAAGACATAGTTATTTGCACTCACGATTTAACCATTTGTTTGGCTACAAACAAATATGCAGTCTGATATTTCTTGCACCTATAATTATCTTTTTGGATACAAGTATTTTGCTGAGTAATTAAAATACCATGAAATAAATCGCTTCTTGTGTTCTTGAGAATTTTCTTTGCAAAAAGTTATTATAAATATAAACATTGCTAAAATGTGAAAATTTTATGAAATGGATTCAAATCCGACATTGTCAAAATGTGAAGAACGGAATGCATTTTTAATGACTCTACGTAGACTGTTTCTAAAAAAGCTATTCAATCACTACTTCACATAGAACAACTTCAAATAAATTTTGCTGGGTAACGCCAATAATAGAGAAGCTGTACACCCGAAATATTTCGAAGCTATTGTCGGAAAATTTATACGTCCAAAAATGGAGACGAATTTCGGAAACTTCCTGGCTTTACAATTTACAGAACAAAAATTGGCTATGTAGTCGGTATTCTATATGTCTATATATGTAGACAAACCCGACTGCTACTTTTCTTGTTTTCCAGAAATAAAAAATTTTTAGTTTTCGGAAGTGATTGATATAATAATAATAATTTTTTTGGTATAATAATGATAATTTTTTTAATGTAACTTTCAGAATTTTCTGTTGGCTTTCATTGAGTCTATCGCTGTTGGTAAAATAGTAAAGCTTTGGTGTTTTTAAGCAATTAAAGAATATTATTTTCTAACAATAATACAAAACTTTTTTAATGGCACTGAAATTAGTGTGTAATTTCTTCAAGTCAAAATGTTTACATCCTCCAAACATCTATTCGACATACTCGCACTATTTGCATGGAAGTTCTTTCACCAAAAGGATTTCCAAAATCCATATTAGTGACGATATTTTTAAAACTTATGCTAATAGCCTCAACAACACAACACATGGTCGTATGTCAAACTGTCCAGAGTATGCTGAGGCTAAAAACTGACAAACTTTCAAAAAAAAAAATTCAAACGACGCCTGCCGACACTGCGTGTTGCCTAGTCCAGAAGGTTTTTAGTGCCCCTCGTGAATAAAGTCATCAAAAACCCGTTAAAATAGCTTTAAGTAACGATACATAACATTTTTAATTTTCATGATTTTTGTTCAAGCTGGGCCCCCCCCGAAATGAAATCCTGCGTACGTCCCTGTAATGGAAAACTGTGTACTTCTATAAGGGATACTTGGAGAAGATGCTGCCGAGTCAAGACATAAATTATACAAGTCGGATGGGTTGCAGCATGCTCGTAAGATCAGTCGAATGAATAATATCCTAGATATATTTAATAGAGCCATGGATACCTCGGATCCTTTAATATCGTCCATAAGTTTAAGCAAGCGTATGCAACAACGAAAGCGTTTACAGCTTCCACAGGAAGTTATACAAATGTTAAAATGAGAAAACCCAGCAGAAGAACTTGAATATGGAATGCAGTCAATATAAATCAAAATGTAGATGAAGTTTACGAAGAGTGCGACGGTTGTAAGGAAGATGACTTTATTTTGAAGTAAATAATTTGAATAACATTGATTTAGATAATGAAGTTGATCTCACTTAAATGTAATATATGTATGTAATAGGCCGGGGCGATTTGAAAACCTTAATGGGCCCTTCGCGTTTCTGATTCCTGGGATTGAACTGAGCAAAAAAGTCCACTAGAGCATAGGTCTACGGTGAAAATCGAGCCTCCCGATTTTGACTTTAAGTTTTTTTCCACGTTTTTTAGACATTTTGCCATATAACAGCCAAACCATTGAGATTTTCGATCGAACACAAGGACAAAAACTGTAGCCAAGACAGTAATAAATAACTCTCTAATACATCGCAAAAGCATTGGAACGCTCCTTCAGGTAGTTTTGGCCTTGAGAAAGTGCAAAATTTTCGAAAAATGTCGATAAATGGCACTGTGCTACAAAAGTTGACCAGAAAAACATTCAAGCGTTCTGATGCAAAATTATATCGTGTTGGGATCCATGGACAACGACAATGCCTTTAGTTCTTTTGTGTCACTTCGTTCTATTTTTTTATAACGGTAAAAGTAGTGAAAATCTGGGTTTCTTACATTTTCAAATTTAAACGGGCATATCTTCTTTTTTCACAACTGATTTCTATTGATCCTTCTTCCTTGCCTGAAGAAGAATCCCAATGCTTTTGCGATGTATTAGAGAGTTATTAATTACTGTCTTGGCTAAAATTTTTATACCCTCAGCCTTTAGGCTAAAGAGGGTATTTACACTTTGATAAGACCAAAAATGTGCCTCATCGAAATAATGGTTTTAGACCCCAAGTATGTTTGTACGATATCCGTTTCAGACAATTTTGAGTAGATCTAGCAATGTCCGTCCGTCTGTCTGTCTGTCTGGCTGGCTGGTGCGCACGATAACTCTCGAACGGATCAATCGATTCGGTTAAAATTTTGGGTATCGAAATATTTTGTCCAGATTTGATTTAAGTTCGAAGATGGGCCATATAGGTCCACTCCTTCAGGTACCTCCCCCACAAATGTTCAAAAACTGTCGCAAAATTTGTGCGCACGATAACTCTTGAAGGGAGTAACCGATTTGGTCCATACGTTGTATATCGTAAACATTCTACAAGAGGAAGATGAGGTTCCAATATGGTCTCAATCGGCCCACTCCTTCGAGTACCTCCCACACAAAATTTCGGATAAGTTCAGTTTAGGGCCATCTCTCGAATCACTGTGATTTTTGTTTTAGCAACTTGTATTCACTGCCCTCCATACGACGGTACAAGTTTCATTAGAGGCATGTCCATACTACCTGAGAAAATAGCCTGAAAGTTGCAAAAAACCCCTATGACACCTTGTGAGGTGGTTGGAGCGCAAGATAACTCTAGGACGAATCTAGAACGGAACGGTCCAAAATTTGGCCTTAGTAATATTTTGTTCAAACATGGTCTTAGTTTGAAGATAAGCCATATCGGTCCACTCCTTCATGTACCTCCTTCACAAAAGTTCAAAAATGTTCGGAAAATTTGTTCAAACGGTAACTCTTAAAGGGAGTGGCCGAATTGGTCCATACTTTACACATCCTAATATATCTACCAGATATAGATCGGGTTCAAATATGGACTATATTTGTCCAATCCATCCGGTACCTCCCACTCAAAATTTGGGAAAGGTTCACTTTAAGACCTGCTATCGAATCACTTTGATTTTTGTTGAAGCAACTTAGATTCGCGGCCTCAATTACAATGGTAAACGTTTTTTCAGGGGAGTCCATATTTCTTGAGTAAACATCCCGAAGTGTGTAAAAACCCCATATGGCACCATATGTAGTGGCTAAAGATCGACTTTCATAATGGTCAATGTAGATCCATTCATTTTAGTATCTCCTCTTGATCCCTAATCCTAATGAACATTTTGTCGGTTCAAATTCCCAAAATTTATAAAAACCCCTAAATACATACGTTTTTTGGGAAAATATTATTTCAATATATACAGTTGGGCTATAACCAAAAAAATACCACCACATAGCCGTGGTGACACTATTGCAATTTTTGGTTATTCTTTATAAACTCGTGAGTTTTATGTTTATATTTTTTGTACCTATCGGACAAGAGAATATGGGGTCATTTGCAACGAATTCGCGAAAGTTACAGGCTGTTTTTGTTGACTTTGCCTGTGTCATGGTATGGTATTTTTGATATTTGCAAAAAAGCGCAAAAAGTTATATCCCAAATATACAGGCTGAGGGTATATCTCTGTCGGCAAAGCCGACTGATACTTTTTTACTTGTTGTCCTTGTGTTCGATCGAAAATCTCAATGGTTTGGCTGTTATATGCCAACATGTCTAAAAAACGTGGATAAAAAACTTAAAGTCAAAATCGGGAGGCTCGAGTGGACTTTTTTACTCAGTTCAATCCCAGGAATCAGAAACGCGAAGGGCCCATTAAGGTTTTTTCCTTCCATACAAATCGCCCTGGCTTAATATGTAATGATATTCACTATTTAACTGCTTTAATACAAAAATAAATCAGATAATATTTATTTATGAAATACACAAATAAAATCGTTTTGTCGCCAAGGGGTTAATAGATTGGGACCTTAAAGGATTAACTTCATTATAAATGTTGCTCCATAATCCTTTCCGAAGCCAAAGAAAGTTTTTCTGGATGAAACCAAATACCATTTCTGAGTTTATGACTTTTGGCCAGTGCTGTAGTTTAATTGCACAAAAAATGGAAAGGGGATGCATTACCGACTATTGCGATATCTCTGTTGTTTGACCACCTATGACAATCTACTTCACATCGTTGTAAAGGTGATATTTTCTTCTTTCCTTGCTTTCGATATACCTCTTACAGAAGAGAGATATTCGCTTTGAAATAAAACATTGGCCTTTTCTCCCAATAAGTTTTGAACACATTCCGTCCCCTGAATAATACCCGACCATTACCAAAATCAATAGGGTTTTTCCTCTGTGGGAGGAACATTAACACCCAAAATTTCGTGACGATCCAATCAAAATTGCGACGTGTAGTGTGATTACAAAAAATTAAAAAATTAGATGTATTACCGACTATTGCGATATCTCCGTTGTTCGGCCACCTTCGCCAACCTGCTTTACATCATTGTAAAGATAGGATTTTCTACTTTCATAGTCAGACTTTGCTTTTGGAAGGTCCCCAACCAAAGCTGTGATATTGGTCATTATTATTAAAATCGCAAAAATGAAAAGTTGTGTTCTATTAACGGCTATTGCGATATCTTCGTTGTTTGACCACCTAGGTTACATCGTTGCAAAGGTGATATTTTCTACTTTCATTAGTAGGTTTTGCTTTTGATATGCTCCATATAGAAGTGGAGATATTCGCTTTGAAATAAAACGTTGGCATTTCCTCCAAATAACTTTTTTTCACATTCCGACCCCTGAATAATATCCGAACATTCAGTAGGCTTCTTCCCCTCCGGGACCTTCATCAACACCCAAAATTTTGTGATGATCGGACTAAAATTGCGACCTGTAGCGTAATTACAAAGTTTGGATGGACAGACGGACGGACGGATACACATAGCCAGATCGACTCAGCTCGCCGAGAAATTCATTTTGGTATAACTCCACATAGTGCACGGTGTGCCTTTACAAATTTAAATGGAAGGTGCTTACACCTCGGAAGTTTTTACTGATTCTGAAACTACAATGCTCATAGATGAGAAATATCAAGAAACAAAAAAATCGCCGGAGGGATTTTAAAATAAATCGCGATTTAAGTTCACATTTTTAGAGGTTCTTTAGGTTTTCACGATTTAGCTTGGAAACCGCGAGTTCTATGTAAATGGTTCTAAAGAAAATGTTGTAGCAGAGAAAATTCTCCACAAGATAGGCCTTTATGATATTTTCGTAGGTTTTACCGTTTTTATACCCTCCACCATATGGAGGGTATAATTAAATTTGTCATTCCGTTTGTAACACATCGAAATATTCGTCGGAGACCCTATAAAGTATATATATTATTGATCAGCATAAAATTCTATGTCGATTTGACCATGTCCGTCTGTCCGTCCGTCCGTCAGTCCGTCCGTCTGTCTGTCTGTTGAAATCAAGATACAGCTCGCAATTTTAAAGATAGAGAGTCAAAAATTGGTACAGAAGTTTTTATTACTTGCAGGATGGTTGGTATTGAAAATGGGATATATCGGTCCACGTTTTGATATAGCCCCCATAGAACGGTACCTCCCGATTTTCGGTATTTTTAAGGTTTTAGCTTCATTATCCTACCAAAATGGCTGAAATTTGGAACTTAGTCTACGTTGGTGGTATAAAACTTTCCCCCAGAACTTTGTCTTCCTTCGGGGTATAAAACTTTCCCCCAGAATTTGGTCGGTATCGGTCCACAACTTCATATAGCCCCCATAGAACAGTACCTCCCGATTTTCGGTATTTTGAAGGTTTTAGCTTCATTACCCAACCAAAATGGTTGAAACTTGGAACTTAGTCTACGTTGGTGGTATAAAACTTTCCCCCAGAACTTTGTCGGTATCGGTCCATGCCTTCATAAAGCCCCATAGAACGGTACCTCCCGATTTTCGGTATTTTGAACGTTGTGCCCTCAATATTCCACCGAAATGGCTGAAATTTGGTATTTAGACTTCGTTGGGGGTATTCAAATATCCCCTTTAAATTTGTCTGCACAGGTCCACGCTTTCATATTGCCCCATTTCTGACTAAAATTCATCGGTATAGGTCCACGTTTCGATATAGCCCCCATAGAACGGTAGCTCCCGATTTTCGTAATACTGAAGATTGTGACGTCAATATCCAACCGAAATTGCTGAAATTCGTTATTTCGTCTTCCAAGAGTTATAAAATATTCCAGAAGAGTATTATCAGTATAGGTCCACGTCTTCCTATATCCCCATAGCAGCGTACTTCTTGATTTTCGGTATTTTTTAAGTTTTAGCCACATTCTCTTACCGAAATATAGGAAATTTGGTATTTAGTCTTCTTTGAGCCTAAAAACTTTCCGTCAGAAATTTGTCGGTATAGATCGACGTTTTGAAATAGCCACCATAGAATGGTGCCTCACAATGTTTTACCGAAATTGCTGAAATTTAGTATTAAGTCTTCTTCATACACGAAAGGAAACTAATTATTCCATTTTACTTCAATACAACTTGTGGTGGAGGGTATAACAAGTTCGGCCCGGCCGAACTTAACGCCGTTCTTACTTGTTGAGATATAGAATTTCAAATTGAGACAATGCACTGACTGTATCGCCTCCTTATAAAACAATGTCATTACTGCAATTTCCCAAATTAAACTTATATATCTAGAAAATGGTACAACCTAGAAAAAAATAAATCATACAATCTTGTAGAGAATTTTCACAGCTTCACTATTTTCTTTAGTCCCATTTTGATATGACTTGCGGTTTCCAAGCAAAATCTTGAAGACTTAAGATAAAAACCTAAAAATTTGAACTGAACCTCTATATATCAAAAATGGTAAAACCTACGAAAAAACCTAAAGGCCAGTCTTATAGAGAATTTTCACAGCTACAACATTTTCTTCAGACTCATTTCGATACGACTTGCGGTTTCCAAGCAAAATCGTGAAAACCTAAAAAATCCCTAAAATTGTGAATTTTGATCGCGATTTATTTAAAAATCCTTCCGGCGATTTTTTAATTTTTTTTTTTATTTTTCTTATCTATGAACATTGCTGCTTCAGAATCCGCAAAAACATCCCATGTGTAAGCGGTTTCCATTAAAAGTTAGTTAAGGGGTACTGTGCATAATATTGTTTTATAAGGGGACGATACAGTCAGTGCATTGTCCCAATTTGAACTTCCATATCTCAAAAACGGTAAAACTTACGAAAATATCATAAAGGCCAATCTTGTGGAGAATTTTCTCTGCTACCCATTTCTTTAGACCCATTTACATAGAACTCGCGGTTTCCAAGCTAAATCGTGAAAACCTAAAGAACCCCCAAAAATGTGAATTTAAATCGCGATTTATTTGAAAATCCCTCCGGCGATTTTTTTGGTTTCTTGATATTTCTCATCTATGAGCATTGTAGTTTCAGAATCAGCAAAAACTTCCGAGGTGTAAACACTTTCCATTTAAATTTGTTAAGGCACACCGTGAGTGGTGTAGGGTATAAAAACAGCCCTTAACCCACTTAAAGCCACTGGCCGTTTAAACGCTTAAAAAGTCTCAAAGATATAATCTATGTATATATATATATATATATATATATATATATAATTCTCCTGTCACGGTGTTTGACATTAAACTCCTCCGAAACGGATGGACCTAATTTGATGAAATTTTGTATGTGGAGTTTTTAGGTCTGAGAATAGATCGTAAGGTATTTTTTATACGGCTAAGTGTAGTGACCCGTTGTCCTCCCCCACAATTTTTTTAGAAAACGACTTACTGTCTTGACCCTAAATGGTCATCGCGGAAGTGAAATATCGCCGTCATCGCAAAATTTTCAAAAATGTATTATTTCAGTTATTATCTGACGCTATATACACTGGCTTCAATAAGTGGAACAGCAGGATCATCCCCACATTGTGGAATACAGAATCCAGATAATTTAGAATGTCACTTGACCAAAATTCCAGAAAAATAGATAGATAGATAGATAGATAGATAGATAGATAGATAGATAGATAGATAGATAGATAGATAGATAGATAGATAGATAGATAGATAGATAGATAGATAGATAGATAGATAGATAGATAGATAGATAGATAGATAGATAGATAGATAGATAGATAGATAGATAGATAGATAGATAGATAGATAGATAGATAGATAGATAGATAGATAGATAGATAGATAGATAGATAGATAGATAGATAGATAGATAGATAGATAGATAGATAGATAGATAGATAGATAGATAGATAGATAGATAGATAGATAGATAGATAGATAGATAGATAGATAGATAGATAGATAGATAGATAGATAGATAGATAGATAGATAGATAGACGCGGACCCGGTTCAGCTAGTTTTCATATAAAATTTTAAGTTTTCTCACAAAAACCTCGACCTATCCTGACTGCTCTCTGAAACTCTGTGGGGTGGTACTAGATGGAGTAGACCGATGTAGACCATCTTTAGACTTGAAGTAAGTTTGGAAGAACTTTCTTTTGGAACTTAGTCTTCAGCTACTACTTTGAATTTAGCCATAAATAAGGCTGAGAATATAATAAAACAAATTTAAATTTAAATTAATATTTTTGTATATAATTGACAATATAAAACATATTGATATAAATGCAGTATACTTATATTTGAATATTATTTAATATATACAAAATGACTAAGATTTTTGATTCCGCATAAAAATCATTGAAAATTTGTCATAGGATATCAATCACATTGTTTGAATTTGTTCCTCAATCCAATCCATCCAATGTTGAGTGCTAATATAAATGCCGGGTACCTTGCCACAACCATGACCATATGAGACGACACCAATTAAATAGTAACGCGTTACACCCTTGTATAACTGCAAAAAAAAGAAAGCATATACATACAATTGTTTTTATATTTTATGAAAATAACAAATATTATTTACCTCTGGTATCATTAAAGGACCACCCGAATCACCTTGACACGTATCTGAACCGCCCACAGTATAGCCAGCACACAATATGGCATCACCATAATCTTCATCGGGTACACTTGGCACCAGTCGCTTGTAGATTTGACGGCAGACATTGTTCTCTAAAACCGGTAATTGTGTCTCTTTCAAAACCTGCGAAGATGACCCACTTTGTTCGGTATTACCCCAACCGGCAACAAATGGCATACTATTGACATAGGACTTGGAACGTAATGTTATGGAATTGGGCATACATATTGGGGCAATTAGATCTAAAAAGCAGAAATTGAAATTGAGAGATTTTATGTAATTTCAATAATTTGTAAATAATTTCTTTTTACATTTACAATTAAACTTACCTGTAAATTGCACAATTGTCTCTAATAACAAAATTGCCAAATCAGATCTTCTGTTTTTACCAAATTGGGGATGTTTTGAATGCTAATTACAGAGTATAATCATCATCGTCGTCATCGACATCAATTGGCGTTAAAATAATGCAAATATGAAATAAAAAATAATTTCCGTCAAAATATTAAAAAAAAAAAACAGTGAATAACATTAAACATATTAAAAATGCCCAAGTGCACGGCCAAAAGCAATGCAAATGTTCACAATTTGCCTAGAATTGTAATCTTGTATTCAGAGCACTGCAAGTCATTCGAAATAAGTGATCAGCGAACGATGATAAATTGCCTACGCGGGAAATTTGTTGTCGCATAATTCAATTGTTGTAAAAACAATAGAACAGTGGAGTACAAAATTGTTATTTGAGTTTATATGTAGAATAAATGTTGATATTTTTAAGCTTTGAAAATGTGTCAAACTGAAGGTAGTTTAAAAACCTTGACCTATCCTGACAGTTTTCTGCAAGAAAGTACTGCATTCAATATGAAACCATATGTGAAATTAAAACAACTCGGTCGGATATGAATTCTATGCCGGGTAACATATGGGATGGGAGAAGTCTCCCTTGTCCCTTCTGGGATGTTTGTGGAACAATTATATAACATATGGGATGTAAAGGCCTGGGTATATAACCTGCCTCACCTGGTTGCCTTTCTTTCCTGCTTCATTTCTGACATAACATAAAATAAAAGAATAAAGAATTTTATTTTATTATGTCAGAAATGAAGCAGGAAAGCAAGGAAACCAGGCGAGGCAGCTTATGTACCCAGGCCTTAAGATACCAAGCAACTACCCTCACCGGCTTTAAAATAGTAAAGTCCAGAACTTATCTTGGTCCCTCTTTCATCTCAAGTGAACACTGACCTCCTCGTGGTGTCACCTGGGGTGCTGCCTTTAACACTTGTTAAAGGTAGTGATCTATCATGGTCAGCGCGTTCTCTCATAAAAATGTTACAAACTTGAATTGGGCGTTGGGCAAGTAAGTCACTCTCCAAAAACATCGTACTATAAAAAAGAATTAAAAATGTATGAGTCGGCTTTGCCGACAGAGATATACCCTCAGACTATGTGAATTGAAGCTTTCATTTACGAACAGATCGAATGTTTTTAGGGTATTTTCAGAATTTTTTCAGTACTTTTTGGACATTTGGAATTGCCGACAAAAATGCGGTTTAGGATTAAAGTTCAAAAGTGTTGCGGCGGTGGTACTTGAAGGAATGGACGGATATAGTCCATTACGCAATTGGATCTTATTTTGGGAGTCATATCTTTTCGATATATAGTCATTTAAGTGGGTCATCGTATAACTTTTGGAGCAGTATGCCAGGAAGCATGGACTTGTCCACGGAAAACATAATAACACTGTAAACATGACCACAACGAACAGCATCGGTATACATTTCCAAAGGATCTTCGAACAGACCCTAAACTGCACTTAGACACAAATGTTGAACTTTTGTGAGGGAGATACCCCAAGGAGAGCAGATATGGGCCATTTCAGAAGTTAAACTAAATTTGGGCAAAATATTAGGAGACCCAAATCGATTGACCCGTTCAAGAGATATCGTGTATACCATTTTAGTGATATTTTTGGGGGGAAGTACCGGAATTTTTGGACCGGTATTGACCATCTTCGAACTGAAACTATGTTTGGACAAAATATGACGAAGGACAAATTTTGGACCAAATCGGTTGATCAGTTCGAGAGTTATCGTGCTCTCAAGCCACTGCATATGGTGCCAAAGGGGGTTTTTACGCCACTGTAAACAGGACCACAACGAACAACATCGGTATACATTCCCAAAGGATCTTTGAACAGACCCTAAACTGTACTTAGACACAAATGTTGAACTTTTGTGAGGTAGGTACCCCAAGGAGAGCAGATACGGACCATTTCAGGAGTTAAACTAAATTTGGGCAAAATATTAGGAGATCCAATGTTTGGACCAAATTGATTGACCCGTTCAAGAGCCAGTGATATTTTTGGGGGAAGTACCGGAATTTGTGGACCCGTATTGCCCATCTTCAAACTGAAACTACGATTGGAAAAAATATGACGAAGGCCAAATTTTGGACCAAATCGGTTAATCACTTCGAGAGTTATCGTGCTCTCCAGTCACTACATATGGTGCCATAGGGGTTTTTTTACGCCTTTCGGGCAGTTTTCATAAGAAGTATGGACTTGCCCCTGAAAAGCCTTTTACCGTCGTAATTGAGGCAGCGAGTGCCAGTTGATTCAACAAAAATCGTTCACTCCCTTCAAGACTTATCGTGCGCACATTTTTTCCGAACATTTTTCAACTTTTGTGGGAGGTACCTGAAGAAGTGGACCGATATGTTCCATCTCCGAATTTAAACAAAGTTTGGAAAAACTATTACGATACCCAAAATTTGGTTCGAATCGGTTCATCCGTTCTAGAGTTATCGTGCGCATCAGCCAGCCAGACAGACAGACGGACGGACATTGCTAAATCAACTCCAAATTGTCAGAAACGGATTTCGTCCAAACATACTTAGGGTCTAAAATCATTATTTCGTTATATCGGTTCACGTTTTGATATAGCCCCCATAGAACCGTACCACCCGATTTTCGGTATTTTGAAGATTTTAGCTTTACTATCACACCGAAATGGCTGAAATTTGGTACTTAGTGTTCGTTGGGGGTATAAAACATTCCCCTGGAATTTTGTGGGTATAGGTCCACGCCTTCATATAGCCCCCATAGAACAATACCTCGCGATTTTCGGTATTTTGAAGTTTGTGGCATCAATATTCCACCGAAATTGTTGAAATTTGGTATTTAGTTTCGTTGGGGGTATGCAACTTTGCAGCTGAAATTGTCAGAATAGGTCCACGCCTTCATATAGCCCCCATAGAACGGAACCACCCGATTTTCGGTATTTTGAAGGTTTTAGCTTCCTTATCACACCGAAATGGCTGAAATTTGGTATTTAGTCTTCTTCCACGCCTTAGTATAGCCCCCATAGAACGGTACCTCCGGATTTCCGGTATTTTGATTTTTGAAATTGTTGACATTTGGTATTTAAACTTCAATTGGGGTACAAAACTTTCAATATGAAATTTGTCGGTATAGGTCCTCACCTTCATATAGCCCCATAGAAGTACATCCCAATTTTCGATATATTGAAGGTTGTGGCCTCAATATTCCAACGAAATGACTGAAATTTGGTATTTAGTTTACGTTCGGGGTACAAACTTTCCACCTAAAATTTTTATGTAGAGGTCCACGTCTGCATATTGCCCTTAAATAACGGTACATCCCGATTTTCTGTATTTTGAAGGCTTGTGGCCACATCATTTGCTATCCCTTCATATCAGCTGGTCTAATTTCGGACATTCGACAGCAGGTATGTAGCGAGCGGCTGTCCCTATGATGAGGTTCCGAAAACTTCTCTTCGCTACCCGAAAATTGGAGGGCAACATTCTGAAGCAGTAAATACTAGAGTTGTGCGAAATGAACAATGGCCCACATCATTTGTACGAGCAAACTGTGTATATGTAATAGCATACGATCGATTTTATGGCGTTACTCATACGTTTCGGAACTAGTGCAGTGAACTAGGAACTAGATTACCCAACTCTAGTAAATTCGGGTTGTCTGTTAACGAAGACGATGAGCCAGAGTCAATTGTCAGGCCGGGTGCCACAAGTCACAATGGTGATGTCTGTCGAGCTGTGGCAATCGCTACTTATCGGAGCTGCTTCACCTTGCACAATAAGAAGCTATTGATTTACTCGACCAGCGATGTACCCCTTTGGCCATTGTCTAGGACGGAATGCCAAAGCCAAAGGTGAGCATTGAAGTCCTCTAGCACCATACGATTATTGCTCTCAAAATACCAACTAGTGTCAGGCATATAACTATTAATTTGTGGTATGTACCCATTAAGTAATTCTAGCTCCCCGGTCCCACACTTTATTGCTACACCCATACGATTCATGTTTATGCAACTAGAGCCAAGCTCAGGTGAGACTGATGTATAAGGAAGACAAGCTCCTCTCCTTCGCTTCATGTACGATCCTTCCGCAAAACGTTGTAACAAATGCAATGTTTCAAGCCAAGGTTTGCTTCCTGGATCACTGCGACCATGATGTGTCTACGACTCATAAACCTACAATTTCGCTGTTTCATAATCCGACGACGAAGTTGGAGACACGCTGGGAAATTTTCTAGCGCAGCAGCATAACTCCTACTAAAATAATACGGGACATAGCTAAGACCAGATCAGCCTCGGAATTGCGTCCATTCCCTACATCCATTGCATATCAGCGATGTAAACATGTAATATATACGGGTTTGCAATATGTAACAAATCCATTTCCCGGTACAGACCTAACGAGCTCGGAGCAGGCATTGCGGGAAATATCGCCGCTCTCATGGGGAAAAAAAATACACGAACACAAACGAACGACCGTTGATCGAAGATTCCTCTGAGTCAATCCGGTATATGGAATCGGCTGCAGTGGAAGTGCCAAAAATTTATTAGTTGCTACTGCCGTAAATCATGAGGTAGAGCATACCACCCTCCTTTCAAATTGTTGTCTGAAAATCGGTGCACTCTTTTCTAAACTCGGAGTTCTTTTAGACAAAGCTAATAATAAAGCTAACAAAGCTCCCACTTAACATATTGGTCGATGTTGTCCTGATTCCCACCACTAACTACCCCAAAATATTTTGTGTAACGTTCGATATGATGTTTAAGTTGTCCGCGCAAGCCACAGCTATTTGTGATAAGATCAGAAATAGAAACAAGGTTTTCAAGTTACTGGTCGGCAGCACTTACGGATGCTAACAAAGAAACTTTGTTGACCACTTACAAAGCAATATGCCGATCTGAGGTAAGTTATGCGGTGCCAGCGTGGTATGGAAATGTTAGCGCTACGCAGTAAAACAATATTCAAATCTACAGAATGCCGCACGGAGGACCTCCAACGGATGTCTCTTCATGACACCAGTGGCCACCTTGATGAGGAGACGAAGGTTTTACCGGTGTATCAGCACAATAGGATGTTGTGTTATCGTAGTGAGCACCCCTCTCCCGATTTAGTGGACATCCAGGTACATCGGGAAAGATCTTCATGATCTTCATAAGAGAGAGAGAGAGGTCACAGGTACAAACGAGAACTTCTAGACCACAACCAGCCTATCAGGCAGGTTTGGATATCATTCGCACTGTGCGAATGCCGTACTTGGAGACCAACCCCTATCCAACGCAGCTGAACAACTCCAGCTGCCAAGACAAACACGAGCGGTTTTATCCCATACGACACGCTGCATTTGTTTAGCTACCCAGCTAACCCCACTCACTGGTCTCATGTCTCTTTATGGAGGCATCCAGTTTAGGATGTAGAATTTTTGAGTCTGGATACAGAGGAAACTGAATCAGATAACTGAACAACAACAAAATTATAAAAAGTGTTATTGTAACGTTTTCCCCATCCATCATATTTCTTTCATGACATTAATATCCACCTTGTGATGATTCGCAGATCAAGATCCTTAAAACGTTTGCGGGAATCCTGAACATTAGAGGGATTTCTTTGTATTTTTATATCCTTCATTCCGTTTGTAACACATCGAAATATTCAACGGAGACCCTATAAAGTATATATTCTTGATCAGGGTAAAATTGGATTTGTGAGGCGTTTTGAGCGCAAATACCCTCACTTTGAGAAGATCTAGCTTCCGATCCACCAAATTCCAACCCCTGTAATGGATGCAGTGTCCAGCCCAACGGCTGTGATGAAGGTACCCATTACAGGTAAACAAGGAAACCAGAAGGTGTTGAGCTGTTCGAGCACTATGCGGACACCTTTGCTGTCTGCGATAGGGTCGGGTAATACGACGCCCCCGGCCCCGAAGACGACGATACGGTCGGGAAACACTGTGGTGAACGCCCCCATTTCGATTATGGCACAGGAAAGGGGGAAGTCGCAAGCCAAGCAGCCGCAAAAGGTGTCTGTCGCCTATTTCGTCTGCTTTGTCGGCGACTGCTGCTGGACCTGTAGGGGAAAAGAAGGGTGGAGATCTGTCCATCGACCACTGCAAAATCGCCTGCATCTGATAGACCTCATCCTTCTGGTAGCAAAGGAGTTGGAGTGAAGAATAGCGTTAGTGCAGAGAAGAGTCAGGTGACTGGAGCGGGTGATGGACCATCGACCTCAAAGCAGGGCGGAAATTCGAAGACATCTGCGCAGCAATGCATGAAGAGGGTTAGTTCTTCTGAAGATCCGCACCCAGTTGCTAAGAGGACGGTGCTTTGTCGGTGACTGCTGCTGGACCTGTAGGGGGAAAGAAGGGTGGAGATCTGTCCACAGACCACTGCAAAATCGTCTGCATCTGATAGACCTCATCCTTCTGGTAGCAAAGGAGTTGGAGTGAAGAATAGCGTTAGTGCAGCGAAGAGTCAGGTGACTGGAGCGGGTGATGGACCATCGACCTCAAAGCAGGGCGGAAATTCGAAGACATTTGCGCAGCAATGCGTGAAGAGGGTTAGTTCTTCTGAAGATCCGCACCCAGTTGCTAAGAGGACGGTGGAACGTCAGTCGCCAAAGGTGGCCGCTCAAAACAAGGCAGAAAGGTTTTAACCAGGGAAGGGCAGTCAAGTCAATCAAGGGTTGAAACCCCCACAGCCTTCTGGTGGGAGGACGAGGAAGCCAACAACTTCAGCCAAGATGATCGCTCCGGATGACCTTCGGTTGGCGATCATCGACAGATCCAATCTGGATGGGATGATCAGCGACGACCACTGGCTACTGGTTGAACGTCTCCTGAGGAAGGCTATAACCTCGGAAGAAGACCGGCTTTGGCAAGCCAGTCGTCTACAAGGGCGTCAAGGTCCTTAATTGCCAGGATGAGGAGTCCAAAGACTTTCTCATCCAAACGATTGAGAGCTCTGGCGCACTATGGGACGGTTGTAGGCTGGCCGCGGTTCCTGTTGACGATACCTCGTAGGATCGTAGCCACAACGTGGGTGCCGCCTCCACATTCGGACGTGGCGGAAGTCACGATACCACCCGATTTTCGGTGTTTTGAATGTTGTCGCCTCAATATTCCTCAGAAATGACTGAAATTTGGTATTTAGTCTTCGATTGGGGGTATACAACTATCCCCCATAAATTTGTCGGTACAGGTCCACGCCTTAGAATAACCCCCATAGAACGGCCACTCCTTATTTTCGGTATTTTGAAGGTTGTGGTCTTTGGTTTTTCTTTGGAGTATTAAATGTTCATATGAAATCTCGCGAGTGGGAGTACTCGAAGAGTACGAGTTTTAAAAGTAGTTGACTCCCCACTCTTTTGTCTTATTTGCGAACACTCGCGAGTACTCCTGGTTTAAAAATAAGAGTGGTACGTGTTTACTGGAAGAGTAAAATCGAGTAGGACAAATTTATTTATTTTTTACCGTTTGTGTGTGTGTGTGTTGAAGCGAACAGTTTTTGATGTTTCTGTGGACTGAAGGTAGAGGGTAAGTTGTTCGGAGGTTCGGAGGAGGGTGGTCGTAAGTCCGATGAAGGTTTTACGGAACCTCCGACCACCTTCCTCCAAACTTCCGACCACCCTCCTCCGAACCACCGATCAACCTCCTTCGAACCTCCGACCACCCTCCGAACTTCCTATCACCTCCTTTGAACTACCGAACACCCTCCTCCAAACCTCCGACCACCCTCCTCCGAACCTCCGACCACCCTCCTACAAACCTCCGACCAACCTTCACTCGCGAGTAGAATTCGAGCGAGTATTTCGGAGCTCTGCTCGCGGTATTGGGCCACGCCTTGGTTTTCGGTATTTTGAAGACTGAAATTTGTTATTTAGTCTTCCATGGGGTTATAAAATATTCCAGAAGACAATTATCATTATAGGTGCGCTGGTTCCTATTTACTCCGTAGAATCGTACCTCTTGATTTTCGGTATTTTGTGGGTTTTAACGAAATAACGGAAATTTGGCATTTAGTCTTCTTTGAGTCTATAAACTTTCCGCCAGGAATTTGTAGGTATAGATCAACGTTTTGATATAGCCCCCATAGAATGGTACTTCCCGAATTTCGGTATTTTGAAGGTTAGCAACATTGTTTTACCTAACTAGCTGAAATTTGGTATTTAGTCTTCTTCATAAACGAAAGTAAACTAATTGTTCAATTTTACTTCAATACAACTGATGGTGGAGGGTATAACAAGTTCGGCCTGGCTGAACCACTTGAGGTGAGAGAATGACCAGTATAACTTTTGGACTTTACCTCGTTAAAGCATAAAATTCTTGATCAGCACAAAATTCTAAGCTGATATAACCATGTCCATCTGTCCGTCCGACTGTCTGTTGACATTAAGATACAGCTCGCAATATTTAATATAGAGCTTTCTAATTTGGCATAGTAGTTTCTATAACTCCTAGGTAATGAGAATGGGCTATATTGGTCCACGTTTTGATATAGCCCCCATAGAACGGTACCTCCCCATTTTTGGTATTTTGAAGTGTGGTTTAAATATCGCAGCGAAATGCCTGAAATTCAGTATTTAGTCTTTGATGGGATATAAAACATACCAGAAGAGAATTGTTGGTATACGTATGTCCACGTTTTCATTCGGCATTCTGAAGATTGTGGCCTCAATATCCCCGGAAATGGCTTAAATTTGGTATTAAGTCTTCTTTGGGATATAAAACTTTCAACCAGAAAATTGTCAGTGTAGGTATAAAAGTTCAAAAAAAATTCTAAATATTGTTCAATGTCTTTTAAAGGGTTTTGCTACATGTTCCTTCTGAAGTGGATGTAACTTGGTATTTTTGACTCTCAATGTGTAGAAAACCTCCACGCATAAAGTTAGTACTTTCATACAGATTGTTCCTATTTACTTAAACAATATTTAACAGTCGATATGTCTGAAGAGCTGCCCAACTAACAGCGAAACTAATCACATAATTTGGTGGCTGTGTGGGTTCGAGACCTTGGCTTTCCTTTTTCACTTGCAAAAAAATTTCGATCATCAAGCTTAACTCTAAACGAGAAAATTAATAAAAATAATTAAAAATGATTTTCGCCCTAACAGGCAAAATTTCAATACTTGACGCCATTCTTACTTTTTTTGTCTCTAATATACATTTTTCTATAAAACTTACTTTTATGACATTAACATCCAAATAGGTTGTTTCAGTTTCCGAAGACAAATCAAATTCACCCAATCTCACAAATGATCTGAAACGTAAAAAAATGCAATGATTATAGATTTGTTTTGTAAAAATGCACAAATTGGATGACATAATTATTTGTTTTTTCTGAAAACTCACTATCATGTGTGTGTTTTCCCCATAACCTTATCTAAATAAATCAATATTAGTCTCTCCCACCGCTCTACTTACAAATCACTGCGTATGCAATGTGCTGCCGTTATCACATGACGATTAGAGATCAACGTTCCACCACATTTAAAGGGACGCACACTATACGGATCATAACCGATTAGGGCCATCCATGGCCATGCGCCAATTTGACTTTCATCTCCGCCAACAATTTTTGGTGCTGTTTGATTGACTAGACCACAACCATCCGCTTCGGTGGGCAATGAATGAGTATTGTGTGCGGTCATTTGACGTCTGCTTAAATTTCTTCCCGTTGTGCCATCTGAATTATCGTCGGTGGGACAACACACCATGGTACTTTCATTGCCGCAGCGGTCATGAGACCTTCTTAGTTTTTCCTTAATTTCATCACTATCCGGATTGTCTTGAAGTAGTCGTAACAATTGTGGACAGTCTCGTAAAGCTGAAAAGAATCGGAAATTCTTGAAGTAATACATGTTAAAATTTTACTAAGCTCCTATTAATCGCATTTATTGTCCGATTGAAAGAAAGTGCATTTTTATTGATGTCTATATTTCCGTAGCTACCTGTTAGGGGTATTTTTATTACATAAACCACATTTGTTAGCTATCATTATTTGAAGCCCTATTCAAAGCTAATAAACAAGTTTGTGCCAAACTAAGAAAGCTTCTGGAAGAGTACGAGTGGTGCAGAAAAAAACAAAACGTTGATCCATTTAAGGAACTGTTTGGCACCACCAAGATAAAAGTCAAATGGATGAGCAAAGAGGAAAATAACCACTACAAAATGCAAAATGAGAGCAAATGCCGCATGTAGCCGCCAAGCTGCTGGTGTCAATAACGTCCATCCATCCAAGCGATACAGGATTATGGAAGCGACAGTGTCCCCACTTACCAGCTGACTGAGCTCAAATAGAAAGATGGAAAATCTCAAACAATCTCCAGAATGTATTAGATGTGCTCAAACTTTGGGCACCAATTGTGATGATTGATGTCGATACAAAAAGCGTGAATATCAGGTGAATGATAAGCGGTTTTAGATCGGCTAAAACTAATGTTCGAAGAGATTTGTCACCCCACACCCAAGTTCAGCATCATTCGCTGTATCGTATTTTTTAGCATTGTCATGAAAGATCAGCTCCGTGGGTCGACTAAATCAACAAACATTGAGTAATTATTTATACAGGATCTGATGAGCAACTATGCTCAATTGAATGCAGCCTTCAGGATTGGTTAAAATGAGATCAAGGAAAGAAACTTGAACTTTTCTTCCGTCACTTCACTAAAAGGAGTGAGATCCAAACGTCTGCAATTCAAGCTGGATTCTAGTTTGTCTTGTTCTTATTCTGATGTATTATACCCGGAAAGGATTGCGTAAAATCTGTTCCCTCATTTCTTACTCATAGACTGATCATTGGTTCAGTAGTCAATTATTCCGCGCTAAAGATTTTGATGAACTATCTGTAGCTCTGAATGACTAGCCAAAAGCTCTCAAGTGCTTCAAACCCCATTTTTAATCAGACTTGCACAAAGCAACCTTTACTGTGACCGTACTATCATTGTTATGCAAGACTTATTCAGATTGCATTTCTTATACCTTATGGTGTTGACCAGCTGATGCATAAATCTTATAGCTTGACTGGTAAACCATCGGCTCCAGCAACCTTATTATTGTTGTTTCGGTTTATTGCTGTCTTTATTTAATTCTGACGGTGGGTGTTGTTGTAACAGTGTTTTATTATTATGTTTGTATGTTCGTTCTCCTGTTCAGTCTGGCTCTGGGTCTATCTCCAGTTCCAGGAAAGTGTCTACTTCGATGGGATGTAACCACAGATCCACTGGAGTTAGATGAGTAGGTTTGGCGGGGCAGTTAAATAGGTGCTTAGTACCGTGCGGGCACATGCCGCATACTGCGCAGATGTCTTGCACGGTTCGACCGATTCCCGCCCAATAGGAATTTAGGCAACTGCAATATCCCAAGCGTAATTGAGTCAAAACTACTCTGGTTTGTCGTGGCAGTTGACGCTCTTCAGCTGCGATAGATGGGGGATGTGCTCCGATGACTGTATTCACACAATAATTGTTTATAGTCTTAGCAACTGTGTCCGTGTGAATGCTGCTCTCACGGTAACACCCGAGCAAGTAATGCAAAGATAGCATCTCATTATGTTGTCGTACTGGAAGAATCGTTCCTCCTCATGTAGATGGTCCACTGTAGATTTGAGGAGGCACCCTGTTGCTGTTCTCAAGGCGGCGTTCTGACAAATTTGAATCTTATCCCACTGCGTGTCACAGAAATTCGGGGACCAAACCACAGACCGACCTATCGCTTTATACGTGGTCAACATTTCAGTTTATCGCAGATAGCTTTGGCATGCGAGAACGACTTGAAAGTGGTGTCGAATGTGACCCCTAGAATTTTGGGGCAGTTTGTGGTCGGAATTCTGCTACCATCGACCCTGATATTCAACTCTCTTCTATACTGCGCCGTCAATGTGGTGAACAGAGTGGCTGTAGATTTTGTGGCCGAAATCTGCATATTCCTCGAGTGGAAAAAGGTGCTAAGATCGGTTAAATAGGTGTTCAGTCTCTCACAGATGTTATCAGGGAAGGTACCTGACGCCAGGATCGTGCAGTCATCCGCATACGTTACGATCTCGATGCCGTCTTGTTCCTGAATTCCACGCACGACTGGCGTCCACACATATAATTGACTATCCAAAGTTTCAAGCTTGGCCGGAGGGTTGTCTGCTCAATATCCTCAAACAGTGTGGAGTGCCTGACTGTATCAAAAGCATTTGATAAGTCAAGCGCCACCATCACTATTCTATCACACGGCTCTCCTGGTTGAGTCCTCGACAAATATGTGTGGAGATGGCGTGCAGCGATGTTGTCGTGCTGTGGTGCTTACGGAATCCATGCTGATGATCGGCAACTTGATAGCTATTTCTAATGCTGGCGAGGACTAAGGCCTCAAGTGTCTTCACTACAGGTGACAAAAGCGAAATCGGCCCGTACGATTCGCCTTTGCTGGCATCCTTGCCTGGCTTCCGTGGCGGGACCACCATTTTCCAGACTTCGGCAACAATAAGGGTGGCTAGCGACAGCTTGAGAACTTTAGTGAGATACTCCACTCCCGGCTCATCCAGCTGTTTCAACATTACCATGAAAGTTTCGTCAGGGCCCAACGCTTTGGATGATTTAGCGTTCCTGATGGCATTCGCAACATCATCCAATGTAAAGTGAGGTGGTTCATCCTCGGCAGGAAGAGATCTAATGCGAAGTAACACTATTCTCTTCGCCCTGTCCCTCTCGGGGTACTCGACAAACTGTCGATTGAAGTAATTTGCACACCTCTTCGGGTCAGTCAGCGTAACGTCACCAAACGTGACTGAAGTCCTGTCATCCCTCCTTCCGGGGTTCGAGAGTGTCTTAACCGTTGCCCACAATTTACTTATACCGACTCCATTGTTGCAACTCTTCAGATGATTTAACCACTTGTTCCGCTTATGTTCGCTGACCAGCCTGTTAACTTACAGTTTCAGCTCCCTGACTCTGGGGTCGTCGGGGTTGGTTCGACGAAGCTCATCACGCTCATTTGCTAATCCGGTCGCCTCTGGTGGGAAATTTGGTCTTACTTCGGATATTCGACTAGAAGGTATGTATATGGCGAGCGGATTCAGCATTGATCATGTCTCGGAACGTCCTTTCCGCTACCCGAACATCAGAAGGATTGGGCAATTCTCTGAAGCGGTGATTGGTGAACTCTCTGAAACTTGGCCAATCAGCTACCCCATGATTGACGAATGTGCGTCGTTCAGAGGTGATGAAATCGGGTGGTCTGCTGATGGAGACAATTATGGGGAGATGGTCTGATCCAAGGGAAATGACGGGTTGCCAGGTGACGTTATTTGTCAGACCAGATGACACGATGGTCTGGCAAACTGTGACACGCGCCTCTAATTCTGGTATGGGCGTCCTCATTGATCGAACAAATCGTAGAGCTATCAATCTGCTCAGCCAGCGCTATACCCCTCTGGTTGTTTCCGAGGGCCGAATGCCACATCTCATGATGCGCATTAAAGTCCCCCTGGACCAGATGATTATGACCTTCCAAAAGCGGGCTAATGTCAGGCTTATAATCTGAGATACAGCTATTTCTCGGCGGGATCTATACTTTCAGCAACTCTACCTCGGCAGTTCCACACCTGACTTCTACCCCCATTTGAGTGGGGCGATTTGAACACCATCAAGGGCGCCTGGAGTATCTGATTCTTGGGATTGTACAGAGCAAAAAAGTCTACTAGACTCAGCTACTTGCTGTCATTTGATTGACCATTTTATTAGCTTTCCAAAATCGGTTTTCATATCAGAATATCCGGTTCAAAAATTAAGATAACCGGATCTATCCTTCAATAAAATTTGTTATTAACGGTTCGCCATTACAAGAGCTATTTATGGTAAGAGTTTTATCAACAAAATACGGGCAAATGTCAAAAAGGACCATGAAAACGGGGAAATATCGATTGGTCATCAATGAGAACCGTACCTAAAATCTTCTGAACAACATTTTTGTAGAATATTTGGATGCTTTAAAATCTCGTCTTGTGGTACTTTTACTACGGTTCAAAAAATAAAGGACGAAAAGGACATGGAAGGAATTGAGTTAGAGGGATGAAATATTCTACAAAAAGATTCACCATTCGATTTGACTGAAGACATGTAATCTCAAAATGAAGCTACAATAACGCTTAACAGAGATATAAAGCTATTTTCTCGCAAATTAAGGGGCCAAAATTAAACCATTAATCACGCGATATCTCGGAAACTTGACCTATGGAGAAAATTTCCTTTTGGTTTCTTAGTACACTCACCAAGGGCTTTCATCTCCAAAAGGGATTTTCCACCCACTGAATTTGACTCCCATTTTGTAGCACAGTGTCATTTATCGATATTTTCCGAAAAATGTGCACCTTCTCGAGGCCATAACTGCCTGAAGGAGCGTTCCAATGATTTTGCGATGTACTAGAGAGTTCTTTATTATTGTCTGGGCTACAATTGTGGTCTTTGCGTCGGATCGAAAATATCAGTGGTTTGGTTGTTATATGCCAAAATATCCGAAATTCCTTGAAAAAACTTCAAGTCAAAATCCGGGGGCTCGATTTTCACCGTAGACATATGGTCTAGTTGACTTTTTTGCTCAGTACAATCCCAAGAATCAGAAACTCCAGGCGCCCGATAACACTTTTTTCCTTCCATACAAATCGCCCCGGCCTAACCCCCATACATTCCATGTACGGGTCGTTTGAGGCAGGCTCAAGCGAGATAGGTCTTTATAGAACAGACTGATGCAAAAGGAAAGCTAATCCCCCACCTACACATCTGGTGCGATCCTTCCTTATTACGTTGTAACCATCACAACGTACTGAGCTGTGGTCGTTCAGCATGGTTTCTTGCACCACCGCGACCTTGATCTTCTTCCGATTCATAAAGACCACTATTTCATCGATATTAACTCGGAGCCCATGGCAATTAAATTGCAAAAAAGATGTATTTTCTGGGATTGGAACAACAACGGCTGGTGTTAAATGCTGCGCGACGACGAAGGAGTTTCGTAATCTGACGACGACTCACTGGGGGCTGTGTTCGCGCAGCATGCAGCAAAAAAGTCCCTATCGTAGTCCCTCGCGTGGGCAAGTCCAGACCAGTTTATTGATGTATTTATCTCATATTGGCCTTGCGGTATATATTCAATACAATTTGATCTGTGGTATCTACCTCGTCTTTGCTAGTATTGGATATCAACAGTTTGGAAAAATGTTCTTTCAATATCCTGAGCACACTATCTGCATAATTACCTTAGCCAAAGCCATCAGTTCGATGTTTCACTCTTTGGTCTTCATTAAAACTCGATTTTTTCTCACTCCCGCTTTTCAATTTCTCTCTTTTTAGTGTGGAAAAGAAGTTTCTCCTCTCTCGTTTTCTCTTGATACCTCTCTCGTATGCCACGCGTTGCTACTGATGCTAGAGTATTAAAGTTTATTTTTCGGCTGTTTGCATAGAGTGAGTAATACTTTGTCACTTTGCTGATATATATAATATCGAGACGAGGAATGTTTTGATTAAGTAATTGGGCCAATTGAGTGAAATATGATGTGCCTATCTGCTGTGATGTCAGCTTACCGATGTCCAACTTTCGTATTGTGTCTGTTCGTAACATATTTGCTACGTTTAATCAGGTACGTACCTTCGATGCAAGAAGGTGTTGGTCCGAGTCTAAAACTAGATGTTTTTGCATTTATCGGGCCTTTATCTCAGAAACGAATATGAATTTGCCTTGCTATCTTTAGCAATATTGCCCTAAACTAGTAGAACTTACCTGTTGAACAGACCACATAAGAAAATAAACTATTGGAAGTTGAACCAAGTAACCTTTTGGGATTTCTCCACATTATTGACATATTTCTAAATTATCTTTGCAATATTTACTAAAAAGTAAAAAAGTATCAGTCGGCATTGCGGACAGACATACACTCTCAGCTTATGAAAATTGAAACTTTCATCTACTGACAGATCAAATTTTTAGAATTTTGTGGCCCTTTTTGTGCCTCCCACACAACATTTCGGAAAAGTTCAGTTTAGGACCAGCTCTTGAATCGCTGTGATCTTTTAAGTAACACTTGTACTCACTGTGACATCATGTGTAGTGGTTGGAGCGCAAGTTAACTCTCGAAATTTTTCCTTCGTAATATTTTTTCCAAACTTACTTTACGTTCGAAGATGAGCCATATCGGTCCACTCCTTCAGGTACCTCCCCCACAAAAGTTCAAAAATGTTCGGAAAAATTGTGCGCACGATAATCCATAAAGGGGGTGACCGATTTGGTTCAAATTTTACACATCCTAATATACATATCTACCAGATATATATCACGTTTGAATATGGACTATGTTTGTTCAGTCATTCGCGTACCTCCCACACAAAATTTCGGATAAGTTCACTTTAAGACCTGCTCTCGAATCACTTTGATTTTTGTTGAAGCAACTTGCGTTTGCTGCCTCCATTACGACAGTAAAAGTTTTTTCAGGGGCAAGTCCATACTTTTTGAGAGAAAGCAGCCTGAAAGATACAAACAAAAACCCAATGACACCATATGTAGTGGCAGGAGA
Organism: Musca autumnalis; assembly: GCF_047663935.1. Lineage (NCBI taxonomy): Eukaryota > Metazoa > Arthropoda > Insecta > Diptera > Muscidae > Musca > Musca autumnalis. The sequence continues at coordinate 111,547,626 of NW_027411977.1, read as the reverse complement.
GCACGATACTCACGAACTGATCAACCGATTTGATCCAAAATTTGGCCTTTGTCATTATTTGTCCAAACTTAGTATCAGTTCGAAGATGAACAATACCGGTTCCCAACTTCCGGCACTTCCGCTCAATATTTACAAAAATTTCACTAAAATGGTATGCACGATATCTCTTGAACGGGGCAACCAATTTGGTCCAAACTTTGGATCTCTTGATATTTTGTCCAAATTTAGTTTAATTTATAAATTGGTCCATGTCGGTCCTATCCCTAGGGTACCTCCCCCACAAAAGTTCAAAGTTTTAATTCACATAGGCTGAGGGAATATCTCTGTCGGCAAAGCCGACTGATACTTTCTTATTTGTTTTTTTTTCATTCCATTTAAAACAACTTAAACTTTGTTACACAGTGTTACTTACCTCTACATAAACCGGATGTGGACTCTGTTGTTAAACACAACACATTGGGAGAATTACTATTTTTATTGGCAGTTTCAGTGTCCACTTTTGATGTCGTTGTAGCTTCTGTGGTAGTGGTTGCTGTTGGGGAAGTTGGTAATCTTCCATTTCGTATATGAGTATTTGATGCTGAGTCATCTGTCGGGTTCATCACCACATTTTTGCAACAAAGCTGTGAAAAAAATCTTTAAATAAAAAACCGCTCTATTCTCTTAAATTACCAACTTACAATTGGATATTGATCGTAGGTTAGACGATTACCACAACGCCTTTGCAGCTCGGATGAATATTGTTTGGCCGAATTTGTATCCAATCGTTGAAATAAAGTCAATACTTCTGGACAATGCTTCAACGAAACACAAGATCCCATATCACCCAATGGTGTTTGGCAAAAATTACTTGCATGACCATTAGAGGGACCACCTGGACCACTAATGAAGCCACGATGACCCCAACATGAATCCATGCAACAACAGTGGCAACAAACGAAAGCAATAAACCATAGGGCGGAACTTTTTGATAACATGTTGTTTTTTTTAATGTAAATATTTGTTTTTTTTTTAGAATTGTTTGACCGTCTCTCCAGCCGCAAGTCAAGCTACTAAATAAATTCACATCAACACAAACTACCAATGTCGAACTAATGATGATGCTGGCAGCCATTTGAACCCCTCAGAGATTTAATAGAAAATTAAATTTCGTATTTGCAATAAAAAAATCGTGTTTTATTATTCATTACTTTCCGGCCACTTCCCGACTCCCACCAACTAAGTTGTTGCCTTTTCAAAACAAAAAATATTTATTAAAATTTATTATCAAATATGTGATGTTGTTGTTGTTTTATTAGAATTTGTAAAACTCTAGCAAAAGCAAAACAACAACTAAAACAACAATAATGATGCACATATTAAGTGGTAAAATGTCATTATCAGAGAATCTCAACTAATGTGCTTTGTGAGTTTGTTTTACCGGATTTTTGAGCGACATCGTTTAGTTTTGTTTAACGCAAGTCCTCATGGTTGGGGTATACATCATTTGCAAATATTATACAAAGAATAATTCGAGAATTTAATTCTATGCATGCATATCTCGGAATGCTTACTCCGTATTCTTTGGTCTGTGCTGGAACAAAGGAAAACCCAGGTCCACTTTGGATGTGCTCCGTTTGTCACGGTGAGATGCAAGGAGTGGGTGCATGAGTTGCGCTCAAATCGTCCATGTCAGCTACTACGACAGGAACTATTTGGGTGCATGCTGCGTGAACACATCCCTCAATGAGTCGTCGTCATCAGAATATGTGACTCTCCGGCAGTACCTCCAACAGCAGCCGTCGCTATTCTAACCCTGAAAAAGCATTATTTTTGCAATTTAATTACAATGGACGCCGAGGTATGTTCGAGGAAATAGTGGATTTTTTGACTCCAAAGAATATCACGGGGTATTAGCTTTCCTGTTGCATCAGTATATTCAATACAGACCTATCTCGCTTAAGTCTGGCTCTAATAGACCGTACATGACATGTGTGGGGGTAGCAGTCAGGTGTGGAACTGTCGAGGTAGCGTTCCTTTACGTATGTATCCCACGGATAAATAGCTATACTCCAGGTTATAGGCCCATATTAGCCTGCTTTTGGAAGGTCATAACCGTATGGTGTTGGGGAACTTTAATGCACATTATGAGTTGAGTCATTCGGACCTCGGAAACGACCAGATGGGTATAGTGCAGGCCGAACAGGTTGATAGCTCTACGTTTTGCGCTGTCAATGGAGATGCTTCCAGGCATAAGAATCGTGTCAACGTGGTGTGTCAAATTATGTCACCAGGAAACCAGTCGTTTCTCTTGGGTTAGACCATCTCCCTTAATAGCTTCAATCAGCTGACCGCCCGATTTCATCAACTCCTGACGCCCCACTTTCATCATTTATTTGAAAGCTAATTGGCCTAGTTTCAAAGAGTTCTCTAATCACCGTTTCAGAGATCTGTCCAACCGCTCTGATGACATTCCGAGACAGCCGGTAGCCATATACCTGCTTGTCGAAAACCCAAAGTGAAACCAAATTTCCCAACAGAGGCGATGTGATTGGCAAACGAACGTGATGAGTTTCGTGGCCCCAAAGTCAGGTAACTGGCACTGGAAATTAACATATAAGCGGAACAAGTGGCTAAATCAACTGAGCAGTTGCAACATTGGAAGCGGAATTAGTGAATTGTGGCCAACGGCGAAGTCACTCTCGAACCCTGGTAAGGAAACAAGATATGTCCTCAGTCGCGTTTACCAATGTTACGCTGTCTGATCCGAAAAGGTGTGCAAATTTTTTAATCGACAATTTGTCGAGCACCCCCGATGTAACAAGGCGAAGGTAAAAGTATTATTTGGCATTAGATCTCTTCCTGCGGAAGAGGAACCACCGCATTTTACAATGGGTGATGTTGCAAATGTCATTAGGAACGTTAAGACATTAAATGCGTTAGGCCCTGACAGCTGGATAAGTAAGGAGTTGAGATTCTTACGAAAGTTCTCAAACTGTCGCTAGCCCGAAATCTGGAAAATGGCAGGGTGGTTCCGCTACTGAAGCCAGGCAAGGATGCCAGCAAAGGTGAATCGTACAAACCGATTTCGCTTTTGTCGCACGTAAGAAAGCCTCTTGAGGCTTTACTCCTCCCAAGCATGACCAATAGCTATCCAGTTGCCGATCATCAGTATGGTTTGCCGGAGCAGCACAGCACGACAACAGCGCCACCACCACACATACTAGCCCAGGACTTTTGTGAAAATATCGAGCAGACTACCTTCCGCACGTAAAAAATTTTCTTGAGGCTTTACTCCTCCCCAGCATGACAAAAAGCTATGCAGTTGCCGATTATCAGTATTGTTTGCCGAAGCAGCACGACAACAGCGCTCCCACCACACATATTATCGAGCAGACTTCCCTCCGGCCATGTTTGAAACGTTAAATAATAAATTATATGTGTGAACGCCAGTCGTACGTGGAATTTAGGAACAAGAAGTCGTAACCCTGTTGACTGAAACAGGGAGTTCCACAAGGTGGAATGATATCTTCAGAAATATTTAACCTCTACCTTTCCTGTATTCCACCCACTCCAAACTGCATTGAGGTCCTAATGTATGCGGATGATTGTACAATCTTGGCGGCAGGTACTTTCCCTGATGTCATGAAAGGCAGCACTCCTATTAGATCAATATTACGACCTTTTTCCATGGGAGGAATATGCAAATTTCCGCCAATAAATCTACGGCCACTATGTTCAGCAAATGACTGCAGAGGTGAGCACTGTGTTGACCGACCACCATCTATCACAAGTTTCTAGGGGCCACATGCGACAGTATGTTCACTTCATCCGCGCACAGCTATATGTGATAGGCTGAGATGTAGGAACAAGGTCCTCAAGTCCCTTGCAGGCAGCACTTGGAGTGGAGATCTTGTTGACCACATATAACGCGATAGCTCGGTCAATGGTTAGCTATAGGACGCTAGTTTATTCCGCGAATTAAAATGGAAAATATTCAAATCAGTCAGAATGTCGACCTGGAAGTTGCAACAGAATGTCTCCTCATGTCTTCAGTGGACCATCTACATGAGTAGACAAAGATTCTTCCAATACAGCAACACAATGGCATGTTCTTGTTACAGTACTTGCTCTGGTGTTACATGGAGAGCCATACTGATCACCATCAGAGATGGTCTGTATGACGACTTTTTAGGTTTTCGACGGTCAGAAAGGTGTAAACGTCGAAAACGTCATATACGCGTAGAAAACGTATAAAAAGTAGTAAACGTCATAAACCTAAAAAAATGTGTGTTACCATCATATTTTTCACTTAATATTAATTTTGCAAACCGATCTGTGTTATTGAAGGGCCTCCGTACCTTTTTTGAAAATAACAGCATATTTTTATTAATATTGTAATTTTTAAAATAACTAAAATAATTGAATAAATTGGATTACGCACTTAGCACGCCATCTACAATATATTTCGAACATTACCACTGATTTACGTATCACTAAAAGCACACGGTGAAACTTTCATCCAAAAGTTGAAGGATGAAGGATATCCTTCACCCAAGCTCCTCTCGCCGAAAAGCTGTGAAAGTTTGGTATGAAAGTTTCAAAGTGTGGCTTTAGAGTACGATTCAAAGAATTTGCGGGTGAAGTAATAAACAAACATATGTATGTATAATGCCCATATAATATAAAAAAAATATATAAAATGTATATATTAAAGTTAAATCTTGTTATGCCTGTTTTTTTAATATAATAGGATCTCAAATGGAATAATAAAATGAGGTATATTGTTATGTAAAAAACATCGATTTTTAGGTTATAAAAATCGTTTGTTTATTCTGTCAAAAAACCTTGTTTTTTTTGCTAGATTTACGACGTTTCCGACGTATGTAATATACGTCTGATATGTATGTCAGATACGTCATTATTGACGACAGACCATCTCTGATCACCATATGGTGGATAGAACCAACCCCATGCATGTCAGGCTCTAGAGCGGTCTAACAATACATGAAAGTTTAAATAGCCTTCACACAGCCTTAAACAACTAATGTGTGACTGCGGTCCTCGAAGATCATCCCCCATCTATCGCAGCTGAGGAGCGTCAGCTGCCACGACAAACCAGAGTAGTTTTGGCTCAACTACGCCCAGCATGCGGAACAGGCCCACACGACACAGTGCACCATTTCGACTGCCCTGTCAAACCCACTCAATTAACTCCAGTAGCTGTGTGGTTACAACCCATCGAAGCAGCCAAATTCCTAGAACTGGATATATACCCAAATTAAGCAGAAAAATTGAATTTCGAAAAAACACAAATTATCATTTTTTATACATTTTTTGTATATTTGACTCACAAACGTTTACATTTTGTCCATTGAAACCCCAAACCAAACGTGGTCCTCAATAATGAATCTATAGAAATTAAGTTGGCCCTCGCTCTCCAAAAGCTCCCAAACACTTTGAAGACCCACGGGAAAGAACTGTTTGCTGATGAGCGTGCGATCAAAGTTAAGTAGGTATATACAACTACTTCGCAAGGAGGACAACATCGTATTTAATTGATCCGCTTCTGTTGTAGGCCTATGACACAGATTCCATGAAGTTTCTTTATAACCCTAGTCTTCAGATTAAAGAGGGCATGAACACTTTCCTACAACCAAAATGTGACTCATCGAATGTATGCTTGGACGAATTTCCTTTCAGATAATTTGGAATTGATTTTGCCATGTCCATCCGTCTGGCTGAAGCACACGATATTACCTAATATCTTGTCCAAACCCAGTACAAAGTTCAAAGATGGGCCACTCTTTTGGGTACCTACCCCCACTCTTTTGGGTACCTACCCCCAAAAGGTCAAAATTTTTCTCAAAAATAGTTCGCACGATAACTCTCTAAGGGCCCAACCGGTTGTCTCCATTTTGCACATCGTAATATTTCTTCCAGGCATAGACGAGGTTCGTATATGCGCTATATCGGCCCACACCTTCGGGTACCTTCCACATAAAATTTCGGAAAAGTGTAGTATAAGATTTGCTTTCGAATCGTTTTAATTTTTTTTACTACTGGTTGTTCTCGGAACCACTGTTACGACGGTAAAAGTTTTTTCAGAGGCAAGTCAACTCTTCGTGAGAAAATAGCTCAAAAGCAGTAAAAACCCCCTTCGGCCACCATGTGTAGCGGCTGGTGCTGACGACAATAGCTTCGTTCCCGTACTTTTTAATAGTAAAACTCGTAAAAGAGAGAACTGTGAAAAATTGTTCTCACACAAAAGTTTTTTGAAATTGAAACTGGAACTAATGTCAAAGTCCGGCGTACCAGCCAATCAGTCGCCGGCAACCATGTCACTATTTTTTACACGCTCGAATTTTTCGAGTAAAATTTTTTTAAAGAGAACGTAATTCAGTGCCATTTTTGTTTAAAGAGAAGTGAACATTTTACAACATTTTTGTGTACGGGAACGGTTTTTCGGGTAAAATGTATAAAAGTCGTAAAAATTGTAAAAACTTTTTACTTCTGGAACAAAGCTAATTTTCGTAATATTTCTGTAAATCTAAGATAAAGTTCGAGGATGTTGCTTATCGGTCCACTCTTTTCGGTACCTCCCCCACAAAAGTTCACATTTTCGCTAAAATCCGATTTGGTCCAAACGTTGGCTCTCCTAATAATTTTTTCCAAACTTAGTTTAAGTTCGTAATTCACCATATAGATCCACTCCTTAGGGTAACTCCCTCACAAACGTTTTACATTTTAGTTTGAGTGCAGTTTAAGGCCTGCTCTGTGAATTCCTTTGAAAATTTTTACCGAAGGCACTCCTTATGGTCCTGTTTACAGCAATATCAGTTTTTTTCGTGGCAAAATGACCCAAAAGCTCCAAAATGTATGGTGTCCAACTGAAATGATTGGTGGACGCAATATCTATCGAAAGGAAAGACTACCAAAATAAAAATCCTCTTCCAAAATGGACAATGCGGTCTATTCCTTCAGGTACTTCCTGTGCAACATTTATGAGCTTTAATCCAAATACATATTTTTGTCGGCAAGTACAGGCGTCCGAAAAGGACCAAAAAATTCGGAAAACCCCTAAAATTGTTGGTGAAAAAGGATTTGGTTGTGTAGCCGGTATTCGATCTATCCATAGAAAAAAGTATCAATTCACACAGGCTGAGGATAAATGCCTGTTGCCGTTTATTTTACTCTTTGGTACTTTTTATTCTTTGTCTGTACGACTTCCTCCATAAGTCTAAATGGAGACTTCTGAGAAAAAATGCACAGTGGGTGCACCATGGGTGCCACCGTGTTGCAATGGTATGCACACCCGCCTTGCACGCAAAAGGTCTTGGGTTCGTTTCCCAGGCCAGGCAACATCAAATTTTCATCGGTGGCAAAATACCCCTCAGTGATGTTGGCGACATTTCCTGAGTATTTCAACCATGTAAAACTTCTCTACAAGTGGTGTTCTTAGGACACGCCGTTCGGACTCGGCAATAAGCAGTAGGTCCCATATCATTGAGCTAATATGAATCGGGGTGCACTCATTGATATGAAAGAAGTCTGCCCTGTCCCGTCTGGGATGTTTGTGGAACAATTATTATAATTATTATAATATTTAAAAAATAAAATAAAATTGTTAGTGTTTTTAGTACAATTAGTAATTTCTCTTAATTTTTAAAGGGTTTTTTTTTTTTAATTTGTCAATAACATTCGTCTTTTATACAAGTGTGAATGAAACATTAGTTATTTTATCAAAAAAAAAAAAATAATAATAATAATAATTACATTTTTTAACATATGTTTTGTTGTCTTATTTACGAATTTATCTTAAACATCTTTAAAACAATGTCATTTTTCAATTTTAAAAATGGTTCAGCAATTATTGTACCAGCTGGACTTGATGATCAAATAACTACCGCTTGGGGATTATATGACTGGGCATCCGAGCCGAATAATCTACCAAATAATAATGTGATATTTTCTTCAGAAGATGGTTATTTAAATAGGAAACAGGATTTGAACTTGAAATATGGAATGACTAATCCTATCGCGGGCAAAAAAAAACTAAAATAATTGCTTAACCATGTATAAAATGAAAAAAAGGAGGCAGTTAACAAGTAAAAAGTCGTTAAGTTCGGCCGGGCTGAACTTTTTATACCCTCCACCATAAAATATTCTTAATTAAAATTTAATAAGGTAAAAGGTACCACCTACGGGGCTATATCAAAGTATCAACCTATTTTTACAATTCATGGTGGACAAGTTTTATAACTGCAGGGAAAATCAAAAGTCAAATTACAGGTAGTTCCGTAAAACAATGTGGCTAAGACCCTCAATATACAGAAAATCGGGAGATACGGTTCACGATTTTTAGTGAAAAAGTTTCGTTACCATCGAAAACTTCAAATGTCAAATTACAGCGAGTTCAATTTTTGGTGGAGAAGTTTCGTAGGTAAAATCCTCAAACTACAGAAAATCGGTAGGTACCGTTATATGGGGGCTATACGAAAGCATGGACCTATGTTGACGTTTTTTGGTGGAGAAGTTTCTTGACTACTGAGAACGTCAAAAGTCAAACTATAGCTAGTTCGGTTAAAAATTGTAGCTAAAATCCTCAAAATACCGAAAGTCGGGAGATACAGTTATATGGGGGCTATACCAAAACATTAACCTATGTTGACTATTCTTTTGCGATGTTTTGTGACTACTGAGACCATCAAATGTTACAGCTAGTTTGCTTAAAAATTGTGGCTAAAATCCTCAAAATACCGAAAATCGGGAGGTACCGTTATATGGGGGCTATACCAAAACATAGACTTATGTTGACGATTTTTGGTGGAGAATTTTCGTGACCACTCAGACCCTCAAATATCAAATTACAGCTGGTTCGGTTAAAAATTTTAACTAAACTCCTCAAAGTACCGAAAATCGTTAGTAACCGTTATATGGGGGCTATACCAAAACATAGACTTATGTTGTCGTTTTTTTGGTGGAGAAGATTCGTGATAACTGAGACCCTCAAATGTCAAATTACAGCTAGTTCGGTTAAAAATTGCAGCTAAAATCATCGAAATACCGAAAATCGGGAGGTACCGTTATATGGGGGCTATACCAAAACATAAACTTATGTTGACGATTTTTGGTGGAGAAGTTTTGTGATAACTGAGACCCTCAAATGTCAAATTACAAGTAGTTCGGTTAAAAATTGGGTGCCACCGTGGTGCAATGGTATGCACGCCCGCCTTGCACGCAGAAGGTCGGGGGTTCGATTCCCCGGCCAAGCAACATCAAACATTTTTCAACGGTGGCAAAATACCCCTCAGTAATGTTGGCGACATTTCCTGAGTATTTCAGCCTTGAAAAACTTCTCTACAAGTGGTGTCTTAAGACACGCCGTTCGGACTCGGCGATAAACAGTAGGTCCCATATCATTGAGCTAAATATGAATCGGGGTGCACTCATTGATATGACAGAAGTCTCCCTTGTCCCGTATGGGATGTTGTGGAACAATGTTTATGTTGTTCGGTTAAAAATTGTAGCTCAAATCCTCAAAATACCGAAAATCGGGAGGTACCGTTATATGGGGGATATACCAAAACATAGACTTATGTTGACGATTTTTGGTTGAGGAGTTTCATGACTACTGAGAACCTCAAGTGTCAAATTACAGTTAGTTCGGATAAAAATTGCAGCTAAAACCCTCAAAATACCGAAAATCGGGAGGTACAGTTATATGGGGGCTATACCAAAACATTTACCTATGTTGACTGTCAAATTACAGCTAGTTCGGTTAAAAATTTTAGCTAAAGTCCTCAAAGTATCGAAAATCGGGAGTAACATTTATATGGGGGCTATACCAAAACATAAACTTATGTTGAAGATTTTTGGTGGAGAAGTTTCGTGATAACTGAGAACCTTAAATGTCAAATTGGTTAAAAATTGTAGCTAAAATCCTCAAATACCGAAATTCGGGAGGTACCGTTATATGGCGGCTATACCAAAACATGGACCAATGTTGACGCTTTTGGTGGACAAGTTTCGTGACCACTAAGAATCTCAAAAGACAACTCTAGCTAGTTCCTCAAAAATCGGAAGGTGCCGTTATATGGGGGCTATACCAAAACATAGACGTATGTTGACGATTTTTGGTTGAGAAGTTTTATGACTACTGAGATCCTCAAGTGTCAAATTATAGCTAGTTCGGTTAAAAATTGCTGATAAAACCGTCAAAATACCGAAAATCGGGAAGTACAAACATGGGCATATGCCAATAATTTTTGAAATGTAAGTTTGTTGATCACTAGGAATCCTAAATGTCTCTGGAACCGGTACTCAAATAATCTGAAAATGTACTGAAATGTTTTGCTAAGGAGCAGCATCAACACTAGGGTTATGAATTTTTGAAATTTTTTCTCAAAAATGATTTCCTGTAGTGAGAATGAATGAACTTTTGTTTTGTAATGTTACACTATAATTAGGCAGTTGTTCAACCGACAACCGACTAACGACGAATTAAACGATTCTTCTATCGCACATCAAGTTGATAATTTGTAGACAATTGACGTGCCCCACGGTTTTATTTTAGTCTAGTCTATGCATATGTTTATAATTCCCACGACTGTATCTATTTTATTATTTTTTGGTTTTTAGTACATTTATCTTAAACATTGCAAGGTATGTTTAACATAAAACCGTTTAACTTAAAAAGTTTTTTACCTATTTTTATTTTCTAGTTTTTAGTTTTTATTTCGCATTCTGTTTAATTCGTTTAGTGCTTCATTATTGCAAGGTTTCTTGCCCGTTAGTTTATTGCAGTCCAATTCCTCTATACGTCGTCCCTGCAAAGATCTTACTCTACTAAGAGCCACGTAGGCTTGACCTTCTTCAAACAGTTTCGCACCTAAGTATACGACTGCGTGATCCACAGTGCTGCCCTGCATTTTATGTATAGTAGAAGCCCATGATAGTATTAAAGGCAACATTCTTCTTTCAGCCGTCCCGTAATTGTACTTAGCTGGAAACTGTATGGCTTTCGGGCGTATAAGATGTACTGTATAGTGCACTGTATTCTTCTTGTCAAGCCCTTTTATTTGATACCCATATTGGTGGGATTGATAAAAAATTGTTATCAGCCATTTGGTACCGGCGGCCATCTTAGATTTCAATTTTGCATAGTAAATTGTATTCTACTTGTTGAGACCTTTCATTTGATACCCATTTTGAGGGGATTGATAAAACCTAAGTTATACGCCATTTTGTAGAGGCCGCCATCTTAGATTTTAATTTTATATAGTACATTGTATTCTACTGGTTGAGCACTTTCATTTGATACCCATATTGATGGGATTGATAAAACCTACGTTATCCGCCATTTTGTAGCGGCCGCCATCTTGGATTTGAATTTTTTATAGAATATTGTATTCTGCTTGTTGAGCCCTTTCATTTGATACCCATATTGATGGGATTGATAAAACCTACGTTATCCGCCATTTTGTAGCGGCCGCCATCTTGGATTTAATTTTTTTATAGTATATTGTATTCTGCTTGTTGAGCCCTTTCATTTGATACCCATATTGATGGGATTGATAAAACCTACGTTATCCGCCATTTTGTAGCGGCCGCCATCTTGGATTTGAATTTTTTATAGAATATTGTATTCTGCTTGTTGAGCCCTTTCATTTGATACCCATATTGATGGGATTGATAAAACCTACGTTATCCGCCATTTTGTAGCGGCCGCCATCTTGGATTTCAATTTTTTATAGTATATTGTATTCTGCTTGTTGAGCCCTTTCATTTGATACCCATATTGATGGGATTGATAAAACCTACGTTATCCGCCATTTTGTAGCGGCCGCCATCTTGGATTTCAATTTTTTATAGTATATTGTATTCTGCTTGTTGAGCCCTTTCATTTGATACCCATATTGATGGGATTGATAAAACCTACGTTATCCGCCATTTTGTAGCGGCCGCCATCTTGGATTTCAATTTTTTATAGTATATTGTATTCTGCTTGTTGAGCCCTTTCATTTGATACCCATATTGATGGGATTGATAAAACCTACGTTATCCGCCATTTTGTAGCGGCCGCCATCTTGGATTTCAATTTTTTATAGTATATTGTATTCTGCTTGTTGAACCCTTTCATTTGATACCCATATTGATGGGATTGATAAAACCTACGTTATCCGCCATTTTGTAGCGGCCGCCATCTTGGATTTCAATTTTTTATAGTATATTGTATTCTGCTTGTTGAGCCCTTTCATTTGATACCCATATTGATGGGATTGATAAAACCTACGTTATCCGCCATTTTGTAGCGGCCGCCATCTTGGATTTCAGTTTTTTATAGTATATTGTATTCTGCTTGTTGAGCCCTTTTATTTGATACCCATATTGATGGGATTGATAAAACCTACGTTATCCGCCATTTTGTAGCGGCCGCCATCTTGGATTTCAATTTTTTATAGTATATTGTATTCTGCTTGTTGAGCCCTTTCATTTGATACCCATATTGATGGGATTGATAAAACCTACGTTATCCGCCATTTTGTAGCGGCCGCCATCTTGGATTTCAATTTTTTATAGTATATTGTATTCTGCTTGTTGAACCCTTTCATTTGATATCCATATTGATGGGATTGATAAAACCTACGTTATCCGCCATTTTGTAGCGGCCGCCATCTTGGATTTAAATTTTTTATGGTATTCTGCTTGTTGAGCCCTTTCATTTGATACCCATATTGATGGGATTGATAAAACCTACGTTATCCGCCATTTTGTAGCGGCCGCCATCTTGGATTTCAATTTTTTATAGTATATTGTATTCTGCTTGTTGAGCCCTTTCATTTGATACCCATATTGATGGGATTGATAAAACCTACGTTGTCCGCCATTTTGTAGCGGCCGCCATCTTGGATTTCAATTTTTTATAGTATATTGTATTCTGCTTGTTGAGCCCTTTCATTTGATACCCATATTGATGGGATTGATAAAACCTACGTTATCCGCCATTTTGTAGCGGCCGCCATCTTGGATTTCAATTTTTTATAGTATATTGTATTCTGCTTGTTGAGCCCTTTCATTTGATACCCATATTGATGGGATTGATAAAACCTACGTTATCCGCCATCTTGGATTTCAATTTTTTATAGTATATTGTATTCTGCTTGTTGAGCCCTTTCATTTGATAGCCATATTGATGTGATTGATAAAACCTACGTTATCCGCCATTATGTAGCGGCCGCCATCTTGGATTTCAATTTTTTATAGTATATTGTATTCTGCTTGTTGAGCCCTTTCATTTGATACCCATATTGATGGGATTGATAAAACCTACGTTATCCGCCATTTTGTAGCGGCCGCCATCTTGGATTTCAATTTTTTATAGTATATTGTATTCTGCTTGTTGAGCCCTTTCATTTGATATCCATATTGATGGGATTGATAAAACCTACGTTATCCGCCATTTTGTAGCGGCCGCCATCTTGGATTTCAATTTTTTATAGTATATTGTATTCTGCTTGTTGAGCCCTTTCATTTGATACCCATATTGATGGGATTGATAAAACCTACGTTATCCGCCATTTTGTAGCGGCCGCCATCTTGGATTTCAATTTTTTATAGTATATTGTATTCTGCTTGTTGAACCCTTTCATTTGATATCCATATTGATGGGATTGATAAAACCTACGTTATCCGCCATTTTGTAGCGGCCGCCATCTTGGATTTAAATTTTTTATAGTATTCTGCTTGTTGAGCCCTTTCATTTGATACCCATATTGATGGGATTGATAAAACCTACGTTATCCGCCATTTTGTAGCGGCCGCCATCTTGGATTTCAATTTTTTATAGTATATTGTATTCTGCTTGTTGAGCCCTTTCATTTGATACCCATATTGGTGGGATTGATAAAACCTACGTTATCCGCCATTTTGTAGCGGCCGCCATCTTGGATTTCAATTTTTTATAGTATATTGTTGTTGAGCTTTTTGAGCCCTTTCATTTGATACCCATATTGATGCGATTGATAAAACCTACGTTATCCGCTATTTTGTAGCGGCCGCCATCTTGAATTTATAATGATAATGAATAAATATAATTGTATTGTCACCAAAATCCAAAGTGTATACAAAATTTCAGATTAATCGGTTGACAGGAAGAGGGTGAAATTTGAATTACTAAATTTGACCCAAGAATAAATAATAAATAAAACAAACGGGGTGAGCTAAATAAAACCATTTAAAAAGGTTCCGCACAAACCACTATGAAAAACATTTTTTGTTTCTTAAAAATTCTATGATATGAAAAAAATGTTTTTCTTACTTCATTTAAATTTTAAAAAAGTTCCCGCACAAACTTTTAATTTTTATGATATATGAAATAATGTTATATAATATAAAATTATGTATAATATATAATACGATGATAAAATTAGTGAGAAACAAACGGTTATGTCATTTAGGTTATGTCGTGTGCCCCTATACATTGTTTTCAGTTAAATATCTGCTTAAAGTGACTTCTAAAAATTGTCAAAAGTTCTGAAAAATAAAATCTTTAAAAGCTTTTTATGTGGAAGCTTTTTTGTCGGATCACTTTATAATTAATATTTTATGCAATCTTACGTAAAAACTCATCAAAATATCATACAGGGATACGAGGTTGTAAAAAGTCATAACCCTAATCAAAACAGCCAAAAATAAAGAAAATCAAAAATCATTTTTGTACAAATGTCTGAATTTACTCAGAAAGACCCTTATGTTTTTACAGCAGACAGATATCGCCCACAATGTTTGGGCCATTATGCCTATGAAATCGTCATTGATCCCTATTATCTACGTCTAGTACAATGGTGAGCAAAATAGGAAAAGAGAAAATTTAAGAGAGAATTAATATTTAATTTTTCTTATTGTTTCATTACATATTTAGACATTTTTAAGCTCTAATGTTACCTAAAATCGTGCTACAAATTAATATTTATTACAAATTATTACAAAAAATACTTAAACGTCCAAGTGTTGTTGAATTAATTAAATTAAGAGTATTTTACAAAAACCACCAGTGGATGGCCGTGCACACCAGTGGTCTAGTATGAACATTTCCAGCATGAGTACTAAATAAGACCGATTATTGATTTTAGGTTTTTCCACAATAAACAAAAATAGAATTTTCCAATTCAATAAAACTCCCAGAATATTTGTTACACATTATACGATATTTACTTACATACATTTAATCTGATACATATTTTTCTTTAAACACGTAAACTTAAATCATATTTTGTTTTATCCATGGCATGTAGACAGCAACTCTCGTATAAACACCGGGAAAACCAGTGCGGGCACATTCATAGCCATACGAAACGGTACCAAGTAAAAAGTAACGATATGTAGATCCAACCAACTGCAAAAGGCAAAAAAAAAAACAATTCAAACAAAATTTTCCCAAACATAATACAGATGATGATTCAGCACGATCTTCCATGTAGTAGCCATCAATGAAATACATGTGAGTGAGATATTTAATAACATACAAAGTTTTTATTACAAACCTACCTGTGGCATCATTAACGGACCACCGGAATCCCCCTGACATGCATCCACATTGGAATTACCAGCACAAATTACCTAAATAATACAAATTAAATTATATTTTTATACAATGTTGTGTTGTTTGTTTTTTTTTTTAACGAATTGCGTTTGCGAATAAATGAACCACCAACCAACCTTATCGCTGAATTGCACGAAATTAAAAATGGTGCGATAACTTTGCTCACACGACTGTCGGCTTACAATTGGCACTTGAACATCCATCAAAACGTTCGACGTAATTCCCTGATGTTTATTCGCTCCCCAGCCGGCCACAAATGGATTCATACCAACAAATTCTTGGGTGAGGAATGTCGATGATTCGGGTAGGCAAATTGGTGCGATGTAATCTAATGAAGAGTGGAAAAAAGTGAAAAGATAATCAGAACGGAATATTCTGAATTGGGTTTTTGTATCCTCTGAGAAGACATAATACCAAATTATAGCACTGTCAGAAATTCGAAAATTTTACAAAAAAAAAACCTCGAAATAAAGTGGGCAATACCGGTACACTGATGGCTGGACGACTGGACCTGGATATATGTATATGGATTGTTTTTTGCAAGTGAGTTTTCTATCATCTGGGAACACACCATCCAATTAATAATCAATTCAGTAGAAAATGTGATTCCTCAATGTGATTTTTGAAAAAACAATCTTCCAAATGCTAGTTGGGAAGTGAGTGATTTTGACATTTTCTTTCTACAAAAGACAGTCCTTTCGAAATACATACATAAACCCAAATTTACATGGAAAAGTGTACGTTTGCGTGTTATTTCGTATGGCTTGTCGGTCGCATAGATTTCGTTTCGACGGTGTTTACATGATAGGAAAATTAATTTTTTTTTTTCACTTCGGAAGCGCAAGAAACCTTTCGGTCAACATACATAAACAGGCTATAAGTAAATCTACCTCGGCATCCCCATACGTTACTACTACACCCATACATTTCATGTATGGAATTTGTCTGTACTGGACAGACTGGTGTACGAGGGCTGAACGATATCTATCTGGCCTAACAATGAAAACGCGAATATTTACCATCAAACATAGATTTATTGTTTTCTTAAGTAGTCTCCAGCATGATTTATAATCCCTTTTTCCACTCCGATTTAGACACCTCCAAAACATGGTTTTTGAACGCTTTTGCAGCACCTTCTGGCTACGAAAATGGTTTACAACTCCTTTTTATACCCTCCACCATAGGATGGGGGTATATTAAGTTTGTCATTCCGTTTGTAACTCCTCGAAATCATCATTGTAGACCCCACAAACTATATATATTCTTGATCAGCGTGCATGACCGTCCGTCTGTCCGTCTGTGGAAATCACTCTAGCGTCCGAACGGATTGAAGTAGGTGGATGAAATTTTGGTAAAATCTATTATTTGTATGTAGGACTTTTGGTATTGAAAGCGGGCTATGTAGGTCCACGTTTTCGTATAGCCCCCATACAAAGTGACGCGTCGTCGTTTTAAGGAAATTTTAGGATATTTGTCCCATTTGACCACCGAATTGGTTGCAATTTGGCATTTTGTGTCTCCAGAGACTAAAAAATATTTCTACCACATTTTGTTTATATAGGTCTACGTTTTGGTAAGCCCCCATATAACGTCACTTTAAGATATTTTGAATGTATTTGTCCATTTGACCACAGAATCGGTTGTAAGTTTGTATTTTGTGTTTCCAGAGGTTAAGAAATATTTCTACCATAAAATGTTTATACGAGGGTGGTTCGGAAACTTCTTAGCCTATCAATGAAAGAGATTAGTTAGTTTTTCAAAAATATTTTTATTTTTCAATATAATCTCCTGAAACTTCAATACACTTAGCCCAACGCTTTTCTAGCAATTCTTAGAGATGGTATTTACCGGGTATTTACCCGGTAAATACCCACACGGTGGGTAAATACCGGGTTTTTCCCTATTTGTGGGTTTTTATTTGGGTATTTACTATATTGAATCGCCAATACAACATCTTACACCCAATTCTTGGGTATAGGCTGTGAAATCGTTTCAAAATGGACGGTTTACAATACTTTAAACAAGTGGGTAAATACTTGGGTAAATACCCGAGTATTTACCCAAATGTTGGGTAAAAACTCTTTTACTGTCGAACCACTTGACGTAGGCTGACGAAATTTGGCTCAAAACTTTCTTATATCAATAGTATTACAGGTATTGAAAATGGAGTCCCTGGGTCCATGTTTTGATATAGCCGCCATATAGCCGTACCTCCCGATTTGAGGATTTTTCACCTATTAGCCACATTTTACAACCAAATTGGCTGTAATTTGGCAGAGTGAGTCCCCAATAAGTGTAAAATATCCTCGCAAACATTTGTCAACGTAGGTCCACGTTTTCTTATAGCCCCCATATAAGGGTACCCCGATTTCGAGTATTTACCCAAATATTGTGTAAAAACTCCTTATCTGCCGAACCACTTGACGAAGGGTATAGGCTGTGAAATCGTTTAAAAATGGACGGTTTACAATACTTTAAACAAGTGGGTAAATACTTGGGTAAATACCCGAGTATTTACCCAAATGTTGGGTAAAAACTCTTTTACTGTCGAACCACTTGACGTAGGCTGTCAAAATTTGGCTCAAAACTTTCTTATATCAATAATATTAAAGGTATTGAAAATGGTGTCCCTGGGTCTATGTTTTGGTATAGCCCCCATATAGCCGTACCTCCCGATTTAAGGTACTTTTCATCTATTAGCCACATTTAACAACCAAATTGGCTGTAATTTGGCACAGTGTTTTCTCAATATGTAGAAAATATCCTTGCAAAAATTTGTCAACATAGGTCCACGTTGTCTAATAGCCCCCATTTAAGGGTACCCCGATTTCGAGTATTTACCCAAATCTTGGGTAAAACCTCTTTAACGGCCGAAGCACCTGACGCAGGCTGACGAAATATGGTTGAAATCTTACTTATATCAAGAGAACATTTTGTATTGAAAATGGGTTCTCTGGGTCCACGTTTTGATATAGCCCCCATA
This sequence comes from Musca autumnalis, assembly GCF_047663935.1. Lineage (NCBI taxonomy): Eukaryota > Metazoa > Arthropoda > Insecta > Diptera > Muscidae > Musca > Musca autumnalis. Next base: position 111,529,060 of record NW_027411977.1, on the reverse strand, counting down.
TAGCCGTAACTCCCGATTTCAGAAACCCATATTGGGGTTACAAGAAAATGTAGTCCTACGTTGACTATTTTTTGCAAGGATATTTTATACATATGGGGAACTCACTGTACCAAATTACAGTCAGTATGATTGTAAAATGAGGCTAATAGGTAAAAAATACCTTAAATCGGGAGGTACAGCTATATGGGGGCTTTGCAAAAACATGGACCCAGGGACTTCATTTTCAACACCTTTAATACTATTGATATAAGCAAGTTTTGAGCCAAATTTTGTCAGCCTACGTCAAGTGGCTCGGCAGATAAAGAGTTTTTACCCAATATTTGGGTAAATACTCGAAATCGGGGTACCCTTATATGGGGGCTATAAAAAAACGTGGACCTACGTTGACGAATGTTTGCGAGGATAATTTATACTCATTGAGGACTCCTTCTGCCAAATTACAGCCAATTTGGTTGTAAAATGTGACTAATAGGTGAAAATACCTTAAATCGGGAGGTACGGATATATGGGGGCTATATCAAAACATGGAACCAGAGACTCCATGTTCAGTACCACAAGTTCTGTTGATATAAGAAAGATTTGAGCTTACGTCAAATGGTTCGGCAGTTAATGAGTTTTTACCCAACATTTGGGTAAATACTCGAAATCGGGGTACCCCTACATGGGAGCTATTAGAAAACGTGGACCTATGTTGGCAAATTTTTGCAAGGATATTTTCTACATATTGAGAACTCACTATGCCAAATTTCAGCCAATATGATTCTACAATGAGGCTAATAGGTAAAAAATACCTTAAATCGGGAGGTACGGATATATGGGGGCTATATCAAAACATGGAACCAGAGACTCCATGTTCAGTACCAGAAGTTCTGTTCACATAAGAAAGATTTGAGCCAAATTTTGTCAGCCTACGTCAAATGGTTCGGCAGTTAATGAATTTTTACCACACACTTGGGTAAATACTCGAAATCGGGTTACCCCTATATGGGGGCTATTAGAAAACGTGGACCTATGTTGACAAATTTTTGCAAGGATATTTTCTACAAATAGAGAATTCACTGTGCCAAATTTCAGCCAATATGATTGTACATTGAGGCTAACAGCTAAAAATACCTTAAATCGCTATATTAAAACATGGACCCAGAGACCCCATTTTCAATACTAGATGTTCTCTTGATATAAGTAAGATTTGAGCCAAATTTCGTCAGCCTACGTCAAGTGGTTCGGCAGTTAAAGAGTTTTTAACCAAAATTTGGGTAAATACTCTAAATCGGGGTACCCTTATATGGGGGCTATTAGAAAACGTGGACCTATGTTGACAAATTTTTGCAAGGATATTTTCTACACATTGAGAACTCACTGTGCCAAACTACAGCCAATTTTATTGTAAAATGAGGCTAATAGACAGAAAATACCTTAAATCGGAAGGTACGGTTATAGGGGGGCTATATCAAAATATGAACCCAGATACCCTATTTTCAATGCTAGATATTCTCTTGATATAAATAAGATTTGAGCCAAATTTTGTCAGCCTACGCCAAGTGGTTCGGCAGTTAATGAGTTTTTTCCCAACACTTGGGTAAATACTCGGGTATTTACCCAAGTATTTACCTACTAGTTTAAAGTATTGTAAAACTATCCATTTTGAAACGATTTTAAAACTTAACCCAGAGATAGGGTCTAAGATGTTGTATTGGCGATTCAATATAATAAATACCCAAATAAATACCCACAAATGGGTATTTACCCGGTATTTACCCAATTTACCCAATTTACCGGGTATTTACCCATTGGGTATTTACCCATTGGGTATTTACCCACTGTCCATCTCTAGCAATTCTATCCCTTGATTAAAATAGTTTTCCTCAAGGTCTTTAAAATAGTGGTTTACAACTGTAATTGCATCTTCATTTGAGGTAAAACGCTTGCCAGCAAGGAATTTTTTTAGATTTGGGAACAAGTAAAAGTCGCTGGGAGCTAAATCAGGAGAATAAGGTGGGTGGTCAAGCAACTCGTACTTTAATTCGTTGATTTTAGCCACTCTTGTGCGCTGTCTTGATGAAAAATTATTTTTTTGTGTTGTAAGACAGGACGTTTTTCTCGAATTTGTACATTTAATTGATCCAAAAGGTTGCAATAGTACTCTGAATTTATTGTTTTACCCTTTTGCAGATAGTCAATCAATAAAATACCTTTGAAGTCCCAAAAAAACGTTGCCATAACCTTACAAGCCGACTGAGTTGTTTTTGCCTTCTTTGGGGCACTTCCTCCAGCTTCAGTCCATTGTTTGGATTGTTCTTTTGTCTCTGGAGTATAGTGGTGGATCCATGTCTCATCAACAGTTATGAAACGACGCTTAAAATCCATTTTATTTCGCTTAAAACAATCCAAACAAGCTTGAGAAATGTTCTTATGCGTTCTTATGCGTTTCTGATCGACTGTTAACAAATGCGGCACCCATCTTGCAGAAAGCTTTTTCATCTTTAGTTCTGCATGCAAAATTAAATGGACTCGATCATTTGAGATGCCCATGATATTAGCAATTTCACGCACTTTTATTCGTCGATCATTTAATACCATATCATGCACTTTGGCTACAATTTATGTTGTTGTTGCTGTTTTTCGACGTCCACTACGTGGTTCATCTTCAATGCGTTGCGTTTAAATTCAGCAACCCAATTTTTTACTGAAGGAGCAATTTCACCTAACACATTCATCATATCATTATGAATTTCTTGTCGCGATAAACCTTTTTTATGTAAATATTTAATGACAGCACGCATTTCTAATTTTTCCATTGTACAAAAATTGCGGATCCGTCTTTTTTGAACACCTGTTTCTATATGAAGGAGTTGCCAGATCGAAACAAAATTTAACATGTGTTCATAACAGAGATGGAAGTTTCCAAAACACTTATTTCGTATTTGATGGTTTTAGCCTCATTATCGCAGCGATATGGCTGAAAATTGGTATTTATAACACTTTCCCCCGGAAATTTGTAGGTATAGGTCCACGACTTCATATAGCCCCCATAGGACGGTACCTCCCGATGTTCGGTATTTTGATGGTTGTGGCCTCAATATTCCACCGAAATGGCTGAAATTTGGTGGTTAGTCTTCATTTGGGTATAAAACATTCCATATAGTCCCCATAGGACAATATCTCCCAATTTTTGGTATTTTTGAAGGTTTTAGCTATACTATACTGCCAAAATATATAGGTCGACGTCCTCAAATACCCCCTTAGGATCTTACCTACCGATTTACGGTATTTTGAAAGTTGTGGCCTCAATATACCACCGATATGGCTGAAATTTAGTATTTAAATTGCCATGGGAGTATAAAATATTGCAGAAGAGAAATAGCAGTATAAGCCAGTTTCTTCAAATAACCCCCATATAAGCGTTCTTCCCGATTTTCGGTATTATAAGGTGGCGTCATTAATACCGCATCGAAACGGATGAAATTTAATATTTCATCTCCGTTGGTGGTATAAAACTTCCCACCTTAAAATTTCCGGTATTGTTCCATGTTTTTATATACCTGTTTCTTGATATGCTGGAATCAAATAAAGTCATTGGATCCCCAGTTAGAACTGTACGACGGATGACCCATCAATTCCACGTTTTGTCCGGTCAAACAGGCGCTGGTTTGAATCGAGGTGTGAGAGCTCGCATTGTCATGATGCAGAATGATTCGTCTTCCCTTATTCGTTTTTCGAATTTCTCAGGATACTTCTTGCAAGCAAATTGTAGAGTACCACTCAGAATTAATCGTCCTACATTTCGGAAGCTGTATAGTTTTGCCAAAGAAACAGTCGACCACTTGCTTCGAAGTGCTTCTTACATGAACAACTTTCGTCGGATTTGGCTCGATTTCGAAGACCTAAGCAGTCGATTCCTGTTTGATTCGTCGCCTGTTACGATCATATAAACGTCGGTTGCAGCACAACGATCGTTTTTATTTAAATTCCTTTGCACCAATCCACAAGAGCCACTTTTTCAGCAATTGTCCATTTTTGTTGAATCTAACGAGAAAAATCCATTTTTGCTGCCAGTTGTTCATGCAATATCAAATGTTAGTTACTGGAAGAAATGTCCAAGGATGGTTCTATCTCACAGTATATAACATGGCGATCTTGCATTATTCGTTCACACACGGCTTAATTTTTTGTGGCACAACGGCCGTATTTATATCATTCACCATAATATGGAGGGTATAATTAAATTTGTCATTCCGTTTGTAACACTTCGAAATATTCATCGGAGACCCTATAATGTATGCATATTCTTGATCAGGGTAAATTTCTAAGTCGATATAACCATGTCGTCTGGCCGTCTGTTGAAATAAAGATACAACTTGCAATTTTTAATATAGAGTTTTGTGATTTGGTATAGAAGCTTCTATTACTCCTAGGATGTTTGGTATTGCAAATGGGTCCACGTTTTGATATAGCCCCCATAGAACGGTACCACCCGATTTTCGGTATTTTGAAGGTTTTAGCCTCATTACCCCACCAAAAAGGCTGAAATTTGGTACTTAGTCTTCGGTAGGGGTATAAAACTTTACCCCAGAAATTGGTCGGTATAGGTCCACGCCTTCATATAGCCCCCCATATAAAGGTACCACCCGCTTTTCGGTATTTTGAAGGTTGAAGGCCTCAATATTCCTCAGAAATGGCTGAAATTTGCTATTTGGTCTTCCTTTAAGGTATCAAACTTTCCATATGAAATTTGTCGGTACAGGTCCACGCCTTCATATAGCCCCCATAGAAAGGTACCACCCGATTTTCGGTATTTTCAAGGTTATGGCCTCAATATTCCTCAGAAACGGAATATTGAACGGAATATTAAACATTACATATGAAATTTTTCATTATAGGTCCACGCCTTCATATAGCCCCCATAGAAAGGTACCACCCGATTTTCGGTATTTTGAAGGTTTTAGCCTAATTATCACACCGAAAGAGCTGAAATTTTGTACTTAGTATTCGTTGGGGGTATAAAACTTTCTCCCAGAAATTTGTCGGTATAGGTATTAAACTTTTCATATGAAATTTGTCGGTATAGGTCCATGCCTACATATAGCCCCCATAGAAAGGTACCACCCGATTTTCGGTATTTTGAAGGTTTTAGCCTAATTATCACACCGAAACGGCTAAAATTTTGTACTTAGTCTTCGTTGGGGGTATACAACTTTCTCCCAGAAATTTGTCGGTATAAGTCCGCGCCTTCATATAGGCCCCATAGATCGCTACCTCCTGATTTTCGGCAGTTTGAAGGTTGTGGCCTCAATATTCCACCGACATGACTGAAATTTGGTATTTCCATATGAAATTTGTCGGTATAGGTCCACGCCTTCATAGAGCCCCCATAGAACGGTTCCACCCGATTTTAATGTAATTTGACGGTTTTAGCCTCATTATCACACCAAAAAGGCTGAAATTTGGTACTTAGTCTTCGGTTTTAGCCTCATTATCACACCAAAAAGGCTGAAATTTGGTACTTACAGGGTGTTTTTGTAAAAATGCTTGCCTGTCACACGAACCGTTCGTACTAAAACGTATACGTTCAAAATTTGGTTCTTGTAAAATTTTACGAACCATTCGTTTTTATCTAAAAGCTTACGTCTATTTCATAAAAGCTTTTATATTTCAGGGTTTCCATGATACTTATTTTGTGAATTTTGCATAGGCATCTGCACGTAAAATTTGCTACTTAATGGCAACCCCGATAAACAGATGACCAACAAAAAATAAGAAAAAAATGTAATCAAATTTGCCCAAAAATAATTGTGATAATATGAAGAAACGGATGTACATATACGCGTGTGCTTCTATGAAAATAAATAAAATTGAATTCCCTTCCAGTTTGCGTGTGTTTTGTGCCATTTATTACTCAAATTATTTAATTTTCATTCAAAACGATGGGTCTTTTCCATTCGTTTATTTTTGACGTATTCGTTCGTCTGATTTTGTTACGAAAACCAAAAAAATTACGAAAATAAAAAGCTTTCATTTGTTTGTCACACGAATACAAACGTCAACCGCTATGAAAACCAAATTGTGTCTTCGTTCATGAAATCGACGAACGAATGGGCAAAAACATTTTACAAAAACACGCTGTTAGTCTTCGGTAAGGGTATAAAACTTTACTCCAGAAATTGGTCGGCATAGGTCAATGCCTTCATATATCCCCCATAAAAACGTACCTCACGATTTTCGGTATTTTGAAGGTTGTGGCCTCAATATTCCTCAAAAACGGCTGAAATTTGGTATTTGCTCTTCGTTTAAGGTATTAAACTTTCCATATGAAATTTGTCATATAGCCCCCATAGAAAGGTACCACCCGATTTTCGGTATTTTGAAGGTTGTGAACACAGCAACCAACCGAAATGGCTGAAATTTGGTATTTAGTCTTTGTTAGAGGTAAAAGCCTTTTTGACTGAAACTCCCGCTTTAGGTTTACGTTTCGATATAGCCCCCATAGAACGGTACCTCCCGATTTTCGTTATTCTGAAGGTTGTCTCGTCAATATTCCACCGAAGGACTGCAATTTTTTTATTTGGGTTAGGTTGGGTTGGGTTAAAAAGAGGGGCGAGTAATCGCCACATGCCCATACATACACTTAAGCCAGAAATAGGCCTGTTGTGCGCTCTAGACAAGGTTTCTTTGAAGAAGGGGACTCTATTGTACTTTATTTAAGGAACTCTGTGCCCATAACAAAATCCCGTAATTATTTCAGGTCTTCTGATTAAGATCTGGTATTGTGTCGTTACCTAAAAACTGGTATCTGGTGTTTGTAAAAGCGGGGCATTGGCAGAGAAAATGCCCCAGTGTTTCGTCATCTTCTCCGCATGCCCTGCATATGCTGTTGTCTACACAATTAATTTTGTGCAGATGAGCTTGTAAACCCAGATGACCTGCAAGGACACCTGTAAATCTACTTAACTATGTCTTACCAAACAGTAATAGGTTTTTATTTTTGTCCACATTTGGGTGTCCCCATAGGATTTTTGTGGGTTTTCCCTATTTCGTCTCTATTCCATAGGGATAAGTGGACATTTTTGCCCAAGTTTTTGCATTGCGTTGCGTTCTCTAAATTTACTGTTGCTAATTCCCTTTCATTTTTGCCAGAGGATTTGCTATCTCATTACCTCTATTCCCCGCATGTCCCGGAACCCATATCATACACACCGAGCCATGTTGAGAATAACTGTTGAACGAATTTATTCAATCCAAGACTGTTTGTGATTTTACTGTCTTGATGTTATTGCTTTGATTGCAGTTTTCCTGTCCTGTTGGCATTAAGCCAGTTCAGACACTCTGTAATCACTCGGATCTCCGCTTGATGGACCGTATTGTGATCCGACAAACGAAGAGATATTTCGGTCTCTGGTTCTTCAATAAAAAGACTCAGTCCCGTTCTCCCACCTAGCATGGAGCCGTCTGTATAACAACAGTTTACTGTCGGCATTTGTGCTAGAGTTCCGCCAATCCACGAGTCTCTGTCTGGAATTAATGCTTCGCATGAGGCAGCTACAATTGTTTCAGGTATACGGCCTGATACAATGTTATCCATTGACTCTCCCGTTGTTACCCGTAGAATGTTTTGATGGCATGTTACGTGGTACCTACTGATCCACTCGTCCATGGCTTTAAGACTGATAGCTGCGACGGCCGCTTCATATCTCATTTGGATTTCAATTGGGTGTATATACATATATAATAGTTTCTAATGCCCTCGTTGGTGTTGTCCTAATTGCGCCGCTTACTGCCAGTGTTCGAAAAGAAACAGTACACTAAAATAACGTACCGTACCAGGTACGGTATCACTAAAAAATATTTTAGTGTACCGTACCGGTACGCAACCACTAAAAAATATTTTAGCGTACCGTACCGGAGCACAACGAAAATTGTAGTGAACCGCAGTCGGTACACTAAAAAATCGTAGCGTACCGCAGTCGGTACACTAAAATATCGTAGTGTACCACTGGTCGGTTCACTAACGCACCGGTAATGTACCACACATGTGTTTTTTTAATTATGAGGAAATATGAATTGTTTTAAGCTTTCTTGGGAAAGAAGACAAGTATAATAAATAAAATTCAATATTGTATAAATTAATTACATTTTAATCGTTTATAAATATTGAGAAAATTACTAGAAAATATAATGTTGTTTAAGAAAATCGTGAATTATAAAATCATTTACATGAATGAGTAAAGAATAATTTTACTTTTTTTGATGTTATTAGCATTTTTTGGAAAAAGATTATTCAGAAAAATTTAATATTTGCTATACAATCCACATTAATATTACCAGTACCAACAAAAAATACCCATCTATTTTGTTTGTAGCGAACAGTACTGTTCATCACTAAGGGTTTTTTCCAAGCTATGTTTATTTACACATTTAAAAGTATTTGTAGCCAAATTACAAATTTTATTATGATTTTTTCAATATGGAATGTATTTATCATAACACCAGTATGAGGTTACTAATTGATGTCATAAGGATGTTTAAAAATCCCCTCGTGCAAAATCATTATTATTGGCGGCACCAATAACAGAAAAACTATTCATAGCAAGGTAATGTGGACTATCAACGAGAATTTTGCCTGTTACTTTGTGGTACTACTGAAAAGGACGAAGCAGTAAAACTTAGTAGTTCGTATTGTTGGAACAATGAAAATAATATACGTATCTGTAATGTAACATACATGTGTTTTTATGAATTACTAGCAAATGCCCGCTACTTCGTATGCGGAAAGGAAACGAAATATATATAAACAATATTTAATACGGGAATGGTGAATACTGGAGATTCTGTTGTACTAAGACCTATTTTTGTTACCAATATTTTTTCGATTGTAGTCAGAATTTAAAAAAAAATTGCCGTATCGCATCCCTACGCAGCTACCATATTTTTTATTTCTAATTTCCAAAACTACGTATCATATTGCAAATTTCAGATTTGACTCCTGGTTTTACACCTTCACTAACACAGCATTCTCTTCCAGTACGAATTTCCAAACACTAAACTTTATCTCACCCCTTCACAACAACAATCACGCACATTCACAATTCAAGGTTCTAGCTTTAGCAGTTTCGCTCAGAACCCGAATAGTTTTCGTATATCCCCATATAACGGTACCTCTCGACTTAGTGTATTTTTAAAGAAGAACAATTGTATATTTTCCAATTTTCTTTAAATTTGGGCCTTGAATACTCAGAGGATATAGAAGTTTAATTTAAAAAATCTCCACTTCAATCCACGTTTATTAGAGGAGATATTTTGAAGATTTAGAGTATTTTGAAGATCGTCTGCACATTTTCCTACCGAAATTCGGAATTTGTGGCATGAAAGGTTAGAAAAGGCATTGAAGGCATTTCAATTTAGGATTTTTTAATATCAGGGGTAAATACCTTCTAGTTAACAAAATTGTCGCATTAGACCACGTTTTCAAATTTACATACCAAAGCGGTCAGAACAAAAAACATTTTTTGAAAAGATACTTCACGTTTGACTACTTAATTTCAGTTCATTATTTAGAAACTCCTTGGCGTTAACATCAAATCAATGGGGCAATATTCAGTACAATTTTTCAAACTCAGAACTTTGTCTCAAACTTTAGAGCGATCTTCATAACAAATATTTTTCCATTTCGTATTTTTTGTACAAATAGCGTATTTTTAAATTATATAATCCCAGCTTTGTTCCTACACCCAACACCAAATTTAGTACCTTAACTATTTAAAATGGTTTTGGTATCAACATGTTACCCAACTTTTCCTACACATAGGTAAACGTTTCAAAAATTACTTCCTTATATTCAACATATGGTAACATGGGGCGCCTTCGCCACTGGGGCGGCTACGCCAGCACCGATTTTCTCGCAAAATACAAGTGCTAGAAAAAATCCGTGAAGAATGAAGATCTATCATCTCCCAAAAGTTGGCAGTTGTGTCATAGGTATGATAGCGGACGCACGCGGTTTACTATTTTCAGGGTATTGGGAAAAATATTTATGGTAGGTATATTTTGTGATATCTTCTTTACCTTTTGTGATATCAAAAGCACATTTTATAACGTTAGAAAACAACTACTGAAGAGTATAAATCCCAATAATTCGCATGAAACAAGTAAATGCAAATGTCAATATATTAATATTATGAAATATGTAAAGGGTGGGGCGCCTACGCCATGATAGCGGCGTGGTGGGTTAATGCTAGAAATTTGTCATGTTTAACTTAAATTCTTTATACCATAGATATACCACACTATAATATGAAGTTAAAATCAAATATTATCCTAAACGTATCTTGTTTTAGTTATATTATGATTTTTGTACCTAAATTCAAGGCACCAACTTCAATTAACCGCTAGAATCGGTTACTTTTTGTGAATTTTAAAATAATTTTTAATTATTCAATAGAAAACATGTTCCTTTTTTGCATGACGTTGATATTTGAGGAAGAAGTAAGGTAAATTACAGTTTTAGAGTCCGTTGGAGAATGTTCAATATCGATGGCGAAGGTGCCCCATGGGTGGGGAGGCTTCGCCACTTTTTACACATTTTGTAAATTCTCAAAAATAATATTTTAAAAACAAAATTATAACCATTTATATATCAAAACTTATAGTCAAGATATGCTAATATTTGTACCAAAAATAATATTTGAAAAAACTTTAACGGTGTCGGTATGAGAACATTTTGAACAAAAACGTGGCGAAGGCGCCCCATGTTACCATATATCCTAACCCCAATTCAGTTTTCCAGTTTTACCAGTTCTTCTGAAACCCATTTGAGGACTATTTAGTAGTTTTTGTATAAATAAGTAGGAATTTCCAAACCTCCTCCCTACCTCCACTCTAAAACCAATTGCTAATCTAATACCGAATTTCAAAATTCCAGTTCTACCCTTTACAAAATCACAAATTGTACAAAATTCTATACCATATAGCCTGTATTCCAGCTCTATCCGTTCACCCAAATCCAAATTGTACTAAATTTAGTACCATTTAGTACTATTCGTGCACTTATAGTTCGAATTTCCAAAAACCTTTCTTTGTTACTCTCCACAAGTTACCCTAATTTCAAATTTCAGGATTCCAGCTCTATCCGTTCACACAAATCCAAATTGTACTAAATTTAGTACCATTTAGTACTTTTCGTACCCTTGTAGTTCGAATTTCCAAAAACCCGTTGGTACATCTTTTTAGCTCTCCATCAGTTACCCTCATTCCAAATTTCAGAATTCTAGCTCTTACCGTTTGCCTAATACAAAGGGTACCATATTTAGTACCTTTTAGTACTATTCGTACACTTCTAGGTCGAATTTCCAAAAACGCAGTCTTATCTCACCCCTACACACCAACAGCAACCTACACCCAAAATTTCAACTTTCTAGCTTCAGCGGTTTCGTCTGGGCGCTGATGAATCAGTCAGTCAATCAGTCAGTCAGTCAGTCACTCACCTCACTACTCTTTTATATATATAGATGAGAAAATGTAAAATATTTAATGGTTTTTTGTTTTATTATGGAAGACTATATAAATTGACCCCATAATTGTGTTATATACATATGTATATCCAAGATATTTGTATAAAGTAATAAGGCACGTGTTGGAGTCACATTGATGTTTTTTGTGCCAAACGAACAGTGGAAAAAATACAGATATAGCGCGCCAAAACTTAAAAAAATCACATACGCCTATGTAAAAATTATTGGTGCAGTATTGATCTAAGGTGTCCACAGAATCTAACGACAGTTAAAATAATTTGTTTTACATCAGCCAAAGCAAAATAACGTTTAATTTTTTGTTCACAATTTATGGACTGGTTTTTATAATATATTTTAGTAGTAAATTTGCGATCGTCGCACATACGAGTAATATAGGCCAAAAGTTGATCAAAACTCAACATATAAAAATCGTGTTTTTAAAAACAAACTATTGGTAAACAGTCACCTGACCCTTTTCCCCATTCCCTATGACCATCCGCAACTATCTGCGGTTAACCAATCCAAAGCAGCAGCCGATTGAACTCAGCTATAATGAAAGCAAAAAAGTACATTCTCAAATATTATAAAATGAAGTGAACATTGAAATAAAAATATTTTCGCGAAAATTTATAATTTTCAAGGTTTTTTGTTTTTGTATATTCTCCGTACAAGAAAAGCTTATAAAAGTTCCAAATTGTTTTTGCAGTTTCACTCTTTAATAATGGTGGTACGTCTCTTCCTTCATGCATATTTTTTATGAAAATTTTTAAGATACCTCAAATTTCAAAAGTGAAAAAGTGCATGATGCGAACGTTTGCGGACCATAATTACTTTTGGTGATTTATGCACTGAAGTCTTCTACATTAGATCCAACCATAATATATTGCGCATATTTGCGCCATTCTGAAAAATATCTCATTTTTATCAACTAAAACCATTGAATTATTTAAATATGGAAGTATTTAAGAAAAACATTTACAATATAGAAATATATTTTGGTTCCAGCGTTCGCCAAATCTACTTATTTTATTTGTATCCATGTGTATTAGAGCTCATAAAAATCGCCAAAGATAATTGTTTTTGCATCTTCACTATTAGTTTATTGTGATACATCCCGTCATTCATAGATATGTTTTATGATAACTCAAATTTCAATGGTGAAATACTACATGATGCGAACGTTTGCGAACCATAGTTACTTTTGATGTTTTATGCAAGTTTCTGCAGATTATGGTGATTCAAAGATAATACGCTACGCATAGTTGCGCCAATCTGAAATAATCATATTTTTCTCCACTGCAATCATGAAAACCTTTAAATTTGTTTCTGCAGTTAAATAGGAAAAATTTATGTAAAACAATTAAAAAAAAAAAATAGAAAAATATTTTGGCAACGTTTGCCAACACTAATTTTTGATCTGTCTTTTAGCCGGGGCTCTTATTTATCAGACTAAATCAAAACTTTTGATGAATGTTTGCCCATTCGGAAAAATCTCTGGTTTTTCTGAAGTAAAATTTAAATAATATATGTAAAACAATTTAAAAAAAAATACAAAAATATTTTGGCAACGTTTGCCAACACTAATTTTTGATCTGTCTTATAGCCGGGGCTCTTATTTATCAGACTAAATCAAAACTTTTGATAAATGTTTGCGCCATTCGGAAAAATCACTGGTTTTTCTGAAGTAAAATTTAAATAATTTATGTAAAACAATTTTAAAAAAATTACAAAAATATTTCGGCAACGTTTGCCAACACTAATTTTTGATCTGTCTTATAGCCGGGGCTCTTATTTATCAGACTAAATTAAAACTTTTGATAAATGTTTGCGCCATTCGGAAAAATCACGGGTTTTTCTGAAGTAAAATATGGCTAAGACAACAAGTGCGCACAAGGGTTATAACTTTTTGCACTTTTTTGCAAATATCAAAAATACCACCACATATCCGTGTAGAAATAAGGTAGGTAGGCTTGTACCAATTTTCAGCTTGATCGGACCTATACTACGCCTTTAGTGCATTATTTACCTCATATCCGATGCTAATATATATGGGAGCTATATCCAAATCTGGACCGATTTTCATTATTTTCTACAAAAATAGTCCTTGGACCAATGATATGATTTGTGCAAAATATTATATCAATCGGATTATAAATGAGGTTTTTAGGAGTTTTAATCAACTTTTAACATATATTACTCCTATGTGCGTCGTATGCAGTCTTCCTACAAAGTAATTTTAAAGCTTTTCGTGAAGACAGGTGAGCAAAAAATATTTTATATAATATGTTATTTATTGTAACTCGGATTTTACACATATGTAAATCACGTGACATCCGCTTTTCTTTCAAATTCTGTACTTTGTTAAAGCTTCTTAGTTATATATAGTTCTTACCAAATTTGTAAAGTTTTAGCTGCAACAAACTGCAACAAAATATTTTATAATTGTTTTTATTATTATTTTCTATCTAATATTAGCAAAATTCGGGCGGTACATTTCTATGGGGGTCATATCAAAACATGAACCTGTGCAGACAATTCTCCGTCGGAATATTTTATACTCCCAACGTAGACTAAATGCCAAGTTTCAACTAATTCGGTTGGATAACTTGGCTACAACCTTCAAAATAATCAATATCGGCGGAACCGTTCTATGGGGGGCTATATAAAAACGTGGACCTGTACCGAAAATTCTTATAGGAATGCATGTATAACCCCAACGGACACTAGATACCAAATCTAAGCCATTTCGGTGGGATAAATTATGGACAAACGTAAACGTATTCTCCCAGCAGAAAGTTTGAGTTTTTGGAGGCATTATTCTCATATTCTTACCATGCCAGAACTACCAGGTAGTGGTATCACACCAGCTGATCGAATATGAAAAGTAAAATCACTTTATAAAAAAATATTTTTGTTGTAATTTCCCCAACAACATAAAGAAAGTTTTGACATAACATATTCAAATTTTTACGATGCCACTACCTGTGTAATTGTGCCTTGATTCTTACCATTTTTTTGTTACCTATTACAAACGGATTTTATGTTTTATGCAATTTTATTTTAATTAATTCAAACATATCAACATTAAAACTTCAACAGAATAAACATATTAAAATTTTAAAATATACTACCTGGAGACTCAATCTTTAGTGATCCGACTGTGGCTGTTTTGTTTGTTCATGTGGATTGGACAACAAACATAACCTTTCTATGAATTGACTTTTGCCGCAAATAAACATCCTTATGACACCAACATATTAACGTTATTCTTTTCCATTCACAGAAATGGTTTTATGATACATGCATTATCACCCCTTTTTACTTGTAAAAACTGTCTAATTATTTAACTAGGGAACAAATAATATTTAAAAAGCAGTGTTTTAATATGTACATTGACTACAAGGACCCTAATGAGCCCATAATAAAAATTTCTCAAAGCGAGTAAATAGAAATACATACATTAATAATATGGGTTTTAAACCTAATACTATAATAGAGAGTAAATTTATTAAAATATGTATTGGTTGGAAATTTTAGCTAATTTCATAATTTTCGTATACCGACCGAATTTACCACATTCGTGCATTTAATTTATATAATCTTGAATTTTGTTACTATTCTTGCCCTTATTTTCAAAAACATCAAACATATAATTTTTCATCACAATTTACAAAAAACACACGTGCGGTACATTACCGGTACGTTATAGTGGTACACTACGATAATCGTACTGTACCGCAGTCGGTTCACTAAAAAATCGTAGCGTACCGAAGTCGGTACACTAAAAATCGTTGTGTACCGCAGTCGGTACAGTAAGATTTTCGTTGTGCTCCGGTACAGTATCACTAAAATATTTGTTAGTGTTTGTGTACCGGTACGGTACATTATCGTAGCGTACCTATCCACCTTGGTACGGTACAGAACGGTACGGTACGATTCCATAGTGTTTATTTTCGAACACTGCTTACTGCACATTCGTCGGACTTTCAGTAGGATTTTTATATTACACTTTTTATCCATAGCTGTCCACCAGACTACTGATGCGTATGTTAGAATAGGTCTAACTACGCTTTTGTATAGCCAGTGTGTCATCTTAGGATTATAGCCTATAGCCTATATTCTAAGGTTGACCAACATCTATAAGCTTTGTTAGCTCTCTCTTGAATATGGTCTTTCCATTTAAGTTTCCTATCCAGGATTACTCCCAGATATTTAAATTTATTGGAAATATTGATTGTCTTGTTTAGGAAAACTGGTTCTTCAAAGTTTCCCAGTTTCGTGTTCCTACTGAAAGGGATATTTCCGTTTATTCGGGTTTACGTTAAGACCTCTTGGTCTAGCCCAGTTGTACTCGAGTTTTAGTGCTGATTCAGCTCTTCTGCGTAGCAAATTTGGAGTCTTAGCCCTCAGAAGTATTATAACGTCGTCTGCATAGCAGACTGGGTCAAATCCCTCATCGGCTAAAATCCTTAATAGGCTATTTATGGTAGTGACCCATAGGAGTGGGGATAAGATTCCCCTGCGGCGTACCCTGACCAACTTTGTCCCTTATTATTACGTCAAGTAGCCCTAAGATTATCCATCTATTCCTTAGCATGTGGCTTATCCAGTCCCTAAGGGACCGGTTCACCTGAAATTTATCTAAGGATTGGATAAGGGTTTCGGTGGTGACGTTATTGAAAGCACCATCGATGTCAATGCATACCGCTAGTGTATACATCTTCCGGTCGAAGGTGCTCTCGATGTGGTGTACAACCTCATGTAATGCGGTTTCCATTGATCTACCTTTAACGTATGCATGTTGTTTGTATTTAAGCATATCTTTTGCAATCTTGCTCTTAATCATGGTATCGTCTATACGTTCCATGGTTTTAAGCGGGAAGGATGTTAGGCTTATCGGACGATAAGACTTAGGAATTGCGTAACTTGCCTTCCCAGGTTTGGGGATAAATACTATCCTCGCCTCCTGTCAGGCTTTTGGAGTATACACAAATTATAAGCATGCGTTGAAAATTTCAGATAGTTTGGACGCAATGTAGTCCACCTCTTTCTGGAGTAAGGCCGGAAATATCTGAAATATGTGGACGATATTCATACGTGAAATGCAGTCGAAGGACCTGAGAGCGAAGCAAAGAGTTCCAAAAAACTCCAAATACTATTCTACATCCGACAGCTATTTTAAATCATCCAATACGAACAAGGTTACGAAGTCTTCAGCCTGCAGCATTTATGATGCAGTAACATTGTTGACCTGTTATAAACCTAAAGCCCGGACAGAGGTGACTACGGTACGCGAAAAGGAAGTGTATTCAAAAGTGCCACATCACCATCCTGAAAATTGCAATAACTCGACATATACAAACGAATTGCTCATGTCCTTTGAGACGTTTTATAAAAGATCCTTTATGGAGAGACGAACTTACGAGTATTTGTATCATACACGGACCGAAAATTTTATGCAGGTTAAAGTATTTGCCCATGATACGGACAAAAAACTAGGACCCCATTTCAAACTTACTTGTCATCACAACACTTGGTGCCACCTCAATCAAAGCTATATCATTTGCAATAGTTCGCAAATCGAATTCCTCATGGACTTTGGTACGTTTTATACTATAATCGACGGCATTAGCTTCGGCTGCATTCGAAAGGTCATGGGCACCCAAACGAACCAATAATAAATTCGTGTTAATACAATGGGCTGAGGTGAGGATATATTTCGATGATACCAAACTGCCGCCGCATAAATATTTCAAAACACTTGGAGAGAGTTCATCGCGATAGCCCAAGGCTGCCATCCAGGGATAGGCACCTGCGAATGAAATAGAAATAAATACAAAAATAAAGAAAGAAATTCAAATTATTTTCCATTAACTTACCTCTTTTAGCTTCTGCACCACCCACAACACGATTTGTATTACCACGACTTATGCCACAAGTTTCCACTGTCGTTGATGGTGCTTGGGTGGTGGTAAGAACTATTGGTCCCACCGGTTGAGGTATCGGCTGATAGACGTTATTTTGTCCTGGTGCTGGTGTAGTGGTTGTGGTTAGAATTATTGGTCCCACTGGCTGAGGTATGGGCTGATAAACATTTGTACCACCAACACTGGCAGGTGGCACCGGTTGATAAGCCGTAGCTGGTGGTGGTGTTTGTGATGGTGGCATGGTATTAACAGCATTTTGTCCCGGCATTTGGAAAACAAAGGGATTCATATTGGAAGAAGTGGGATAACTCGCTTCGGGATATATCATAGCAGGAGTTTGTGTTGCCTGTGTTTGGGCATTAGAATTCAATTTACTCAGTGATGCAAAAAGAAACACATTTGATGGAGCTGCTGTTGTCACCGGTGCTGTTGTACCGAAAAGCATCATCAATGGCGATTTTGCAGGTGATGGCGTTGTAGGATAACTTGCACAGCAAATCTGAATGATGAAAAATGAAGAAGACAAAAGTACAGTGCGTTAGTATTTTTTGTTTTTAGAAATGAGACTTCAATAGATGTACAGCCGGACCTCGATTATCCGTAATGGTCGGGATCAGAGGCATTACGGATAATCGATTTCCCGGATAATGGAGTAAAGCTGGAAACACATCCAACGTTTGAATAAAGTTTTGTGTTGGGCTTAGAAAAAAAGAACAACAACAACAGGGCGACACAAACACCAAAGTCCAGCGTTGATATGTTAGCCGGCATATATTTTAAATGAATTTGAATTTTTCGGCATCATGCCCAACAGTGTAAAAACGGCCAAAACGACACAAAACTTTACCCAAACGTTGGATGTGTTTTCAGCTTAATACTGTTTCGAATATTTTAAAATAAGAACAATTATGAGTTTAATGTGAGTTTTAAAAGATTGAAAATGTTCTAAAATAATTCATTTGTTCTTTGTTTTGGTCGAATGAATTATGATATCAGATCATAACGATTTTACGCTTGTTGTAAATGAACAAAAATTCTGTGTTTTCATTTCCTGGATAATGGAGGTTAACGGATAATCGAGGTTCGTGGTGATCGAAATACAACTGTGATCTGTAGAACAAAAACAAAATCAAGCGAAATATTTATTTATAACCCATTTCATCCACCAAATATTTTACGATCATTACCAAAAACCACGGACGTAACCCAACCCATTGGCGGAATGTCTCGAAGGAATCTTCGACCGTCACCTCAACTACTATGTGTTTGTGTTCGTATATTTGTTTCACTATGAGAGCGGCAATATATTTCAATGCCTGATCCGAGCTGTTTTGATTCATGCCAGTATTGAGAAGAACCCCGGGCCACGGAACTGCTCCGTATACCAGATCCGTATCCACCACAATTATAAAATGTATGAGTCGGAGAAACATCGCTATTGCCGCGATCCAGAAAATAAATATTATCGTCGCCTGAAGCTTGCACATTGCGATTGTACAACGATTTGCGCAAGGATCGCACAGGAAGCGGAGTAATGAGTGGGACTGCCGAAGCAAAGTTGCTAAATGTGTACATACCGCCGATATACATACCGCTGTGTCCCGCGTCATATAATAGTTTGCTTTTGAAAGACCACCCGACAAACCTCTGACCGCCTTTTCAGAACCATGGAAAAGCTTATTGGCAAGTGTTCAGAGAATTTATCAATTTCGGCTTCAGAGAGATGTTCATCCAACATAGGCGACGGGACCAGAATATGGGAGTGATTAGCTTCATCGTATGAAGCCTGAAGAGCGAAGAGTTTTGGGAACATACTTTTGAAGTCAACTTGTAGGCGAACATAAGCGGCAAATTTTACTAGATCGCCTAAAGCAACGCAACATTGGTGCAGAATTAAGTAAATTGTGGGCAATAGCTAATCAGGCCGATTTCTATTTTGCTAGTAGCGAAGAATCTAGAGCCACTAATTCTTCGCATAACGAAAATCAGATTCCAGTTTCCCAACATTAGCATGGTTGCCGGAAAATACACAGTACCACACCACAACATTACATACCATATCCATACATATCAGTTGAGGACTGAACCACAACAGGCCAAGCAATCGAGCAGTCTTGAAAGGCCTTCAATACCATCAACCATGCCAAGCTTTTCGAGAACATAGAGAAGACTTTCCACTATGCGTTTTTGAAACGATGGATAATCAACGCCGGTGTGGACGTAGACGTTTGTGGAATTCAGAAATAAAAATTCGAGGACCTCTTCTCTTTGTACGATCTTGCTCACTTAGTGCAATTCTTCTATTTGAGGATTATGAAAATATTCGCCGTGAAATCCACTGCCACACTGGTAACTAAACCTATTTTTCAAAGGTGTCTTCCGATCCGATCACAAACTACCCCAAAATATTGGGTGTAACATTCGATATCACATTTAAGTCGCCCGCACAAGCCACAGCTATTTGCAAGCTATTTTGGGATCAGAAGTAGAAACAAGAAGGTCATCATTGAAATGCTGACAGTTTATACACCAAAAAGGATCCCAAAGAACCATTACGTGAATTACAGCTGGTGAGAATGAATCTCAAGTAAATATCCTCACCTCCACCCCTTTGGAAGTGACGAAGAGTGGAACTTCCTTTCTAGTGGCAAGGATATGACACAACCGCAACCTGGGGAGCCTAAGGAAGTGTCAAGACCCTTACGGGCTATCTCATCCACCTGAAAGAATTGGAATCTAAAGTGGATGTTCAGACTATCAGATCCCCCTCTCAACGCAACATGTTAGTCTTCGACGAATGTGGCTAAATTATAGTCTTCCAACAAGACTGCAGTGAAACAAAAAATGGAGGAAGACTGCACCAAAGTTCTCTGAGTTGGCTTGAAGAGAGGAACTAGCTGATGGGTAGAGCTCCCTCTATCCAATAAAGGTGCAAACATTAACAGGCGAAACAACCTGATGAAGATTGTGGTCTCAATATCCCATGGAAATTGTTTAAATGTGGTAGTTAGTCTTCGTTAGGGGTATACAACTTTCCATCAGAAATTTGTCGGTATAGGTCCACGTCTCCCATAGAACGGTACCTCCAGGCAGAATACGTAAGTTCACGTTGGTATACCCCCATAAGGGTGCCACCCGATTTAATTTTTTTCTTTGAAAATTTTAATCACATTCTTTACAACAAATTGGTTTTTAATCGGAATGTTGAGTTCCCAGAAGATAGCAAAACTACTCGCAAAAAAACAGGTTTTAGTCGAATTCTCCCAATTTTATATATTTCGAAGGGTTTTTGTCAAATTTTTGATCAGAGATTGCTGTAATCTGGTAATGCATGCTGTCGGAGGATACAAATGCTCAATACGGAAAAGTGTAAATATTGCTCCACGGTTAAGATATTCTACTCCTCCAAGGAATAAGCCTCCAAGGAATAAGCCTCCAATGAATAAGCCTCCAAGGAATAAGCCTTAACATGCAGAAAGAGCTTACTACTTTCACAAACGAATGGAAACTTATTGTTCCTATTTACTTCAATACAGTTCGTAGTCCGACCGAACTTAACTCCGATCTTACTTGTCACGGTGCTCTTGAAACAATTTTAAATGGAAGGTGCTTACACCTTGGAAGTTTTTGCGGATTCTGAAACTACAATGTTCATAGATGAGAAAAATTAAAAAACAATCGCCGGAGCGATACAGTCAGTTCATTGTCCCAATTTGAACTTCTATAACTCAAAAATGGTAAAAACAACGAAAATACCATTAAGGACTTGCGGTTTCTAAGCAAAATCGTGAAAACCTAAACAACCCCTAAAAATGTCAACTTAAATCGCGATTTATTTAAAAAGCGCTCCTGCGATTTTTTTTTGATTTTTCTCATCTATAAACATTGTAGTTTCAGAATCCGTAAAAACTTCCGAGGTGTAAGCACCTTCCATTTAAAATTGTTTCAAGAGCACCGTGTTGTTCATTATTAAGCTGTACTTAGCTGTTTTACTTACCAAAAAATTATTGCCATCAAAACCGCAAATGGAGTTGCTCATAAAGGTTTGAAAATCTGTAGCATATGATGTTTTGCGAACTTCATCGTAATATTCTTGAACCATATCGGGACACATGGAGAGGGCAACACATTTTCCACTACGTAACCGAGAGTCAACACAGTCCTGGGCTATAAAAAAATAAAAGCCAAACCACATTAAATGTACTTATGCAATGAATATGATTAATGGGACCACAAGCTTACGGCAGACCCTGAAATATTGTAGAACATAAAAAAATGTCTCTGACAAACTCAAAATACTTTCTTGGAATAATTCAGCTCCTGGGAAAATGCATGGCTTAAGATCATAATAGGTATGTTGATACAAATACACATGATTGTCTGAAACCATTTTATGAATTCGAACATAAAATACATGATTACTGCGACTATATTTTCATTAACATTGTTACAGTACCTATTTTATGCCCTCCACCATAGTATGGAGGGTATATTCAGTTTTTTTTTGCATTTGTAACGCATTGAAATAATCATTTGCGATCCTATAAAGTAGTACATACATAGTAAAGTACATATCGCTCATTTACTCAAAGAGCGACACATTTCAAAAAATCCAGTTTCGAGCAAAAAGCGTTTTAAGTTCGCGATTGGAATTTGACTTCCCAACTTACAAAGATTATTACACAAACACTAAAATAACTACTTGGACCATATTTTGCGAACAGCTAGCCAGATATCAGTGCTAAATTTCTGTGCAAGATCAAGCATGATTTGATTTGTTTTAGTGCTTCGTAAACTCAAAAAACTGCTGCGTTGAATTATGCGAAGTTTGTAGTAAATGATCTGTAACTCGTTGACTTTTAGAGATATCAGCATGAAAAATTGACACAAGATAAAGTAGAAATTGTAGAAAAAATAGAAATTGCTAACTCATAAATCGCTTTTTTTGAGTTATGCCACTCTTTGAATAAATGAGCGATATATTCTTGATCAGAATAAAATTCTGAGTAGATATAGGCATGTCAGTCTGTCCGACTGTTGTGATCCGTCCAGCGTCAACTATAATTTAGCTAGAACGTTATATTTTTGCACCCGAGTATATTTTTCATAGGCAGGTCAAGTTCGAAGATATCGGCACACGTTTTGGTGGTATTGCCCCATATAATGGTACCTCTCGACTTACGGTAATTTGAAGATTTTAATTTTTATTTGAATTAGCTGTAATTTCGCATTTTCCTAGCGGTCCAACACCAACATAGATCCGGGTTTTGGTATAGCCTCCATATAACGGTACCTTCCGATTTTCGGTATTTTGGGGATTTTAGTTACATTTTTTGACCGAACTACCTGTAATTTGACGTTTGAGTTTCCCAGTGGTTACAACATCTCTCCGCAAAAATTTTTAAGCATATGTCCATGTTTTGGTATAGCCCCCATATAATGTTACCTCCCGATTTTCGGTATTTTGAGATGTTTAGCTACATTTTTTTGAGTGAACTACCTGTAATTTGAAGTTTGAGGTTCTCAGTGGTCACCAAAAACTGTTAACATAGATCCACGTTTGGTATAGCCCCCATATCATGGTACTTTCTGATTTTCGGTATTTTGAGAATTTCAGCTACAAGTTTTGACCGAACTACCTGTAATTTGACGTTTGAGTTATCCAGTAGTCACAACATCTCTCCACTAAAAATTGTCAACATAGGTCCTTGTCCTATATAAAGGTGCCTCCAGTTTGAAGGCATTTCCAGATTCATTTGCTAACCTTATTTGAAGTATCCGTTGTCACAAAATAATTATTCCAATTTTAGTTCATAAAATTTTATGATGGAGGGTATAAAAAGTTTGGCCTGGCCAAACTTAACGCTTTTTTACTTGTTCTCTGGTTAGCCACAATCTGAAGAATGGAGGTGTTGCCGTCACGGTGTCAATAGACACTCAGTGGCAAGATTACTTAAGAACTTGTGAGGGCAAACTACATTTTGTTCTAGGATGGATCAGATTCCGCCTAGGGCGAAAGTAGTGGAGGAACGGAAGCAGCAGCCGCTTTGCATAATGCAGATTAATCTCCATAACTGCAATGCGGCTACTGCTGAACTTCTGAATATAGCCCTCAAGAAGTCAGAAGTTGACATAGGGACAATAGGGTTACTGGATTAATCGATAGCTACTACACCATATTCGCCACATCCAACGAGGACGAGGTAAGAACGGGAATTTCAGCGGAGGTGATATTACTGCTGCAAGGATGAAATGCAGCTCCCAGAGAGCCATCATATTCTCATCCATATACATGCCATTCTAGAGCCCTGACCCACCGGGCAACGACGTGGAGAAGCTTGTCAAAGAAATGGCTAGCACATGGCTCATCATCCTAGGATGTGATGCCAATGCAGAGGTGAATCCGTATTCGAGTTAATTTTAAAACATAACCTTAGAATATACAACAGGGGAAACAAATGTACATTTCAAAATAGAATCAGAGGTAGGCTATTGATATAACCCTCATCAACAAAGACGAAACCCTTATCAGTGACTGGAGGGTATCGAAAGAATGTTCTTTTTCGAATCAACGGAAGATACTCTTTCAAGTCTCCATTAACGGTATTCGACAACCACCATATAGAAATCAACGGAAAACCGACTAGAACAAATTCAATGAACTAGTAAGCTCTAAGCTGGGGGTATCACGCTGCCCTTTAACAGACACCGAGGTTGATAGTGCAGTGAAGCATGTGACAGAGGTTCTAGTGGATAGCTATGAGCCCACTTACTCATCCAGGCAGAAGATGTCAACCGGTCTGGTGGTCGAAAGATATAACTAATCTCAGAAAGACTAGCAGAAGGCTCTACAACAAAGCCAACAAACCTAATTTGTCTACAGATTGGGAGAACTGCAGAGTGTCTTTCAATAAGTACAACAGCGAAATAAAGAAGGCTAAACGCAGATCATGGGTCTGCTTTAAAGAATCTTTAGATGGAGTAAAGGGCGTAGCCAGGTTCCGTAGAGTAATCTCGAAGGACCCCGAATCCATCGGCAGTATCAAACGGAATGATGACACATGGACTAACTCCGGTCTATAAACTCTTGATCTCCTAGCCAAAACCCACCTTCCCAACTGCATGGATACACCAGATCGCTCAGGCGTTCCACCTATGTGCAACCAAGCCACGGGGGAGGTGAGAGTCATCGAGGAGATCATAAGTCACACAAAGAAAGCTTGGGCGGTAAACACTTTTGAGCATTTTAAATAAGCTGGTCCAGGTATTGATTCCACACCTATTCCACACCTATACCATCAGGGCCTGTCCACAAAACAGGGAAGTCAATCAGCCTATCTTCCTTTCTATTGAAAACATTAGAAAGATCGCTTGACCTTGGAATAAGGTCCACGCTTGAAAATAGTGTTATAAGTCCTGCTCAACATGCCCACATCAAAGGCAGATCTGTGGAGACTGCTCTAAATGAATTCGAGAGGAATATAATGGGCTCAAACTATACGTTTGCAGCCTTTCTTGACATAGAAGGCGCTTTTAACAACGTTAAGCTTGAATCCATCCACAAGGCGCTTTTAATAACGTTAAGATTGAATCCATCCACAATTCTCTCTCTAACTTAGGCGTTTCCACTACACTGATCAATTGGATCGATGGAATGCTTAGCGGCAGGATAATCAATTCAAACATCGGTGAGACATCCATTCGGAAGGGGCACACCACAAGGTGGCGTACTATCGCCACTGCTGTGGCTTCTGGTGATTAACGAAATACTTAAGGAATTTTGCGCTAATGACGTGGTCATAATGATCAGCGGGAAGTTCTCACGCGCACTATCGGAACTCATGCAGAAGCTCTAGTCAAACTATCAATATGGGCACACAACAATGGACTTGGGGTGAACCCATCTAAGATAGAAACCATTCACCCTACCAACGCTGGATGGAGTAGCCCTAAAGCTCTCTAGAGGCCAAGTACATCGGCATAATCCTGATGGTCCAGGATAACGTGTAAAAGGAATGTCGAACGTTCCAAGAGAGATCGTATATCCTTTTATTCATGCAAGAACTCTATTGGTAATAGTTGGGGATTGAAACCACAGGTCATCCATTGGATTTTTACGGCCATAGTTGCCCCATTCTTACTTATGGTTCTTTGGCATGGTGGAATGCTTCGAGTAAGACATCCTTTCTCCACAAAATAAATACCGTTCAAAGAGCGGCATCACTTTTAATTACCTGTGCCATGAAAAAAACACTCCACAGGCTGCCCTCAATGTACTACCGCATCTTCATCCGTTGAATCTCGTGGTGCAAGAATAGGCAGCAAAGGGTGCTCTCCCACTTAGGGAGATAAATTCATGGTGCAACTCCGAATATAGCCACGCTGCTATTCCACGACAATCTGCACTATCAATTGGATCGGAGGTAATCAGTGATTAATATCATCACAATTACAATTCGACGAAATTGATGTTCGGATATCCAAGAGAGAGGCCTGGACCCACAACTTCCCACCTTACCCGGTATAGATATATGTATATACCGATGTCTCCAAGATGGAAAGGGGAACAGGAGCGGGCGTCTGCAGAGATACCCTCAATCTACGGATCTCGTACAAGCTAAACAAAAATTGTAGAGTCTTCCAAGCCGAAATCTTTGCGATCATGAAATCAGCAGGGTTGATAAGAAACATGGAAGGGGACATAGCTGGACCGGCGCTTAAATCACTTAAATTCCATCCCATCAATTAAGTATGCTGCGGTCTTGCACTGCAGGAAAGCTTTGGAGGCCCTAGGAGAAAGAGCGGATGAACTGGCGAACTCTATCAAGCCACCCTTGTGCCACTTAATGCGTCAGATAGAACAAAGATACCAGGACAGGGCACAACGAACTCGGCTGTAGGGTGTCCAAAGCAATCTTGCCCATCCTCTCCAAGCGAATGACATGATTTGTCTATATATCCCTGTATCTACTATTCCATATATGCTTTATACACCTTTCTATTTCTGCCTATGATTAATGTTTTATTTTCTACAATTTCAATTTTTCAATACTTTAACAGGATGAGCACAATAGACCACAAGGTCCCCGAGTGGAATGGCTGTCTATATGACAGCTGCGCGTCCTTTAACCGAACCTAACCTACTTGTTCTCTTTAAAAATGGTTCGTTTGGTCATATTTTTCACCGTCTAAAAAAATAAAAAAATCATAGGCCACACCTTGATTCGGATCCTTTAAAATCTTGGTACGTTTAGCGATCGAATTTGAATTGATTTCTTCACGATCTGATGATTCGGCTAACAAAAGAGCCATTAAGGACATGATATGAAGATACATGATGGATAATGAAGTTATATAAATGCGGATGACGTTGAAACATAAGTCACTTTAAATTTTGTTGTTGTTATTAGGACTAGTCTTTTATTAGATTCTTTTCTTTTGGTAAATAAATAATTTCTTTAAAAAACACAAACACACACAACACAATTTAATTTATTTTATTTTCAGCATATTGTCGTTTTCGCCTTCTACTATTTGGTAAATGGGAAAATACCATCATTTCCGAACCCGAACTTTGTGCTTTTGCTGCTGCCGATCTAAACTCTAAACTTTGTGTGTCCAACATTTCCAGCAATTGTTCACTTGTCATCGTTTGACCACCGGATGTTTGTTGTTCATTCATTTGTTGTTGTAGAGCTATTAACTGGTCACTGGTCATTAGCTGATCCATGGTTAAGGCTTGTTGATTGTCCACCACCGGCTGGCTTGAGTGACTAATTGTCAGTTGGCTCAACGTTAAAGGCTGCTGGATGGTTGCAGCTGCTGCGGCTGTTGGTTGGTTCATTATGACCTCTATTGCCGCCATTTGCTGTTGTTGGGCAGCTGACATTTGTTGACGTGGATCTATGCAAGGGCAATAGGCTATGGGACGATCCCCATTCGCCAAACATACCAAAGGTACGGCTGGACATGGCGGCAGGGTTGTGGTCGTCGGTGCCATTGTTGTCGTCGTCGGCAGTGGTGGCGTTGGCTGATATGTGGGTATGGTAGGTATGGTATACGGCGGTATTATCGTGGGAGGTATTGGTGATCCTGTTGGCGGACAAATACCCTTAATATTGGCCAAATACGAAAGAAATGGCCAAAAATAAATTTTCAAACAGAAATCGTTGAACAGCATTTTAGCACTAAAATTTAATGAGAATTCCATGCTGCCGGCCGGTCACTGCAACGTTCACTCGCTATTTGTCATCTATTCAATGCTATGACGTTTGATTTACAACTAAGCCTTGAACTGGAGCTGAACAAATGAATTAGAGTTACTGCTGATGACGATGATGATTGGGAGATGACAGCTGTAATTACAAAATTGAAAATACCAACAACCATGCCAAGCCATAGAATGGCCATTTAAACACCCACTTGCCCAGTTGATAATCGGTTTGACACAATTCGGGGCAAAAACCAGAACGTATGAAAAACGCAGTGAAAATGCATAATTACACTTACATAATGTGTGTATGTGGTGGTTAACGTTAACACACCATGGGCGTCAATTAAGAATTTTTATTGTTGTTCGTATAAAGGGGAGGGTAATTTATTAACATGACCAAAACATGAACAGAGTTTTGGTATTTTTGTGACTCCATCAAACCAAACCGTGAAACAAATAATTTTTAAAATTTGGTTTAGGTTTTCCTTACCCTTTAGATAAGTTCCAAAAGGTAATAAAGGAAACTTATAATTAAGCAAGTAAAAAATCGTTAGATTCCGAATTGCTGAACTTTTTATACCCTCCAACATAAAATATTCTGAACTATCAGACGGCTTTGCCGGCAGAGATATACCCTCAGGCTATGTGAACTGAAACTTTCATCTACGGACAGATCGAATGCATTAGGGGTCTTTTCTAAATTATGTTGCCCTTTTTGGACATTTGAACTTGCCGACAAAACAGTGGATTAGAATTAAATTTCAAAAGTGGAGGTACATAAAGGACTGGACCGAAGTAGTCCATTATGGAAATGGATCTTATTTTGGCAGTCATATCCTTTCAATAGATATCTCGCCCACTAGTATAGTGGGTCATCGTATAACTTTTGGACCAGAAAGCATGGACTTGCCCACGTAATATCGCTGTAAACAGGACCACAACGAACATCATCTGTATAAAATTCCAAAGGATCTTCGAACAGACCCTAAACTGCACTTAGACACAAATGTTGAACTTTTGTGGGGTATGTACCCTAAGGAGAGGACCGATATCGATAATTTTAGAAGTTAACCTACATTTGGACAAAATCTTCGAACAGATCCGAAACTGCATTTAGACACAAATGTTGAACTTTTGTCGGGGAGGTACCCTAAGGAGAGGACCGATATGCGTCATTTTAGAAGTTAAACCACACGGTGTGCCTTAACAAATTTAAATGGAAGGTGCTTACACCTCGGAAGTTTTTGCTGATTCTGAAACTACAATGCTCATAGATGAGAAATATCAAGAAACAAAAAAAATCGCAGGAGGGATTTTCAATCGCGATTTAAGTTCACATTTTTAGGGGTTCTTTAGGTTTTCACGATTTAGCTTGGAAACCGCGAGTTCTATGTAAATGGGTCTAAAGAAAATGTTGTAGCAGAGAAAATTCTCCATAAGATTGGCCTTTATGATATTTTCGTAGGTTTTACCGTTTTTGAGATATGGAAGTTCAAATTGGGACAATGCACTGACTGTATCGTCCCCTTATAAAACAATATTATACTATTATAACTTTTAATGGAAACCGCTTACACATGGGATGTTTTTGCGGATTCTGAAACAGCAATGTTCATAGATAAGAAAAATAAAAAAAAAATTGAAAAAATCGCCGGAGGGTTTTTAAATAAATCGCGATCAAAATTCACAATTTTAGGGATTTTTTAGGTTTTCACGATTTTGTTTGGAAACCACAAGTCGTATCGAAATGAGTCTGAAGCAAATGTTGTAGCTGTGAAAATTCTCTATAAGACTAATTTTTAGGTTTTTTCGTAGGTTTTACCATTTTTGAGATATAGAGGTTCAGTTCAAATTTTTGGGTTTTTATCTTAAGTCTTCAAGATTTTGCTTGGAAAACGCAAGTCTTATCGAAAAGGGACTAAAGAAAATAGTGAAGCTGTGAAAATTCTGTACAAGATTGGATGATTTATTTTTTCTAGGTTGTACCATTTTCAAGATATATAAGTTTAATTTGGAAAATTGCAGTAATGACATTGTTGTATAAGGAGGCGATACAGTCAGTGCATTGTCTCAATTTGAAATTCTATATCTCAAAAACGGTAAAACCTGCGAAAATATCATAAAGGCCAATCTTGTGGAGAATTTTCTCTGCTACAACATTTTCTTTAGACCCATTTACATAGAACTCGCGGTTTCCAAGCTAAATCGTGAAAACCTAAAGAACCCCTACAAATGTGAACTTAAATCGCGATTTATTTTAAAATCCCTCCGGCGATTTTTTTGTTTCTTGATATTTTTCGTCTATGAGCATTGTAGTTTCAGAATCAGCAAAAACTTCCGAGGTGTAAGCACCTTCCATTTGAATTTGTTAAGGCACACAGTGACTATATTTAGTAAAAAAAATATTAGGAGATACAACGTTTGGACTAAATTGGTTGCCCCGTTCAAGACATATCGTGCATACCAATTTTTTTTTAAATATTTGGGGAAGTACCGGAAGTTATGAACCGGTATTGCCCATCTTCGAACTGAAACTAAATTTGGACAAAATATGACAAAGGCTCTCTATCCACTACATATGGTGCTATAGGGAATTTTTGGACTCTTCTGGCTGTTTTCTCCAGAAGTATGGACTTGCCCCTGAAAAAACTTTTACCGTCGTAATTGGAGCGGCGAATGCAACAAAACTCAAAGTGATTCTAGAGCAGGTCTTAAAGTGAACTTATCCGAAATTTTGTATGATTGGACAAATATAAACTAAGTTTGTATAAAATATTATTTAGACCGGATCGGCAGATCCATTCGAGAGTTATCTAGCGCTCCAACCACTACACACGATATCATACGATTTTTTTTTTACACATTTCAGGCTATTTTCTCAGGAAGTATGGACTTGCCTCTGATGAAAATTGTACCGTCGTATGGGGGACAGTGAATACAAGTTGTTACAACAAAAATCAAAGCGATTCGAGAGCAGGTCCTAAACTGAACTTTTTCGAAATTTTGTGTTTGAGTTATCCGAAGGAGGGTACCGATTGAGTCCATATTGAAATCTCGTCTAAGTCTGGTAGAATTTCCACGATGTGTAAAATATGGACCAAATCGGTCACTCCCTTTAAGAGTTATCGAGCGTACAAATTTTTCGAACATTTTCGAACTTTTGTGGGGGTGGGGGGGTACCGGAAGGAGTGGACCGATGTAATCCATATTCGAACTATGTTTGCACAAAATATTACGACAGCCAAATTTTGGACCGAATCGGTTTATCCGTTCGAGAGTTGTCAGCCAGCCAGACAGACAGACGGACGGACATGGCTAAATCAACTCAAAATTGTCAGAAACGGATTTCGTCCAAACATGCTTGGGGTCTAAAACCATTATTTCGATGGGGCGCATTTTCCCGTATGAAAGTGTATATACCCTCGTTGGCGCAAAAATCATCAAAACACCTAAAATTTGGCGCTATAGTAAAACATGGACTTCACATTGACAATTTATGTTAAACAGTTTTGGGTCTACTGAGAACCTTCAATTTCAAATTCCATATACTTATGTCAACAAATGTAGCTAAGCTCTTCAAAATATCTAAAGTCGGAAGGTACAGTTATATGGCGGCAACACCAAAACATGGACTTATCTTCCAAATTTTTAGTGAAGAAGTTTTGGGACGACTTGGAACCTCAAACGTCAAATTACAGGCATTTCGGTAAAAAAATTTAGCCAAAATTCTAAAAAAAAAAAAAAAAAAATCGGCGGGTACATTTATATGGGAGCTATAACAAAACGTTGGCAATGTTTGGTGGAGAGGTTTTGTGACCACTGGAACCTCAAATGTCAAATTACAGGTAGTTCGGTGAAAAATTTAGCTAAACCACTCAAAACACCTAAAATCGAAAGGTATCGTTATATGGGGGGCTACACCAAAATATGTATTTATATTGACAATTTGAGGTGGAACAGTTGTCTGACCAATGGGAACTTTAAATGTCCAATTGCAAAGAGTTCGGACAATAAATTCAGCTAAAATTCTCAAAATAACAAAAATCCGGAGGTACCTTTATATCAGTGTTCACCAGCAACAACAAATTCAACCGCTGCGTTTGTGTTGGGCACAAACACGAGATTATCTACCCCTCTCTAGATAAACTTGCTTTACATCAGTGTTAATCACCACTGGGCTCGCGAGCCGTGTCTGTGTGAACACACACAATCTCAATTGTGGTGAGTTTGAACGTTACTCTCACCACCGATCATCTTCTTTGTTTTAGCAATGAATTAACGCACACGATGTTTATCTAGAGACGGATAGATAATCTCGTGTGTGTGCCCAACACAAACGCAGCGGTTGAATTTGTTGTTGCTGGTGCACACTGCTTTATATGGAGTCTATACCAAAACGTGGAGCGATGTAGCCCATCATCGAATTTGACCTGCCTATGGAAGAAAGTCACTCAGGTGCAAAAATATAGCGTTCTACCTAAATTATTGTGGACGTTGGAGTGATTACAACAGACGGGCATAGCTAGATCGATTCAGAATTTTATCCTGATCTTGAATATATATGGTAATATTCAAAAATGTTTTACAATCGTTGAAGTTGAGGTTCACCATTTAATAAGTCGCGAACTGTCAATATATTTTATACAATATGAATATATTTATATTCATTGAAGTGTTTTAGCCGGGGTCTCATAATATAGACCATAATAAATAAATTACGTGGAAGCTGCGTTGGTGGTAATATAAAAAATGGGTAAAAATGTGTTGAAGTTAGCAAGTTTTTTGTGTTTTTTTTTTTTATTTCTGGTCAAACCAGGGAAAATTCAGACCTGAGCTCAAAGAAAGAATTGAAGAATACCCCTTGAGCAACATGGTTCTGATGTATGACTTTTTGATATATACAGTGCATCCCCCTTAAATCGATGCTGATATTTTGAAGTTTTGAAATCGGGGTTTTTTGAATTTTTCTTATAATTGGAGGGCGCAACCAGATAATGACCTAAACTATTTATTGGATTGTAGAACTCGTGATTCCACGTCGTTTGATGTATATCTTATGAGTGTGCTCCGTACAGCTCCCTAGTAATAAGAGTTCAAAGTCGAATTTTTGGTGCGTAAATTTTCTTTAAAAATCTATTTTTTGGCCTCAAAATTTACAACTGTGACTCAGGTACCCTTGAACCCCGCGTGATTTTAGTTTTTTTCCGAGCCGGATTTAATGAGCCCTACCGCGATCGAATCCATCCACTAAAACCACGGATATAGATACCCTGAAAATAGGAAAATAAGCAAAATTTTATTTTGACTAATCCGCATACTAAACCGCGATTTCCCTTAAAATTTTTTACATAAACGGAATCCTTTATACGCGATTATAATATTTGTCAAAAAGGTGTGTCATAAATTACAGAGATTCGGGAGTAGTATTCGTATTTAAGCAAAAATAGAATCAGGTAGCACATCCGCGGTTCTTGACGAATCTGTATAAAATTTTTCTTATTGACGTATTTTTAATAGGGGGTCACTGAAATCGGATGCGCCTTATAATCATATGAACATCGCGTTATTTTTACCCACATGAAGCATTTTGGTGTAGTAAGATGCAACTGATGGCACACTTTGGTCGCTGAATGAAACATGGAAAAATGCAAACATATTGACAGAGATGCACTCGCTCTATGCGAAAAGCGCATGCGCCTCAACTGATTTTAACTATTTCGCGCGTTATACGGTTTTTATCTTTTATGTTTTTTCTTTGATTGTAATATCAATATCATTCTTTATTTCCTAATTCTATTGCTTATCACACTAAGCAAATATACTGTCACGATGATAAACTAATTTCCTTGAAGAGGTTTTAGCAAAATAATTCAGGTTTTGTTTGGAAATTTAGGGAAATAGTAGAATAACTCCCAAAAAATTTTCTCAAATTTTTCGTACTAAACCAAAAAATATATTCTTGAAATAATGTTCCAACAATAAACTTTTGTCCTTTGTTGTAGCTGCAATATGCAATTTAAAATCCTAATCTATAAAATTTTGGTCTCACATTTTTCTGGACATTGTCTAGATTCTGTACGTATTTTTAATTTGTTTTTTAGAGATTTTTATGGACTCAGAGTTAGAATTAATAAAATTTACTACAAGATTTCTTCATTATTTTTTGATTTTCCGCGAAAATGAAAATATATTTAGCAAATATTTAGGCGTCTACGGATAGATATTAAATGTTGTTACCGATTTATATATACATTTTGGTATTACAACACAAAGGGGATTTTTAAATATTTTTTCTTTATAAGGGAATAAAACCCCCCATAACTTTTGGGCGCAGCATCCAATTTTGTGAACGCGAGCAGATTTGAAACTACGATTTTTTCTTAACCCATGTACCAAAAATCGTGAATGTGCTTGTAAAAAAAATGTTTAATTTTTTTCGATGGAATTGTAAAGGAAATTTGAAATTTACCATATACATACTTTATATGGCCGCAATAATTATTTCAATACATTACAAATGGAAAAATAAAATTAATATATCCTCCATACTATGGTGGGGGGTACAAAAATTAATGTGCAGGGTCTGAAGAACGCAGTACCGACGGGTGTCGCTGATCTGCGTACGAGTCACACTCCGTCGTCATCAAACGATCGTCAGCAAATCTCTCCCACAGGTGTGGTCGAAAGTACTGTGATAAGAACACTAGGGTTATGACTATTTTACATTTTTTCTTAAAAATGATTTTCTGTAGTAAGAATTAATGAAATTTTGCCTATAAATTCCAAAAATAACATTCATTCCATTTTATTATAGAAAAAAGGTTCCGCACACTTTGAACATTTTTTTTAAATATGAAATGAAAATTTTTTCTCAAAAAATTATTTTCTGTTGCACGAATGCATGACCTTTTGCCTATTAATGACTAAAATAACTTTTATTTCACATAAATATTGAAAAAGGTCCCGCACAAACAACTTTTAATTTTTATCATATATGAAATAACGTTACTAGGCGTTTACACCAGACAGTTTGTCTTCAAATACAACTCTGATTTACTAACACATGCATACATTTGTCGTTTGTCTCTCAGCTGTCCATCAGTTTTTCACAGACAGCCGGGTTGACAAAATTTTGACATTTTTGTGAAAAAGAAGTGAGATGATAATTGAAATGTGCTGAAAACAAAAGAATATGTACAAAACAAAATATGTGAAGGGAAAACAAAAAGAAATCGGTTATTTTCATTCATAATTTTACAACTGTTTTCGCAGTTGTCTGGACGCCTACGTCACACAGGCAAGTTGTGGAATTTTGACAATCAATACATGAAGTCAACTGTCCTTTCATTTGTAAACGCAGGGTAATATATGTAAAAATACGAGGATAAAATTGTGAGAAACTAACGTCGTGTGCCCCTATACCTTGTTTTCAGGTAAATATCTGTTTATAGTGACTTCAAAAAATGGTCAAAAGTTCTGAAAAATAAAAACTTTAAAAGATTTTTGTGCGGAAGCTTTTTTATCGAATCACTTTATTTATTTTATGTAATCATATGTAGAAACTCATCACGCTATGATACAGGGATATAGGCGGAGAGGAAATTAACACACAACCGACAATTTGAAAAACTGAATTTGGATTGACTTTATTTTTCATATGTATTCACAAAACTTATATTCTAACATCTAAGCCTACTATGTTATTTTATATGTAAACGAAATCAAAGCATACTTCATATGTTATTTATGTATGAAAACATTAAAGTACATTTGGCTAAAGTATATTTTTTGATAAAGCATACTCCTACAGGGATATGAATTTGTAAAGAAGTCATAACCCTAAAGCAAACAACTTAAGGGCAAATGAGAAACTAAGGGGAAGCTAATGCTCTACCCAGCCGTCAGATACAGGTAGCAACGCAGACTCCGAATCCGATAGCTAAAGCAAAAAAACATAACCATCATGGAAATCTCAATTAAGGAGGAGGTCCACAAGATGGTAAATGAAGTAAGCGAGAGTATTGCAAAGCTCACAACATGAAGTAAACAGCTGTCTGGTTCTCGTCGACAGTTTGTCAAGCAACCCTAATCACCGCTTCAGAGATCTCCCCACCCTTCTGAAGCTCGGGTAGCAGAACGGACGTTCCGAAACATCATCACTACTGCAGGCGCTCGCCATATACCTACTGGTCGAGTACCCTAAGTGAGACCAAACTTCCCGACAGAGGCGAAGGTATTAGCAAATAGGCATGATGAGCTTCGTCGTGTCAACCCCAGTGACCTTAGAGTCAGGAATCTAACACTAGAAGTTAACCGGTTTGTAGGTGAGCATAATCGGAACAAGTGGTTAAATAATCTGAAGAGTTGCAACATTGGAGCCTGACTAAGTGAACTATGAGCAACGGTTAAGTCACTCTCGAAACCTAGTCGACAGTTTGTCAAGCACCCCTAATTACCGCTTCAGAGATCTGCCCAAACCTTCTGAAGCTCGGGTAGCAGAACGGGCGTTCCGAAACATTATCACTACTGCTGGCGCTCGCCATGTACCTACTGGTCGAGTACCCTAAGAGAGACCAAACTTCCCAGCAAAGGCGACGGTATTAGCAAATAGGAGTGATGAGTTTCGTAGTGCCAACCCCAGTGACCCCAGAGTCATGAATCTGACATTCGAAGTTAACCGGTTTGCTTGTGAGCATAAGCGGAACAAGTGGTTAAATTGGAGCCTGAATGAGTGAATTATGGGCAACGGTTAAGTCACTCAGAGTGACAGGGCAAACAGAAGAGTACGTCACATTAGATCTCTTCCTGCCGAGGATGGATGATAATGAGAGACCCTATAAAGTATGTATATTCTTGATCAGGCTAAAATTCTAAGTCGATATAACCATGTCCAACAGTATGTCCGTCCGTCCGTCTGTTGACATCAAGATACAGCACGCAATTTTTAAGATAGAGTTTTATAATTTGGTATAGAAGCTTCTATTACTCCTAGGATATTTGGTATTGCAAATGGGCTATATCGGTCCACGTTTTGATATAGCCCCCGTAGAATGGTACCACCCGATTTTCGGTATTTTGAAGGTTTTAACTTCATTTTCACACCTAAATGGCAGAAATTTGGTATTTAGTCTTCGTTGGGGTTTTGGTTTCAATATTCCACCGAAATAGCTGAAATTTGGTATTTATTCTTCGTTGGTGGTATAAAACCTTCCCCCAGAAATTTGTCCGTACATGTCTACGACTTCATATAGTCCCCACAGAACGGTACCTCCAGATTTTCAGTATTCTGAAGGTTGTGACCACAATAATCCAAGGAAATGGCTAAAATTTGGTATTTAGTCTTCGTTGAGGTTTTGGCTTCAATATTCCACCGAAATAGCTGAAATTTGGTATTTATTCTTCGTTGGTGGTATAAAACCTTCCCCCAGAAATTTGTCAGTACAGGTCCACGCCTCCATATAGCCTCATAGGACGGTACATCCCAATTTTCGATATTTTGAAGGTTGTGGCCTCAATATTCCAAAGAAATGGCTGAAATTTGGTATTTAGTCTTTGTTGGGGATACAAAACTTTACACCTGGAAATTTTTATTGCCTTTAAAGAACGGTACATCAAGATTTTTTTGTGACCACAACCTTCAAAATACCTAAAATCAGCCACAGAAATGGCTAAAATTTGGAATTTACGTTGGAGGTAAAAACTTTTCAGACTATAGGTCCACGTTTCGGTATAGGTCCACGTTTCGATATAGCCCCCATAGCACGGTACCTTCCGATTTTCGTAATTCTGAGGATTGTAACGTCAATATCCCACCGAAATGGCTGAAATTTGTTATTTAGTCTTCCATGAGGTTATTAAATATACCAGAAGAGAATTATCAGTATACATAGGTCCACGTCTTCCTATATCCCCCAAAGAAGCGTACCTCTTGATTTTGGGTATTTTGAAGGTTTTTCCTACATTACCTTATCGAAATATCGAAAGTTTGATATTTAGTCTTCTTGAGCCTAAAAACTACCCGCAAGAAATTTGTTGGTATAAATCGAAATTGCTGAAACTTCAATCATGTTTTCGTTCCATAGTTATCATCTCCCAATATTTTCTCAAAGGTCTACGCATATGTTATTTTAGGATTATTTACATTTTCACTTTCGTTTTTCATAGTTTTTTTTTTTCATTTGGCGTGTTGTTACAGTAGTTCCCAAAAAAAAATAATTAATAATTATTTCACGATTAACAAATATTTTTTTTTATTATTTAACAATTTGTTGGGAATTGTATGTAAATATTATATACATATGTATGTATGTATTTATGTGTGTACAGTAGGCATATCACGCCTTCACCACGCTGTTATTACAATTCTCAAACTAACATACATACATACATACATACATACATACATACATACATAGTTAGGTATTTCCATAGTTCCGGTTGAGTGGTTGTAAATTATTATGTTTTGACCATCATTTCACCTCGTTCAAAATCATCCGGCACCGGATAAGCTTTGAAAACTTCTAATTAAATTAGAACAACAGGCGATGACATTTTAAATATTCGAAGCCGCTATAATCACATTCCTCGAAATCGCTGATTTTATTTCATTCGATAATTGATTTGTCATTGGTTGGATGGTGTGCTAGATTTGATTAGCCGTTATTATTTGTCGATAACACCTGCTAAAATATTTCACGCCTATTGACAATGTGGAAAATGGTTACAATATACTCGGCGAACATTTGAGAAACATACGATACGCTTTTCTCATCACTTACGTTGCAAAATATATTTTTCCCATTACTATGTAATAGATGAAGGTGGCGCAGAGCATACATATCCGACCACAAAACTCAAAACAAAAACATAAAAACAAAATTCATTGCTGTTCTTAACCTAGGTAAAAAATGCCAATCATAATTCATTCATGTTGCTAGAGACATGTTATCAATAGGGTTATGACTTTTTTACAACCTCATATCCCTGCAATAGCGTAATGAGTTTTGTCATAAGAAATCTTAATTATAAGGTGATTCGGTGAAAAAACCTCACGCACAAAATGATTTTAAAATTTGAATTTATTAAAATTATGGAAAATTTTTTGAAGACACTGAAAACAGATATATATTTGAAAATAATCTTTAGAGCCACATGAGATAATTAAAATGACATAAAATTTATTTCTCACTATTTTTCTTCAATTCTGAGAATCGTAAAAATGTCGTAAACGCTTTTAATCAAAAATATAATTTTTTAACAAAAAACAAAAAATTAAAAATTTTTTCAAAGTGACTTTTTTCGCGACTTTTTTAATATTTGAATGAAATAAACGTTATTATAGTTATTAGTAGGCTTATATTTATTCATTCGCGCAACAAAAAATAATTTTTTGAATTTTTTTTTTTTTTTCATTTCATATATTTTTTCAAAAAAAATTTTTTAAATCGATTTGTGCGTGAACTTTTTTTATATTTCAATGGAATAAACGATAGCGTAGTGATTTTTAGGCAAAAGTTCATTCATCCCTGATACAGGAAATCATTTTTGAGAAAAAATGTCAAAAATTCTTAACCCTAGTTATCAAAGATAACCGTTTGTAAACTTTTTATTTGTATAAAACCTTTTGCAGGTATTCCACCTGTAGGACAACTTTTATTTATCGAAACAGGCCGTAACAAGACCTTTGTATATTTGGCTGCTGTGACTTAAATAAATATCCCCTGGACAATCCCGCGGCGGCCGTTTCTATGAGCGGATTGACTTGTAAAAATCTTCGGCCAGGGAAAGTCACCTCAACAATTATGTGTTCGTGTAATTTGTTCACCATGGAAGTCGTAACTTATCCCGGAATGCCTGGTCCGAGCTCTTTTGATCCGTGCCGGTATAGAGATGAACCCCGGGCCTTGAATCTGTTACGTTTCCTAGATCCGCATCCACCGCAGTCAATTTCGGTGAGATGTAATGGATGTACAAGCAAAAACTATATGTTAGAAATAGGTTTGGATCCAAACAAATATATGTTTGAGAGTGGTTGCAAATACATGTTTGCAAAATTTTGTAACATATTCCAATTTTATTTGCTTGTGTACCACTATATATTTTTTATGTTAGAACATATTTTTTATGGGTGGAGGGAGGATTTTTGTCAAAGAGCGTTACAACATTGCTCTCGTTACAACATTGCTCTCATTTTTTCTGTACCTCACAGATAACCAAACTGATTTTTTTATTTTTTTTGCGAGAAAGGCTGAGAGCATTTTTTCTTCAGTTTCCTCCAGACAATCGTTGAGTAAAGACGGTAAAGTTAGTAAATAAATCAGCGTTTTGTTTTTTGTTTTTCTTAAAGAAATTGTGCTTTTTTAGTAAATTAAATGCCCAATACATTTTATAATTGGAAATTTTATAATTGAATCAAAAAGGTGAATGGAAATATTTTATTGGACAAGGAAGAAATCAGATTCAACATTAGTAATAAGCCTCCAAACATTTGGAAGTTAAATATATCTTCTTTTAGCAAAGGCCTCTGTTAAAAGTGCCCGAAATAGCGTTAAAAAGTGAGTGTTGTCATTTTACAAAAACAATTTCATTGAACTATGCTCATTCTCTTTTTTAACTTCTTTTACACCTTGTGCAGAATCCATAGAGATGGTATTTACCGGGTATTTACCCGGTAAATACCCACACGGTGGGTAAATACCGGGTAAATAACCATTTGTGGGTATTTATTTGGGTATTTACTATATTGAATGGCAAATATAACATTTTACACCCTAT
Source organism: Musca autumnalis (assembly GCF_047663935.1). Lineage (NCBI taxonomy): Eukaryota > Metazoa > Arthropoda > Insecta > Diptera > Muscidae > Musca > Musca autumnalis. The sequence continues at coordinate 111,488,642 of NW_027411977.1, read as the reverse complement.
TCTTGGGTTTAGGTTGTAAATTCGTTTCAAAATGGATAGTTTTACAATACTTTAAACTAGTGGGTAAATACTTGGGTAAATACCCGAGTATTTACCCAAGTGTTGGGTAAAAACTCATTAACTGCCGAACCGCTTGACGTAGGCTGACAAAATTTAGCTTACATGTTTCTTATGTCAACAGAACTTCTGGTAATGAACATGGGGTCTCTGGGTCCATGTTTTGATATAGCACCCATATAACCGTACCTCCCGATTTAAGGTATTTTTTACCTATTAGCCTCATTGTACAATCATATTGGCTGAAATTTGGCATAGTAAGTTCTAAATATGTAAAAAATATCCTTGCAAAAATTTGTCAACATAGGTCCACGTTTTCTAATAGCCCTCATATAGGGGTACCCCGATTTCGAGTATTTACCCAAATGTTGGGTAAAAACTCTTTATCTGCCGAACCACTTGACGTAGGCTGACAAAACTTTTCATAAATCTTTCTTATGTCAAAAGAACTTCTGGTACTGAACACGGGGTCTCTGGGTCCATGTTTTGATATAGCCCCCATATATCCGTACCTCCCGATTTAAGGTATTTTTTGTCTATTAGCCACATTTTGCAATAATATTGGCTGTAGCATGGCACAGTGAGTTCTCAATATGTAGAAAATATTCTTGCAAAAATTTGTCAAAATAGGTCCACGTTTTCTAATAGCCCTCATATAGGGGTACCCCGATTTCGAGTATTTACCCAAATGTTGGGTAAAAACTCTTTAACTGCCGAACCACTTGACGTAGGCTTACAAAATTTGGCTCAAATTTTTCTTATGTCAACAGAACTTCTGGTACTGAACATGGAGTCTCTGGGTCCATGTTTTGATATAGCCCCCATATATCCGTACCTCCCGATTTAAGGTATTTTTTCATCTATTAGCCACATTTTGGCTGTAATTTGGCACAGTGAGTCCTCAATGAGTATAAAATATCTTTGCACAAATTTGTCAACATAGCACCACGTTTTCTAATAGCCGCCATATAAGGGTACCCCGATTTCGAATATTTACCCAAATATTGGGTAAAAACTCTTTATCTGCCGAACCACTTAACATAGGCTGACAAAATTTAGCTCAAAACTTTCTTATATAAATAGTATTAAAGGTATTGTAAATGGAGTCCCTGGGTCCATGTTTTGGTATAGCCCCATATAGCCGTACCTCCCGATTTAAGATATTTTTCATCTATTAGCCACATTTTACAATCATACTGACTGTAATTTGGTACAGTGAGTTCCCAGTATGTACAAAATATCCTTGCAAAAAATTTTCGTCGTAGGTTCACGTTTTCTTGTAGTCCCATTATGGGGGCTATACCAAACGTGGACCCAAAGGACCCATTTTCAGTACCAGAAGTTATTTGATAAAACAAAGATTTCAGTCCAATTTTTGCAACCTACGTAGGGTTTTGGGTAGGGAAATGCCGCACCGGGAATTCCCGGGAATTCTCGGTTTTTTGGCTACGGGATTTTCCCGGGAAGCAAAATCATATTTCCCGAGAAATCGGGAAATATATTTTTACATATATCACAATTAATATTGAATGAATGAATAAACTATGCCCGTCCCTTTTAACCATAGAATTAATATTCGATTAGATTTTACAGAATCAGGAAATTACAAAAGATTTGAAAATAACTTTAATCTACAAAAGTGTTTTCAAGGCAAAAGTTATAAGAGCCGCGCCAAAAACATGGACTATAACAACGACATGGACTGCGTCCGACAGGCTGGCTGGTGCGCACGATGGCTGGTTGCATTCGAGATTTTTTCAAACTTAGTTTAAGTTCGCAGATGGAGCATATCGGTGGTCCACTACTTCCGGTACCTCCCTCACAAAAGTTCAACAAATATCTTGTTCCCATAGATTAGGATCAAGCCTGACTATTTTGAAAAACAAAATAGAAGTTGTCATCCCAAATAAAAAACACCAACCCTCCTAATTCAACAATTATCGCTAAAATGGTGCGCATGACAACTCTCAAAGGGAGTAACCGAATCGGTCATAATTTTGCATAGGGTAATATTAGTTTCAGGCATAGAACGGGTTCCAATATGGGCTATATCGAGTCCACTACTCCGTGTAGACCAAAATCTCAAAACAGCCTGCCGGTACCAACCACAAGGGAGAAATCTCCCACACTATCCCTTTTAAATGTTTGGCAACATGTTTTGTATGCAGCTCATACTGCCTAAGAAATTGGCTCAAAAACTCAAAAAAACTGTAGAATCGTCAGAAGTATTGTGTTTGCTTCTTTTCTTTAGGTCCGAGGCTGAGGGTATATCTCTGTCGGCTCAGCTGACACTTTCTTACTTGTTTCAAGCAATCTTAAGCATAAGAATAAAACATTCGGTTTTCGAGGTCCATAAAATTAATCAATAACTTCATTGTTTGAGCCAAATCAATTTCCATCGAGCGATTTCCTTGGCTTTGAATAATGGAAATGGTCAGTGTGGGCAAAATCCGGGCAACATGGTGGCTGAGGCTCAAATTTGAAATCCAATCCAGTCTATGAATTTTTCCATATTTTTTTCGTTTTTAATCCATAGAGCGCAACCGTGTCATTCATTTTTGGGCCCGTAACTCTTTGAAAATATTGTATTTCATATAAGTTGCTATGGAAAGTGAAAAAAAACAAAGGAAATATTGATCCACTCTCGTATTTTAAAATTTCCCGGGAAATCCCGGATTCCCGGGAATGGCGATTTTGTGATTCCCGTTTCCCGGGAATAATAAAAACCGGGAAAACCCAAAACCCTAAACCTACGTCAACGTTCGGAAGATAAATAATTTTTACCCAACTTTTGGGTAAATACTCGAAATCGGGGTACCCTTAAATGGGGGCTATTAGAAAACGTTGCAAGGATATGTTTTACTCATTGAGGATTCACTGCGCCAAATTACAGCGAATTTAGTTGTAAGATGTGGCTAACAGATGAAAAATACCATAAATCGGGAGGTACGGCTATATGGGGGCTATACCAAAACATGGGCCCAATGACTCCATTTTCAATACCTTTACTACTATTAATAAAAGAAAGCTTTGAGCCAAATTTTGTCAGCCTACGTGAAGTGATTCGGCAGATAAAGAGTTTTTACCCAATATTTAGGTAAATATTCGAAATCGGGGTACCCTTATATGGGGGCTATTAGAAAACGTGGTGCTATGTTGACAAATTTTTGCAAGGATATTTTCTACATATTGAGAACTCACTGTGCCAAATTTAAGCCAATATGATTGTACAATGAGGCTAATTGTAAAAAATACCTTAAATCGGGAGGTACGGATGTATGGTGGCTATATCAAAACATGGACCCAGAGACCCCATGTTCAGTAGCAGAAGTTCTTTTGACATAAAAAAGATTTATGCCTAGTTTTGGCAGCCTACGTCAAGTGGTTCGGCAGTTAAAGAGTTTTTACCCAACATTTGGGTAAATACTCAAAATCGGGGTACCTTTATATGGGGGCTATTAGAAAACGTGGACCTATGTTGACAAATTTTTGCAAGGATATTTTCTACATATTGAGAACTCACTGTGCCAAATTTCAGCCACTGTGATTGTAAATGAGGCAAATAGACAAAAAATACCTTAAATCGGGAGGTACGGTTATATGGGGGCTATATCAAAACATGGACCCAGAGACCCCATTTTCAATGCTAGATATTCTCTTGATATAAGTAAGATTTGAGCCAAATTTTGTCAGCCTACGTCAAATGGTTCGGCAGTTAATGAGTTTTTACCCAACACTTGGGTAAATACTCGGGTATTTACCCAAGTATTTACCCCCTTGTTTAAAGTATTGTAAAACTATCCATTTTGAATCGATTTCATAACCTAAACCCAGAAATAGGGTCTAAGATGTTGTATTCAATATAGTAAATACCCAAATAAATACCCACAAATGGGTATTTACCCGGTATTTACCCAATTTACCGGGTATTTACCCATTGGGTATTTACCCACTGTCCATCTCCAAGAATCCATTGCGCGCCTTACTTTAGATCAAAAAAGCGATTGTTCACATTTATTTATTTTGTACAACGTTGAACATATAAAGGCCATTAGTACATCTGAGTATTATATTGAACGGTGGTGTAATGGATAGCATGCTCGGCTGGCATTCCCGGGCCAGGAAACATCAGACTTTAAAAATGGTAAAATTAATGTTGACGACAATTTCTGAGTAATTCAACTAAGTATGTAAAGTAGTAATAAAATATAAGTAAAAAAATGAAAATTTAAAATTATAATAAAACAATAAAAAATAAATATCCTTTTTTTCGTTAATGCCAATATTATCGCTTTCAAAACTTCCAGTTGTGACGGAAGCGACAAGCCAGTTAGGGCCGCAAAAGTGGAACAGTTTCTTTAGTCATTTTATCTTTTTTGGATAAAAATGCGACTGTCGTAGCAGACACCGCAATCGCTTTTAAGTGACCTTTCCGTCAAGCAGGCGATATAAAATATTTGCAGGGAACATTAATACATTTTTCATATACATACATGCATATATTTGAAATATTACATTATATAATTACTAGCAGACCTCAGTCCGCGTTGCTGGTCCGTCGTAATGAGTTTTAATGACAACTTTTTATGTACTTTATGCTCGACAACTCAAAAGTTGGTACTTTCTATCTCACTTCTTCGGTGTATCTACAGATTTTTGTCTGTAAACTTTCTATTCTCATAGGGACTTTGTCGAATTTTTTCGCCCATTGATGCAGTTTGGGATTTATTATCTGTATTGTATTTCATATTTATTTCATACACATGGTAACACTATTTCTATGTTATAAATTTTCTTTCTATCAACGTATATTTTGTACTAATTAACTATTCGTTACATTTTTGGTAACTGCCATTTTGCTTACTAACAAAAACATTGTTCCACAACATCCCATACGGGACTTGTTCACTTCGATTTCAACCATCAAACAGATCAAAACGTTCGACACCATTTTTATTCGATTTTATATTCATATTTGTTGTTATTATTTATTAAATAAAGCATTATTCTTGAAACATTATCAAACGCGTGCTTGTTTTCAATCTAAATACACAACATTATCGTCCATGTTCTTTGTCATTTTACTAAGGCGATCTAATTCCCACTGAAAATACTGATCGATGGTGTCCAGATTCCGCCCACTAAGTACCCCAAAATATTGGGTGTGACGTTTGATAACATGTTTAAATTGTCTGCAAAAGCCAGAGAAACATTGTTGACTTCTAATCAGGGTTTCGCAGTCGTGGTATTTTTGGCTCGACTCCGACTCCAGACGAGTTTTTTTTTCACGACTGCGGCTCCGACTCCGGGTCGACTCTAAGAGTGAATTCTTATACAACTAAAAATGAATAAAATATGCACAAATTTAGCCTATATAGGCTAATGTGTTAGTTTTTCCTTACATATTCATTAGAATGGACATTCGTTGGAATACATTCCAACATATCAATACTGTTTCTGCCGAATCTTACATTGACAAATAACAAAGTTAGAAAGTTTTTGTCGGTTTTCCTTTTTTTTGCACGAGTATATTCTGGACGGAATTCTTCCGCGTGAGAAGATCTTTAAGCTTTCAAAATACGTGAAAATGAATCATAAGGACGACATGCAATAAAAATTATAAGCAATTCCTCACCAATTTTCAACTGGATGTAAGCCAACATTTTAGTGTACTTAGCCTTCAAAGGAGGCCCCCAGTTGTAAAGCCCTATAAAAGCCATTTTTCATGATTTTTTTCCGAAAAAACTACGAAACTTTTTGACAGATTTTTTTCCTTCAGCTGAAGAAGAAAAATATTACGAAGTTTTGAGGCCCAAAACCTGTTTTTATTAAAGCATTTGCGGTGCCAACACTAGCTCGAAAACTAATAAACCAATGGTCATATATTTTTGTGCTGTATACAAAATAAAATCAATTTTTCCCATCCAACGCTCATACTAAGGCAGTATTGTTCCGATCGACTTAAAAAATTTGACCACATATTCTATGCTATTTATACTTTCTACTTTTTTCTGAAATTTATAAATAGGGATCACCCCTTAAACTAAAATTCGGCCCTTACATGTTGAACTTTGGTGTGGAGTGGATAATTTTATTGAAATACTAACAGACCCCGGTCTGCGTTGCTGGCCCGTCGTTATGAGTTTTAATGACAACTTTTTATCGACTTTATGCTTGACAATTCAAAAACAGGTATTTTCTACCTCACTTCTTCGGTCCATTGTCAAACGGAGGAGGAATTTAAAATTTATCAACAGATTTGGTCTGTAACCTTTTTTTCTCTTACGGACTTTGTCGGAGTTTTTCGCCAATTTATACTGTTTAGGATTTATTATCGTCCATGTCACTGTCTTTATCCTAAAGCTATCTAATTATAAAAGTTGAAAAAAAAAAATGGTTAAGTCGAATTCTCCCGCTTACTGGCACTTATATATTTTAGTTGTTCATGGATGATGGACCGCTGAACCTCACCATTTAAGGAAATTTGTGAATATATAGTTTTTCTTGATCGGCGGCGCAACCACCGTTGTCTCGAAAATTAATTTGCAACCCGATGCACTCATAAATTTAGCAAATATAGCGATTATAAAACAATAGCATTTTGAAAAGAGTGGGCGTGGTCATCAGTTTTCAAGATATAACATATTAAAAAAGTGTTCGTGGTCCGGTATTTTTGGCTCCAAATATGTACCTAGGGTGCACACAACTTCATTGCCTACCAAAATGCATGCTGAAAGTTTGGCTTATACATATAGCGTTTAAAAGATAATCATGGGAATGGTATCCCACTTCTTCCGAAATTCATAAAATATACATAACAACGGAAAACATTGAGCTTTTGCTGCAAATTTTATGGAAATCACTTCAGTAGTATTGGAGTTATGACATATTTAAAAAAAAACAGGCGTGGTCAGGTCTTTAGGCCCTAAAGAAGTACCTAGATTGTAGATTAACCCGTATTTTTTAAACCGATACATGCATAATGTTTGCAAATATAACGTTTTTTTAGAAATATCACATAGGGGAGGTACCCCGCCCCCCTCTGGAATTCAATAAAATATGTAGCCCGTTTTCGGGGGCCATCCCTGTATATTCCCTGACAATTTAAGTAGTTTTTGCAGAATAGATTTAAATTGAAAATTGGAAAAAGTGGGCGTAGTAAACTTTTCTTTCCATAATAACCTAAGTTGGGTTATGACAGCATTTGATTTTTATTCATAAAGATAAGGCGTTTTTTTAAATATGCCCCCTTCAAAATTCAAGAAAATTTGCATACTATTTTCACCGGTGGCCATCCCTGTACATTCCATGAAATTTTCAGGAAAATCGCTTCAGTAGTTTTGTAGATGTAAAATATTTTTAAAAGTAGGTGTGGTCAAGTCTTTGGGTCCTAAAAAAGTGGGTAAAGTCGGAGACACCACAATTGTCTCGCAAATTAACTTCCAAATAGATACATTCGTAATTATTGTAAATATAACATTTTTAAAAAATAGGGTATAGGGGATTTCCCCCGCCCCTTCCGAAATTCAACTGACTTTGTAGCCTATTTTAACCGGGGGCCATCCCTGTACATTCCCTGACAATTTCAGAAAAATGGGTTCAGTAGTTTTTGTAGAAAAAATTAAAATTGAAAAATGAAAAAAGTGGGTGTGGTCATTTTTTTTCATAAAAACCTAAGTCAGGTTATGGCGAACATTTCACAGAAATAATTATCCAAATCGGTCCAGCCGTTCTCAACTGATGCCATTACCAACTAACGACATTTGATTTTTATTTATATAGATTTGAGATATATTGTGTACACCACTCAGTACGTAGGCAGATGGATGTTTTCTGGAACTGGAAAATTAGCAAACGATGAGATTTCGTGTATGAAAATATTCTACAAAAATGTTGCTAGGAAAATTTTATGTACGGTCGCTCCACTAGGACAAGAAATCGATATTGTCATGTTTTCATTGTCCTTTATCACTTTTAGCCGATCCTTTCTCATGAAAACTCTATGATTATGTATTTCATTGAATTTCGTATATGCTATTGATTGTGTTGAAAACTCGGATTCACATGAACTACATATATATGTTCCTGGCGGACCGATCCGGTTATTTGAATGTCTACATCTAAAGCCCCCATTGAGTATATATTGAATCCTACAAGAAAGATTCGACGTTTGTCAGATTTCTGAGCAGCGTTGCCAGTATTTTTCAGCCTCTTTCCCTCAACTTCTCCAACATTTTTCCACAAAATTCCTTAGATTTTATTGAATTTCCCCAAAGAAATCCCCAAACGTTTTCAACAAATATTTACAAAAAAATTAAAAGTAGTTTTTGGTCTGTTCCAGGAGTGCAAGAATCTACTATTTTATATATATTTTTTTTTTTTGATAACATATCGACACCTCCAAATAATAGTATGCTAAGTCTAAAAAGTGAGTTTTGCAGGAGAAGCTCTCAAAGTGTGGAACTTTTTTTGACCTTCAGTACTATGCTAAGTAAATATTTGTTAATAACTTCTGTTCGGATTGTCCGATTATTACCAAAATTTGACAGAATTTAAGTTAAAGGACGTTAAATATAAAAATGTAAAGAACTTGAAAACATGCTAAGTCGACTTAGCATACTATTGTTTGGAGGCGTCGATATAGGAAAATATGTTATCGTTTTAAAAAATAGTAGCTTCTTGCAGGTTCTGGAGCTTCTTACTATTGAAAGTCATTTCATGCATTTTATTTATTTGACTTGAAAATAGGAAAACGTCAACAAAAAGTTTGTACTAAATACTTCATTCAAATTTGTACATTGAAATTCAGATAAATTGGTATCATAAAGTACTTATTCTTATACTTTTAATACAGTTTCTAATAGAAAAAATCTTTCTACACATGCATTACTTGTTGGAATGAACTATCTCCGCAATTTCTTGAAAAACAATATTACACCAAAATGGTTTTAAATCATTAGCAGAATTATCTCCAAATATGGCATTCCAATTTACGAAGGGTAATTTAATCCATGGGTGCACGGTGGTGCGATGGTATGCACACCCGCCTTGCACTCACAAGCTTTGCGGTTCGATTCCCAGGTCAGGCAAAATCACATTTTCAACGGTGGCAAAATACCCCTCAATAATGTTGGCGACATTTCCTGACTACTTCATCTACGTTACTAGGCGTTTACACCAGACAGTTTGTCTTCAAATACAACTCTGATTTACTAACACATACATACATTTGTCAGCTATCTTCCAGCTGTCCATAATTTTTTATAGACAGTCGGGTTAACAAATTTTTGAAATGTTTGTAAAAATAAGTGAGATAGGAGATAATAGATGTGTTTTTTTTTTTTGACGTGATAATTTGTAATAATTATTACGAAATGTTACTAAATGCTGTCTTTTTACACAAAAGTTCAGTAAAAGAGAGCGAAGTGAGAGAACAATTTTGACAGTTGTTTGCTGAGAAATTTTTCCCAGGAACATTTAGCACGTTCGATCAGCTGTTTTTTAATCATCTGCTAATGGTCAGCTGCTCAATGTATTCATTATTTTATTAATATATTTATTATTTTTTATTTATTTTGCTTAAAATTGAAGAACTTTTTCATTGCTTTGGAGTTAGTTTTTCTTTCATACATTGGCGCCAATGCACAGTGGATCCACCCATTGGCCAAAAATAAAAAAATGAATGTCAAAATTTTGCTACAACATCTGGCAACTCTGACAGCTATGACATGGACCTTTTTAAAAATATATTAGTTTTTGTTTCATTCGAACGCGAACTTCCTAAGAATAGATTCAAAAGTCAGAACATTTCACCAATATTTTTTGTTGTGAGTACAACCTATATTTTAAGTGCAAGTAAATATATTCAAAATTTCGCGAAACTAACACGTATAGCAAAATATTACAGTGGATTTTGAAGGAGGGGGTAATAGCTTAGTTTTCATTAAAAAATAGTGTTTTAGCGTGTTGTGGAATTCTAGTTAGCTGCATATTTTCTTAGTGTATTTTGTAATGCCAATTCGATCATATACATAAGGTTTTAGTCATGATGCCCACCAGTGCCCACCTCGGGAATAATTTTCCAAAGTAGGTCATGGGTTTAAGATTATTCAGTATTAAAATCAGCTGCCATCTAGTGCCAGACTATAAATGGTGGGTCGCCGACTAAAGCTGCCCTAGAATAGGGTTTGTATGAATATATTAGCGTATAACTCTGTTATCTGAACACGTACATTAACATAATTGGCATCAGTGGCAAGATAAAGATATCTTCTTTCAAACTTGTCTTACGTTGGCCGTACGTGCCTTCCAGGAAGAACGCTATAAGATCTAGATTAAATATTTTAAAAATTTTCAGACAAAAAATAATTTTTTTTTAATCCGCTAAATTAGTTGGATTTTATGTTGTTTTGGAGACTGTTTTGTTTCCCTAAGCCTATTTTTGCATCATAAGATAATCGGGACCTTTGTTCATGTAATTTTGTATTAACAGCATAAAATCATTCTTACCGTATACCCCCTCCAGAGGGGAAAGAGGGGAGAATGCTACGCTCGTGGTTTCTTAAAACACTCTTCGCAGCAGCACAAAGCTGTAACCGGCGTATTGGCTTGATTTTTACACCCTAAATATTTTTGGCCACTTTCTCCATACAAGTGGATCCACTGTGCAATGTTTTTGTTTTTGTAATCAACTGTTATCTTGCTAAAGTTTACTAAATGCTGTCTTTTTACTTTTTTCTCTATTTTCGTATGAAAGAGTAAAATCTCTCTTACTCTCTGAAAAGAAGTTACTGAATAATTATTACTGAAAAAGTAAAAAGACACAACTAATAATTCAAATGTGTTGAAAACAAAAGAACATGAATAAAAACAAAATATGTGAACGGAAAACATTTTCATTCATAATTTTACAACTGTTTTTGCAGTTATCGGGACGCCTACGTCACACAGACAAGTTTTGGGATTTTGACAATCAATACATGAAGTCAACAGTCCTGTCATGTGTAAACGCAGGGTTAAACTTTCTCTACAAGTGGTGTCCAAAGTCACGCCGTTCGGACTCGGCGATAAACTGTAGGTCTCATATAATTGAGCCAATATGAATCGGGATGCACTGATTGATATGAGAGAAATCTCCCTTGTCCCTTCTGGGAATTTTATCCATTACGATTCGTAAACACCCATGGAGGTTCTTGTATTGACAACTGTTTCTAAAAAGGTTCTTATAGAACTAAAATTGGGTTGACCCAATGAATTGTAGCAAATATTGGGGGGAAAATGCTTGTAAGTTTTAAAAAATGCATATTTGTAGGCATCCGTTTCAGCATTTGACTCATCCAAGCATTCTAGTTTTTTTTTTTTCAAAAGTAAAGCCTGGATCCATTCAGATAAACTGAAATATTTACTCAAAAAAGAATTTCCCCAAAAATCCCCAAATATTTTTCAGATTTCCCCAAAAATTCCGCAATTCCCCAAGTCGAATTAATTTTCCACACTTCAGACAAAAAGTTTCTTGTTGAAAAACAAGAAACAAGGGAACTGATAAAGATCTGTGGCGAGATCTGAAACTATAGTCTTCCCTGCCTTACCTCTTGGTAAACATCGCCAATTTTTCCCACTAATAAATTAAAGTTGTTTTAATAAAATATTAAAACAAAGACTATGGGATTAAGCCTGACTATTTTGAAAAACAAAATGTTAATATATTATGCGAAATTTACCGAAATACGTAACCATACTTTTTTTTGAGAAAGTAACGGGTAAAACTGATAAAGGACAATGAAAACGTGACAATATATATTTCTTGGATATCAGAAACCTACATATAATTTTCGGTGGAACATTTCTGTAGAAAATTGCATTTGGTTTAACTTTTTGAGTTCAATAACAAAAAGGAAATAGATGGAACTGAGCTAGAAGAACAGCATATTCGACAAAAAGATTCCTCATTCTATTTAACTTAAAACATGTCATCTAAAAATGATGAAACAATATCTCCAAACAGAGATATAAAGCTATTTTCTCAATGATTGATGGGAGTCAATCAAAAAATTCATTATGTCATGACTCAGAAATTTTAGCTATAAGATCCTTTGGGGTTCTCAATTGTGGCTCCTCCCCCAGATCTTGTGTCACAGGGTATTCAGTAAGATTTCCCATAGAGACCACAATGTCTTTAATAGAAGACAAGGACGACTTCTCATAAAAAAACAAGATGATAATACCAATAGACCTTTGTGAGAAGACCAGTAAGATTTCTGACGAAAGAGGTTAAAGGTCGATTGTCGATAATTCGATTGTCATAGAACTTTACTTTTGTTTGCAAAAAAGTAATGAATCAATTGGATCAACAAATAGAATAGACTACACTTCAGAGGATAGTAAATATTCTGTGAATTGTCCTTTAACTTAGTATAATATATAATTTGCATATATAATTTCTTATACCTTTCTTTTTAAATATATAATGATTTTTAAAAAAAATCTTCTTGTTCCAAACTTAATGTTATATTTCTATAACGTGGAAAAAATTTCGCCCGGAGTTGGAGTCTAGTTATTTTTTCGACTCAGACTCAGACTTCAGCAAAATTGCTCGACTCCGACTCCAAAAGCCTGCTTCTAACAAAGCAATAGGCCGGTCTGTGGCACCAGTGTGGTATGCAATTGTTTGCGCTACGCAGTGGAAGAATATTGAAACCTGCCAGAATTCCGCCCTGAGAACTGCAACAGGCTGTCTCATCATGACACCGGTGCTTCAGCACAACAGGATGTTGTAGAATGCAGTACCTGCTTGGGTGTTATCGCAGTGAGCATCCCTGTAACGATTTAGTGGACAGACTGTACGAGGCAGTACGGAGATTCAGTGTGAATGCCGTACTTGGAGACAAAACCCACTGACTCCTTTATAATAATTTTTATTTATTTTTACTTATAGTTCGATTCGCAAAACTGAATAAATTAGACTATAAGTAACGCTGGTCAATTCAAACTTCAAATCAAGTCCAAACGAAATAAAATTGAACAAATATTTCTTATAGATTTTAATATTTTCTCATTTTTTTCACAAAATTTTTACTCACATTTCACCAATGCAGGAACTATTGCAACAAACATAATGAATATTTCTAAAATCTTTTCAACAACAACACTTTGCATTTTATAAATGTTCTTAAACAAAAAAACCAACTTATTGTAAAAAGTCTTCGATCTGCTCTTCTTTAACTTATAACGGCAACAATTGTGAACAAAGTCTAGTCGAACTAACACCAAAAGCACCAAAAGCTACTACACAAAATGAAATCGACCGAATTTCTGTTTGTCTGACAAAATATTCTCACAAAAAAGGCCGGCAAAAAATCCCAAATACTTGAAAAGTTGTTAAATGTTTTAATTATTGTTATAAGCAATTTTAATATTTAATTGATTTTAAAATTAAAATCTGAAAAAAGCCCGTAAAACGTTGTAGAGCAGCAGCATTATTACTCACCCGCACTGGTCATGTATGAGAAGAATGGGCAAATGAAAACCCGCACACACACCCTCACATATGCAAAGTCATCCAAAATGGAGTTAATTTGAAATTTGATTTATTTGTTAGATTTTATTTTTCACAAAGTGAATTGACCTTAAACACACTTCAGCAGTATAGTACATTAGGGTGATGTCTTTTTTAACAACCTCTTATTCCTGTAATATATTTTGATTAGTTTTTTTTTTTTTAAATGGCATATAATCGTACATATAAGGTGATTCGATATTAGAAACCTTTTGAGTTTTTTTCCTTTAAGTTTGTTTTTCCTTTTGAAACACATTGAAATAATCATTTGCGACCCTATAAAATATATTCTTGATCAGGATAAAATTCTTAGTCGATATAGCCATGTCCGCCTGTTCGTCTGTTGTAATCACTCTAGCGTCCACAATAATTGAGCTAGAACGCTATATTTTTGCACCCGAGTATCTTGTTTTTCCATAGACAGGTCAAGTTCGAAGATGGTCTATATCGGCCCACGTTTTGGTATAGCCGATTTTCGGAATTTCAAGAATTTTAGCAACAATTTTTAACCCAACTAGCTGTAACTTAACATTCGAGGTTCCCTGCAGTCACACAACTTCTCCACCAAAAATTGTCAACATATGTTCATGTAACGGCACCTTCCGATTTTAAGGTATTTTAGGAATTTAGCTACATTTTTTGACAAAACTACCCATAATTTTGGAATTTAAGATTCCCAGTGGTCACAAAACTCCTCCATCGAAAACTATCAACATAGGTCCATGTTTTGGTATAGCCTCCATATAACGGTACCTCCCGATTTTCGGTATTTTGATGATTTTAGCTAAAAATTTTAACCAAACCAACTGTAATTTGACATTTGAGGTTCTTAGTGGTTACAAAACTTCTTCACCTAAAATTGTCAACATAGGTCCATGGTTTGTTATAGCCACCATATAAGGGTACTTCCCGATTTTCGGCATTTTTTAGCTACATTTTTTGTCTGAACATTTTTTGTCTGAACTGTGCCTAATTTGACATTTGAGATTCCTTGCAGGCGAGAAACTTCTCTACCAAAAATTGGCAACATAGGTCCATGGTTTGGTATAGCCCCAAATAACGGTACCTCCCGATGTTCAGTATTTTGAGGTTTTTAGCTAAATTTTTTGACCGAACTACGTCTAATTTGAGATTTCCACTGGTCACAAAACCTCCCCATCCAAAGTTGTCGACATATCGCCCATTTACTCAAAGAGTGACACATTTCAAAAAATCAAGTTTCGAGTTGCGGAATAAAATTTGACTTCCCAACTTAAAAAGGTTATTACACAAAAAATAAAACAACTATTGTGATCATCTTTTGTAAAGATCATGCCAGATATCCGTGCTTAATTTCTGTGCAAGATCAGCATGATTCGAAATGTTTTAGTGCTTCATAACCTCAAAAAACGTTTTTTGTTGATTTATGCCAAACTCCTAGAAAACAAGCTGTAACTCGTTGGGTTTTAGAGATATCAACATGAAAATTTGACACAAGATAAAATAGAAGTCGTAGAAAAAACAGAAATTGCTAACTCAAAAAATCCGTTTTTTGAGTTATGCCACTCTTTGAGTAAATGAGCGATATGTCCATGCCATGTTATGGTATAGTCCCCATATAACAGCACCTCCCAATTTTCGGTTCTTTAAGAATTTTAGCTACATTTTTTGACCGAATTACCTGCAATTTTACATTTGATCTTCCCTGCGGGGTGCCACCATGGTGCAATGGTATGCACAACCGCCTTGCACACATAAGGTCGTGGGTTCGATTCCCCGGCCAGGCAACATCAAAAAACACTTTTCAACGGTGGCAAAATATCCCTCAGTAATGTTGGCGACATTACCTGATTATTTCAGTCATGTAAAACTTCTCTACAAGTGGTGTCTTAAGACACGCCGTTCGGACTCGGCGATAAACTGTAGGTTCCATATCATTGAGCTAATATGAATCGGGGTGCACTCATTGATATGAGAGAAGTCTCCCTTGCCCCATCTGGGATGTTTGTGGAACAATTACTATTATTCCCTGCAGTCACACAACTTATCCACCAAAAATTGTGAACATATGTCCATGTTTTGGTATAGCCCGCATATAACAATACCTCCGGATTTTAAATGTTTTGAGGATTTTAGCCACATTTGTTTACCGAACTATCTGTAATTTGACATTTCAGGCAAAACTTCTCCACCAAAAATGTTCAACATAGGTTCACACTTTGATATAGCCTCATATAAGGGTACCACCCAATTGAAGACATTCTTGGATACATTTTCTGACCTAATTTAGGTATTTGGAGCATCCGTGGTCAAAAGACTTGTCAACCTAAAATTGTTGACAGGAAAGGAAACTAATTATTCCATTTTAGTTCATAATATCTTATGGTGGAGGATATAAAAAGTTGTGCATGAGGTTTTTTATCTAATCGCCTTATATGTAATGTTGTGATGCATACCGCAGTGTAAACGTTGAGAGCGAACGACTGGAACCACTTGGTTCAATCTCGTCCAAAGACTGTCAATCATAGGCAACTGTATCAACGGATGACAATATCTGATTCTATCAGTCCATTTTAATTAATATTATGGTGGAGAGTATAAAAAGTTCGGTCGGTATACCCTCCACCATAACATTAATTAAATTTTAGGTGGAAACATTTTTCGACCGCGGATACCCCAAATGCCAAAATTATCTAATCTAATCTAAAAAATGTGTTCAGCCAGGTGAAAGGTACCACCTACGGGGCTATATCAAAGTGTCTACCTACCTTTACAATTTTTGGTGGAAATGTTTTATTACTGCAGGGAACCTCAAAAGTCAAATTGCGAGTAGTTCCGTCAAACAATGTAACTAAGACCCTCAAAATACCGAAAATCGGGAGGTAGCATTCTATGGGAGCTATACCAAAACATGGACCTATGTTGACGATTTTTAGTGAAGAAGTTTTGTGACCAAATGTCAAATTACAGATATGTAGTTCGATTTTTCATGGAGAAGTTTCGTGACCACTGAGAACCTCAAATGTCAAATTACAGCCAGTTCGGTTAGAAATTGTAGCTAAAATCTTCTAAATACCGGAAATTGGGAGGTACCGTTATATGAGGGCTATACTAAAACATGGACCTATTTTGACGATTTTTGTGGAAAAGTTTTGTGAACACTGAAAATTCAAATGTCAAATTGCGTGACCACTGAGAACCTCAATAAATAAATAGCTAAAATCCTCAAAATACCGAAACTCGGGAGGTACCGTTATATGGGGGCTACACCAAAACATGGACCCATGTTAAAGACTTTTGGTGGAGAAGTTTCGCGGCTACTGAGAACCTCAAATGTCAAATTACAGCTAGTTCGGTTAAAAATTGTACCTAAAATTCTTAAAATACCGAAAATCGGGAGGTACCGTTATATGGGGTCCATACCAAAACATGGACCTAAGCCCATAATTTTTGGAATATAAGTTTGTTGATCACTAGGAACCCCGAATGTTAAAATAAAGCTAATTCGGTTTGAAAATGTGATTAAAAACGTCAAAATACCCGCAATCGGGTGGTACCTTTATATGGGGGCTATACCAAAACGTGGACCGATATAGCCCATCATCGAAATGGACTTGCCTGCAAACAAAAGACGCATCTTCCCAAAATTGCAGTGTCCTATCTCAATTTTTGTGGGTGCTAGAGTAATTACCACAGACGGACGGACATGCACAGATCAGAATTTTACCCTGATCAAGAATATATATACTTTATAGGGTCGCAAATGATTACTTCAATGCGTTACAAACGGAAAAACAAACGTAATATACCCTCCATACTATGGTGGTTGTTTTCTTCATAATATTAATAATTTTTTTACATACAAATTAACTGTTTTGTAGGATCTAGGGGGGGACAGCTGCCCCTCCCTAGCTATTCCTGGCTACGCCCATGTCCCAATTACTGTCGGCTAGCGACTTAATGACCTTGTTTTTGCCTTTTGATCTCGTCGCAAATAGCTGTGGCCTGCGGGCGACTGCTATATATGCTGTCGAACTTTACATCCAATATATTGGGGTAGTTAGTGGTCGGAATCAGGACACCATCGACCAATATCTTCCAGGCGAGCCTTATTTCAGCCGTCCAAGTCGAGAAGAGTGGCTTTGGATTTAGCTGCGGATATTTTCATATTCCTCTGATAGAAGAACTTCACTAAGTCACAACCACCCCAAAGGGAAAATGGAGACTTCCCTCATATCAATGAGTGCACGGGGATACATATTGGCTCAATGGTATGGGACCTACTTTTTATCGACCAGTCCCAACGGCGTGTCTTACGACACCACTTATAGTGAAGTTTTTCATGATTAAAATACTCAGGAAATGTAAAGCAGCATTACACGGAGGTGATTTACCACCGCCGAAAATGTTGATGTTCTGGTCAGTGATTGAAACGCAGACCTTCAGAGGCGAGACGGTCGTGCTTACCACTACACCACGGTGGCTTTATCCGATCACATATACATATGCGTAATCGAAGATAGAACTCGACGCCATATATTACAATCTCTATGTCGTTTGGAGCTGGGTCTCACGGCCCGTTCTGGTTCAGATCTCGGCTGATATGTAGAGATATGGCGTGTAATGCTGTTGTGATACTGGGAATTTTCCGGAATGCATGCTGATGTTAGGCAACTAGAACACAGCTTCTCATAATGGGAAGGAGTAGTGCCTCTGGAATCTTCGCTTCTGGTGACAGAATCTTCGTTGGCATCCTTACCTGGCCTTAGTCCATGGGGTCCATCCTGCTAACTTTACAGGTTTCTGTCACCTACTAGCCTGTTGACTTCAAGAAAAAGTTCTCTAACTCTTGGGTCTTCAGGGTTCATACGAAGCTCATCTGATTTCTGGTATTCGACCAGCAGGTATGTAGCGAGCGGGTGCAGCTGTGAAGATGTCACGGAAAATTCGAGGATCTGATGGAAAGGACATCTCTATGAAGCGGTGATTGGTGAAATCGCTGAACAATCAGAAAAGTACGACCGTCAGACGTTATGAAATCGGGTGGTCTATTAACGGAGACGATGATAGGACTGGGGTTTTAAGCCAAAAGAAAAAAGGGTTTCCAGGACACGTCATTTATCAGACCGGTTGCCATAATGTTGATGTCTGGCGAGTTGTGACAATATCCTCTTATCCTCGTACACGAGGGCACAAATGTTCATCGACAGTATATACTCGACAGCCTCGGAGGTGCTCGCATTCCCTACATCCATTACATCTCACCTATGTCTTCACTATCCCTTCACGGACCAAAAGAGCTCGAAGGAAGCACTCGGGCACATGGGCGTAGCCAGTGGGGCAGCGCACCCTCCCCCCTGGGAAAAAATATTTGCACCCCTCCCACTCTAGATTCGATCCCGGCAACAAACAACAAACACAAACTTCTTGAGGTGAAGGCACCTTGTCGAAGATTCCTCCTTTGTTTCTGCATTGTCATGGAGATTCATCATTTAGCGTTCCTGATGACATTCGCAACATCATCCATTGTAAATTGTGATGGTTCATTCTTAGCAGGAAGAAATTTGATGTGACGTAGTACTCTTTTCTTCGCCCTGTCACTCCCGCGATACACTCGACACTCCCTGGTACTCGACAAACTGGGAGCTTGCGCACATCTTCGGCACACGTGACTGAGGACTTATCTTCTCTTCAGATGGTTTAACCACTTGTTTCGCTTATGCTTACCGACCAACATGTTAACATCCAGTGTCAGCTCCTTGACTCTGTAGTCACTGGGGTTTGGCACGGCAAAGCTCATCACGCTTCTTAGTTAATCCAATGGGGAATTTGGTCTAACTTTGGGTATTCGAGCAGCAGAAATGATGATGTCTCGAAACGTCCTTCCTGTTATCCAAACATCAGAAGGGTTAAGCAGATCTCTAAAACGGTAATTTGTGAACTCTCCGGTGACACGATGGTTATGTCTAGCGAATTGAGACACTCTCCGCTAATTCTGGTAGGGGCGTCCTCATTGACCGTGCAAAACGTAGAGCTGTGAAACGGCTTAGCCAGCACTATACCCCTCTCGTTGTTTCCGAGGAACGAATGCCTCAACTCATTATGAGCATTAAAGTCCCCAAAGACCAGACTGTTATGACCTTCCAAAAGCGGACTAATATTGGACCTATAACCTGGAGTATATACAAATATATATTAGGGTGGCACGAGAACGACAACGTTTTTTGTTTTTAAACGCATACCCATAAATTTTTTCCATTTGATTGGAGTACATTTATATATGTATATTAGGGTGGCCCGAAAACGACAACGTTTTTTTTTTTTTTGGAGGGATCTTTGTTTCCATAGTAATTTGTATGGGACCAAAGGTGAATTTTCAAGAAAAATCCGCATTTATAATCCAATCGATGAACATTTTTTACCAGTTCATTTTTGTGACTAAAAAACGAATCCTAGAAACAATTGTGGAAATTGGATCGGGTTTTGGTATAGCTCCGATAGACCGATTTTAGGTATTTTGGGCCCTATATAGCTATACCGAAATCTGAAGCGATTTTCTTAATGTTTTGTAGGATAAGTTTTTTAGCCACAACCAAGGCGAATTTAAGAAAATGATCCAAAAGGCGAATTCAAGCCGTAGTCTTCATTTGCTGTCAAAAGTTTTTGCGCGAATAATCCACAAAAGAGACAAGAAAACGACAAAATATTCTTTGCGAAGCTTCTATAACTACGTTGTACACATAAATTCTTGATAGAAACAAAATATTTGTTATTAATTTTTGATTAAAAATATGTTTTGACAGCAAATGAAGACATCAGTTGGTTTTTGTAGCACCTTCTTTCTTGCACCATAGCCACAACAATGAACTGGTAAAAAATGTCATCGATTGGACCAAGCAATTTGCTTTCTCACTGTCATCAAATGCAAACGTTGGGCGCCATCATTACCCAATGTAAAGACATTTTATTTTTTGAATATAAGCCAACTATCCTTTTTTATTTATTTTTTTTAAGATTTAAGAATTTTGAATTATTAAACTAAGAAAAACAACATGAACAACACATAAGTTTGGCACACAAAAGCTCGGCTATACATCACTGCTTTACATTAAAACACATGTAAGTACTTTCTATACAAAGTTCCATTTATCATTCTCCAAAGCGGGGACATTCTTATTCACGATGTTTACAATCCAAAAAGAGTTGAGCTTGATTCTGAAAAAAGATACAGATTTGAATAAAACATTTCAAGGAGAATTCCCAATTGTAAGACATACCTGAACAAATTTGAAAATATCCAACAGCATTTCATTGGGAGTTTTACAATTTCCCGGTTGATTGTCGAAGAACGAGGAGCCACTCAATGATCCGGATCGTTTGCCCCAGTCGGGAGAAAATGTTAGCTGGCATTGGACACAGGTTGTTGCAGCCAATAAAAGCAAAAAGACAGCGGCAGCAGTTGGCATGATGGCACGTCGTACTGAATTCATTTTGATTTCTGTGATGATTTCGAATGTTGCCTTCAGCTTTTATACAAACGGGCGGGTGGACAATAAAAGCGTTATTTCAATTGCTGGGAATTCAGCAGTGCTTGGTTTGTTTTTCCATTTGTCACTTTTATGGTATCCTTTAATTGATTTATATAATCAATTATTGTAGGATGTTGCATAACAAGGATGTTATTGTTGTTGTTGTGGGGGTAGATGGAAATAATATAGAAATTCAATTCATTTGAATATCGACACATTTATGAAAATCTTCCAAGAATCGAAAGCTTTGAATTTCATCCTAAATGTACGCATGTATGTGTACTGTTTATTTAGCAGACCAATTTATGTTTCAAGGCCAGCATTTTTGGGTACAGTGAAAAGATTCAATTTTAGTTTTCGGGAAATAGTGAAAAATTCTTAAATTGCGCTATCCTACATTAGGGGGAAACACAATTTTTGAAATTCAAGCTTTATTCCAGAACTAAAAAGTTTTTACAAGTTTTACGACTTTTACACATTACTTATTTACTTACTTAGCTAGACCGAACTAAGAAAAGATCTCCATTCCTCTCTGTTTTTGCTTCGCTTTTGGGAATACCGCGCCTTTTCATTTCTTCATCCACTTGTATGCTCCATCGAAGCTTAGGCCTGCCGATTCTGCGTGCACCGCCATGTGGCATGTATTCATACGCCTTTTTAGCGGGTTCATCATCGCTCATTCTTATGATATGACCTAGCCAACGCAATCGTTACATCTCGATACGTTTAAATATATTCATGTCTTTGTATAGCTGATATAGCTCGTGGTTCATACGACGTCGATATTCACCGTCAACGCAAATCGGCCCGTAGATCTTTCGAAGAATTTCCTCTCAAACAGACCAAACACTACCTTATCTGCTTGCGCAAGTACCCATGCTTCGGAGCCATACATTAGCACGGGTAGTATCAGCGTTTTGTATAGTGTTATTTTTGTTTGACGAGATGTGGCTTTGTTTTTAAATTGCTTACTTAGACCATAGTAGCATCTGTTGGCCAATACAATTCTTCTTCTTATTTCACAACTGATGTTGTTTGTTGTGTTTATGGCAGTGCCGAGGTAGACGAAGTCTTTAACTACCTCAAAATTATAGGTACCAACTTCCACAGTTGGTCCGAGCTCTATGGACGCTTTGCGCGTCGACACCATCAATTTGGTCTTTTCGCCGTTTACCGCCAGACCCACTTTCGCAGATTATGCTTCGACCTTCCTAAAGGTATCAGTTACTTCCTTTACTGATCGTCCCATGATTTCTACGTCATCAGCATAAGCAAGTAACATGTGGCTATTGGTGTAAATTGTGCCATTTCTTTTGACATTTGCATCTCGTATTACCTTTTCCAGCAAAATGTTGAATAGGTCACACGAAAGGCTGTCTCCTTGTCTGAAACCTCTTTTGGTACTGAACTGTTCGGAGAGGTTCTTTCTAATTTTAACTGAGGACCTAGTATCAGTTAAAGTCATCTTACAAAGCCGGATGAGCTTTGCGGGGATACCAAATTTAGACATTGCATGGAATACCTTTGATCGGAGGGGACTGTCGAATGCTGCTTTATAATCGACAAAAAGGTGATATGTGTCGATCTGCATCTCTTGGATCTTCTCTTCAGGGTAAATATCTAGTCAATGGTGGACTTGCCAGGTCTAAAGCCACATTGGTATGGTCCAATTATTTCGTTGACCATTGGCTTTAGTCGTTCGCACAATATCCCTGACACTATCTTATAGGCAATAGGGAGAAGACTTATGCCCCTATAGTTGGAGCATACAAGTCTTATCTCCTTTCTTGTGGACGGGACACAGGATGCTCAGGTTCCAATCGTCGGGTACGCGTTCTTCCTGCCAGATGGTGCTAACTAGCTGATGCATACACCTTATCAGCGCGTCGCCTCCGGTTTTTAACAGCTCGGCTGGTAAGCAATCGGCTCCTGCTGCTTTATTATTCTTCAGCCGGTTGATTGCTGTTTTTACCTCATCTTGGTCGGGCGGTATACATTCTATACCATCTTCTGGGATTGGATCTGTTGTATCATCGTCTTCGCTACTATTGGATACCAGCAGATGGGAGAAATGTTTTTTCCATATCCTGAGCACGCTATCTGTATCTGTTACCAGATTACCTTGCTGGTCTCTACAGGAGGATGTGCCTGAACCAAAGCCATCTGTTTGATGTTTCACTCTTTGGTAGAATTTTCGGACTTAATTCTGGCTCCTGTACATCTCAATTTTTTCACACTCCCGCTTTTCCATTTCTCTTTTTTTCTTGCGGAAAATACGTTTCTCTTCTCTCCTTTTCTCCCGATATCTCTCTCGTGCGCTACGCGTTGCTACTGATTGTAAAGTAGCTCTATATGCCGCGTTTTTCTCTTCGGTAGCAGCACGACACTCCTGGTCATACCATGAATTCCTTTGTGGAATCCAAGTATGGATTTTGAGGCTGTTTGCATGGAGTGGGCAATATGTTGCCATTGTGTTGTTATTTTATCGGGACAAGGAGTGCTCGCATTAAGCAATTGGGCTAGTTGAGTGGAATATGGAATATGGCTATACGTTGTGTTTGCAGCCTATCGATGTCCATCTTCCGCGTTGTGTCTGTTCGTGCTTTATTTGCAACGTTTAGACGGGTACGTACCTTTGCTGCAACAAGGTAGTGGTTCGAATCAACCTTTGCGCCTCGGAACGCTCGATGAATGTCTTCCATCTATCACAACATGATCAATTTGATTACTTGTTCTTTGATCTGGAGACAGCCAGGTGCCCTTATGAATATCGAGATGATTAAATCTGGTACTGCTAACTACCATGTTTTTTGCAGCTGCAAAGTCTATCAGCCTCATACCATTGTCAGATGTTTCACTGTGGAGACTAAATTTCCCGACTGTTGGGCCAAAGATATTCTCCTTTCCAATTTTGGCATTAAAATCGCCTAGAATGATTTTAATGTCATGAGCAGGGTAACGGTCATATTTTTCTTCTAAGCGCTTGTAAAATATATCTTTGGTCTGTTCGTCCTTTTCTTCAGTGGGAGCATGAGCGCAAATTAAGCTGATGTTGAAGAATTTAGCTTTTATTCGAATTGCAGCAAGTCTTTCATTCACTGGGGTGAAGCTGGATACCAGATGTTTAGTCTCCGACTAACTACGAATCCGCAACCAAACTCATGCTTTACGTCATGACAGCTATAATACAGTGCAGCTGTGTTCCTTTACTTACCTGAGGTTACCATTTTTCCCATTTGTTACCATTTTTAACCTGCAAAGCGTTCCTTAACCCCGAAAAGTGGCAAAACTGGAAGCAATTTTTAAGAGAGTGAGAGGGGAGAGAGAGCGAAAATGGCTTTCTCTTCTACCACAGGCTACCAGCAACATTTCTGCAGGTAGAAAATGGCAGAACTGATTTTTCGACTTTTGTTTGACGATTATTTCACAAAATGGACGAAAAACCGAAGAAAATGTCGAACACTGACAACACTAAATTAAAAACTGTGAAATAAAAGACGAAAGTTGATTTTTTTATGTTTCTTTTTGATATTGCTGCCAGATATACAATTTTTCCGTTCCTTTACTTTTCTGGTAAAAATGTTCATGAGAGAGCAATTTTGACACTTTTCTCTTTTACCACCCTTACCATTAAAAAAGTAAAGGAACAAAGCTTGCGTAACCTTTAGATGTTGTTGTGACACCTTTCCCAATCCATCGTATTTCCTGTATGGCAGTAATATCGGCCTTGTACTTTTCAAGTACGTTTGTCAATGCGAAGACTGCACCTTCTCTATAAAGAGTGCGAACATTCCAGGTGCAGATTCGCAGGGGTTTGTTTTTCTCTTCTTTCGTTTTGTCGTAGTAGACTGTTTTTTTCTAGGGGAGGGTTCTTATGGGTGAACGCGCGGCACATGTTAGCTCACTACCTTTAACGGGTGTTAAAGGCAGTTCCCCAGGTGACACCACGGGGAGGTCAGTGTCCACTTGTGATGAAAGAGGGACCAAGATAAATCCTGGGCCTCGGCATGTTAAAACCGGTCAGGGCCGTTCCTTGGTATCTTCCATCCCATACGTCAACACTTTTACACATATTACCCGAAACCCCGTTCCCGTTCACAAAAAAGTTGTAAAATGTTCACTTCTCTTTAAACAAAAAAAAATGGCGCTGAATGTCGCTCTCTTCAAAAACTTTTTACACGACAAATTTCAGCGTGTAAAAAATAGTAACATGAGGTCTGTACGATAACCCAAACATTTTTACAAATTCGTACAATTTTTTACTGAATGTTGTTCGATAACAAAATTGTTGTACCGCTATATGAAGGCGTGGACCTATACCGACAAATTTCATATGGAATGTTTTATACACCAAATGAAGACTAAGTACCAAATTTTAGCCATTTCAGAGAAATATTTGTTTATTTAGTCTATGGAATTCATACATTTCCTTTCGGACAATAATTAACTTATTGAGGGCATTACCTTCAAAATACCGAAAATCTGGAGGTATCATTCTATGAGGGCTATATGAAAGCGTGGTTCTACACCCAAATTGCATATGGCTAGATGATTTAGCCACTTGTTCCACCTTTATCCGACCAATCTATTACTTTCAATGTCAATGTTTTGGCCTGGGGACACTAGCATTTATTCGTCGATGCTCATCACGGCCGTACGCTCAATCCCATGGCTGCGGATTCTTACCTATGTGATTGACCAGGAACCCAACTACATCAGCGTTCTGACCGGCTGCTGCTACCTCAGGCTTCACATGTTTATATTTGCATATTTTTTCTGTGTTTGGAGCAGCATTTCCCGCTCCTGATTCTGCCTGCTCCTGATTCGTTTCGTCCATACCGGGATGTAGGAAATCCCTGGACCAATATGGATGTGCTCTGTTTGTCACATCCGCATGCACCACACTCAAACTGTGTAAAGATAGCTCCCAGTGAGTCGTCGTCATCAGAATACGAGACTCCCCAGCAGTCCCCTTAAAAGCAGCCGCACTTAACCCTAGCCTTTGCTGTTGCCTGTAAATACATACTTTTTGTATTTTAACTGCAACAATGGACTCCGAGGTAAGATCGAGGAAATAGTGGATTTTATGAGTCGGAAGAATACATGGCCACGGCGGTGCAAGGAACAAAGTCAACAACAAGTGCATCTTACAGCGTTGCGATGGTTACAACGTACTGGTGAAATATCAGTCCAGAAGTGGAGGTGGGGGATTAGCTTTCCTATTGCACCAGTCAGAGCATGCTCTAATGACCCGTGGAATGTATAGGGGTTCCGAGGTAGAGTTGCTTAACGTATATATCGCGCGGATAAATACCTGTTCTCCCGAGTATAGGGCCAACAGTAGCCCACTTTTGGCAAGTCATAACCATCTGGTCTTGGGAGACTTTAATGCTTATCATGAATTGTGGCATTCGGTCCTCGGCAATAACCAGATAGGTATAGTGCTGGCTCAGTAGATATCGATCTACGTTCAACGAGGAGAATTAATAGAGATTGTCACAGTTCGCCAAATATAACCATAGTGTCACCTGGTCCGCTTCAGAGATGTGTCCATCCCTTCTGATGCTGCCGCTCGCTATATACCTTATGGTCTAAGTGAGCGTCGTAGATCTAACCCCCGTGACCCCAGAGTCAGAGAGCTGACACTGAAAGTTAAAATGTTGGTGGGTGAACATAAGCGGAATTAGTGGATAAATCATCTAAAGAGTTGCAATATAGGGCAACGGTTAAGTCACTCTCGAACATTAGAAACAAGGAAGATAGAGTCTCAATCACGTTTTGCAACGTTACGCTGACTGATCGTGAAGAGGTAAGTAAGGCTTTACTCCTCCTCAGCGTCAGAAATAGCCATCCACTTGCCGAACATCGGCATGAGTTCTGTAAACAGCACAGCAAGCAACAAGGCTGCACGCCATCTCCACACATTTTAGTCAAGGACTCAACCAGAACAAGCCGTGCGATAGAACAGTGCTGTTGGCGCTCGATTTATCGAAGCCTTCGGCACTGTCAAGTAGGAACAAGGTTCTCATGTCGCTGACCGGCAGCACTTGGGGTGCTAACGAAAATACCCAGCAAAATGTTCGATGCCAAAGATGACATTCAATCATGGGTGCAAGTGATCTAGCATGTCATCTTCTTAGCATCTTCATCGATGAATTTTATATGAGCGTGGACCCCAAAAGATGACGTTCTTTTCTGGATCCTAAGCATGTCATTTTAACCAATGCGTTGACATGTCATTTCCACCAATGCTTTGGCATGTCATTTCCACCAATGATTTGACATGTCATTTCCACCAATGATTTGACACGTCATTTTCACCCATGCTTTGACATGTCATTTTAACCAATGCTTTGGCATGTCATTTTCACCAACCCCTTGGCATGAAATTTGCATGTCTTGTTTGGAAAATGGAAATGCTGTATTGAAATATGGTTTTCATGAAAAACAAAACTCTTTATTAATTCAAACGAATTCATGAAATAGCTACAATTAATTTATCAGTTTAGTTTTTCAAAAGTTTACATCCAAAATTGCAATGTAATCACCACCGCTGCAACGCAAAAGATTACTTCCTCCGTTCTCCGCAACTGATATTCTTTCATCTTACAAAAGGTTTTTTCAATTATCTTCCCATCACTAGTTCAGATTTCAACATGGACTCCAAATGCACTCCTTTAAGTATTTTTATTTCGTAAATTACTTTTATTTTATAATTTTGTTATTTTATAACAACATTTTGGTAATTTATACTCTTTTGTTTAGTGACGGAAATATGTAGGGATCTACAAGCCGGCTTGCTTTAGGGATCTCTAAGAACAAAATGTAACGAACGGGGAGGAGAGACTTTTTATGGAAAATACCATTTATGCTTAATTAATTTATTTTTAATTGTTTCTTTCCAAAAGTAGTTTCTTCCTTATTTTCAGATTCTTGTTCCATTTCGTTTCGGACTTTTTTTTCAAATTCCAAGAAGCGAGATTTGATTGATTTCATTCTATGTCAGATTTAGAACAGACAAGGGAACTTTTAAAATAGCAATGTGTGCAGTCCGATTCTATTTTTAGCTCGATGGTTGGGACTTCATATAATACCAATTGTTTAGAAATTTTAGTTGTTTGATATGCAGGAAATGTAAAACAACATCACGACGACAGTTCTAACAACTTTGGTCTGTTCCAGAAACTGCAAGAATATACTTATTTTTACTACGATAACAATTTTTCCTTTATGTTATCGGAAAAAATAGTAAAAATTAGTACATTTTTGCAGTACTGGAACATACCAAAATGAAAATACACAGTGTGTGTAAATAAAAACACAAACATCATTTCTATTGGATCGATGGAATGGGTACAAATGCTGATGAAAAGATCGGATCTTTCACGACTTCCTTTGCATTGGTTCAAATCCTAATGAAAAGATCGGATCTTTCACGACTTCCTTTGAACCAATGCAAAAGATGACATGAAATCACGTCATCGCAAAGAACCCCTTCCGTCAAATTTTGCTGGGTACCTTTTGATCTCTTATAAAGCAGTAGGCCGGTATACGATAAGCTATGCACCGCCAGCGTTGTTGTTGTTGTAACAGTGTTTATTATTGTATGTTTGTGTGTTCGTTCTTCTGCTCAATCTCGCTCTGGGTCTATCTCCAGTTCAAGGAAAGTTGCTGTTTCGATGGGATGTAACCACAGATCCACTGCAGTTAGATGAGTAGGTTTGGCGGGGCAGTTGAAAAGGTCCTTGGCAAATGTGTTGCATGGCTCGATCGATGTCCGTCCAATAACAATTTAGGAGCCAAAAACTACTCTGATATGTCGTGGCAACTGACGCTCCTCAGCTGCGATAGATGGTGGATGTACTCCGAGGACTTTATTCACACTATATTTGCTTATGGCCTTGGCAACTGCATCCGTGTGAATACTATTTAAACCTGTTTGATATGCCTGTTGATCTAGGGGTTCTCTCCTATATTGTTGGACCTCCCTCTCTAGAGCATGAATATCCTTCCTGATGTGCCTGAATGTGTCGGGCTACCCACCAGATGGTGATTGAGATGGCTCTCATGGTAACACAAAGCAAGTACTGCAACGAAAGCATCTGATTGTGTTGCTGTACTGGAAGAATCTTTGCCTCCTAATGTAGATGGTACACTGAAGACTTGAGGAGGCGCCCTGTTGCTGTTCTCTGGGCGGCATTCTGATAGGTTTGAATATTTTTCCAATTCGTATCACATAATCTCGACGACCAGACTGGAGCCGCATAGCTTACCAAAGACCGACCTATCGCGTTATATGTGGTAAACAAGTTTTCTTTATCTGCACCCCAAGTGCTGCCTGCAAGGGACTCGAGGACTACTTTTCAGTTTGTCGCAGATAGGTGTGGCGTGCTAACACGACTTGAACGTAGTGTTAAATGTTACCCCTAAATTTTTGGGGCAGTTTGTGGTCGGAATTCTGCTACCGTCGACCAAGACATTCAACTCTCTTCCAAACTGCGCTCTCCATGTGGTGAACAGAGTGTCTGTAGATTGTGTGGCGGAAATCTGCATATTCCTCGCGTGGAAAAAGTGGTAAGATCGGTTAAATAGAAGTTCAGTCTCTCACAGATGTCGTCAGGGAAGGTACCTATCGCCGGGATCGTGCAATCATCCGCATACGTTACGATCTCGATGCCATCTGGAGGGGGCGAAATACAGGAGAGCTAGAGGTTAAACAGTTCCGGAGCTATCACCCCACCTTGGGAAACTCTCTGATTCAACCTGCGGGGTTTGGACTTCTTGTTCCACATATAATTGTTCGTTTACACATATAATTGACTATCCAACGTTTCAAGCTTGGCCGGAGCGTTGACTGCTCAATGTCCTCAAACAGCGTGGAGTGCCTGACTGTATTGATAAGTCAAGCGCCGCCATCACTGTTCTATCACACGGCGGTCTCTGGTTGAGTCCTTGACAAATAAATGTGGAAATAGGGTGCAGCGCCGTTATCTTGGTGTGCTACTTACGGAATCCATACTGGTGATCGGCAACTTGATAGCTATTTCTGATACTGGGGAGGACTAAGGCCTCAAGGGTCTTTGCTACGGGCGACAAAAGCGATGTTATGTTTTGGGTGTAGGAAGGAGATGAGCACGCGTTGAGAGTTATTTTGAGACTGTTTTATTTATGCATTGCTTATGACTATTGTTAAGTCACTTCTATATGTGGTTTGCTGAATAAAATGAAGTCTTTCTCAACGGCACGATGACAAATTTTGAATGTAGCTACTATAATTAAAGTTTACTTTTTAATTCATTAAATAAGTTAAAATTGCCCATATGCAATTATATTTCATTATAATTGCATTTAATTAACTCATACTTTATATTATTATTTTACGTTAACTAATTTTATCTTGTGCCTCATATTCAGAGCTACCTGTATTTAGTTTGTATTTTTATTTTTCGTTGGTTCTGAATTCGCCCTAAAATGTAAACATCATTGCCATTGGTATAGTTGAGTTGTCCAGTACATAGTTGAGAGAGAATAATATAGAAGAGATAAATATGTATGTACGTCTATGTGTACATATCAACAGATATTTTAAATATTGTTCTGCCTCTGTTGGAGTCTTTTTCTCTTTCTCTGCCGTTAATTGCAAACCAATAAGAATCACACAATTCTTACTCTTATTCCTCTTTCTACTATGTACGTTCAAAAGCATTGCATTGTTGTTATTTCTGGTTCAGCAACAGAGTGATCAAATGTTTATATGCACATATAGACAAACATATGTATAAACATTTGAGTGCATATTTTCGTTTATGTTTTCTCTCTGCCTCTGCTGCCGTGGAATGCAAAAAACCTATTGTCCCGCTATAACTCTGTTTTGTTAAACTAAAAA
This sequence comes from Musca autumnalis, assembly GCF_047663935.1. Taxonomy (NCBI): domain Eukaryota; kingdom Metazoa; phylum Arthropoda; class Insecta; order Diptera; family Muscidae; genus Musca; species Musca autumnalis. The sequence continues at coordinate 111,457,636 of NW_027411977.1, read as the reverse complement.
TTGAAATAAAGAAACATTCTTTAAGAAACGATTGAAAGTAAAAAAGGTGTTTAATTTTGGAGACACTTTCTCGAGGCAAAATTATTAAAGTATTACCCAACAAAGGTTTTGAGCAATACGGTTGGCCAAGTAAAGTTCATGCAAACATAAAAGGAAGGTTTCACCCCGTGAGGCAATGCTAATGGAAGCTTAGTGAACAAGCGATTTTTTGTGGCAACAAGCTAAGAAGCTGGAAATACATTAACCTGTCCCACACATTGAGGCAGACGTACATCATATAAGCCATAACTTGGAAACCCTTACTCGCTGAGGAGAAATAAACGGAGGTGCCGTGGTCTAACAGACACAGTGTAAGAAGAAGAATTGTGGAGCGTTGGTAAGAGGCAGAAATAAAAGTGGTATTGTTAGTTGTCCCAGGGACACTATTATTATTTACTCAAAGGGTAAGTGCGTTGCATACCCAAGTCGGACCCTTGGGTTGGGAGTGTGTCTTATTACTTATTGGATACATTCCGGGGTTGCCAAAATAGGCAATCCTAAACAACTATCATAGGTGTGCTTACAAGTATGAGAGATCACTTATACTAGTAACACAGTTGTAATTTATTGTATGTAATATGTAAAATGAATTAAGTCAAATATATAACATTACTCCCCCCAGAAAACTCAAAGTTGAAGGTAGTAAGTAGATATACATATATAAATAATGATTTGAAAATTAAGGCAAGAATTTTTTTTGAAATAAATATATTATTTACGAAAAGGTTCAGGTGAATAACGAGATACTTCCTTTCTTCTTCTTGTACTTCATCTAGGACCATCAGTATTGTCATCAGTACTACGGCTTGTTGTTGGATTTTCGATTACTGGCTCTTCTGCTGTTTGTTGATTAGGCTGCTCGGCGATTTCAGGCTGAGATTCAATAACAACAGGCTGAAGCTATTCTGTAGTTGCTGGCGAAATTCGTTTGAATGTCTTGGCTTCATCTGATTAATATGACGTTTGTACTGACCATTAGGAGTATTGATGATAAATAACATTTTACCAAGTTGTTGTTTGATAATTCCTGGTATCCATTTTCTTCCTCTTCGATAGTAGCGAATATATACAGGTTGATTGATGTTATACTTGGCCGTTGTTGCTTTTGATGCGTTAGGCGATTTTGCATAAAGTTGAGACCAAATTGTTTTCACAGGTCTTCCACGAATAAGTTCTGCTGGTGATTTACCAGTTTCATTCGGCATAAAACGATATGTAGAAAGATATTTATGTACGGCATGTTTCAATGATAAGTTGTCATCGAAGTTCTTTCTAACTGCTGATTTAAAACTTCTTACGAAACGTTCGGCTAATCCATTTGATGCTGGATGAAATGGAGCTGTTTTATATCCAGGTTGGAGCAAAATTGTTTGAATTCATCAGAAGTGAGTTGAGGACCATTGTCGCTGACTAGTGTGTCTGGAATTCCTTCAATTGAAAAAATTGCTGATAAGGCTGCTATTGTATCTTTTGTTATAGTAGTAGACATCTGCGTCACGTAAGGAAATTGAGAAAATGCGTCTACGCATATGAGCCACATGGAGTTGAATATATGCCCAGAAAAATCGATGTGAATACGTTGCCAAGGTTTGGTTACTGTTGGCCAACTGCTAAATTGTTTTGAAGGCGATTGATTTTCGTTTTTGCATATTGAACATCTTGAAGCAAGTTGCGTGATATCGTTGTCTATGTTGTTCCACCATACATGTTGTCTGGCTAGTTGCTTCATTTTCACTACACTCCAATGTCCATCATGTAGAAGTTTAAGAGTCTGTTGTTTAAGGGCATCTGGAATAACCAATCGAACAAAATCAGTTTGAAGACAAAGTAAATCATTCTGAACTGTTAATGAGTGTCTTCTGTTGAAGTAAGGTTTAAGGTGAATATGATGCTGCAATAACTTTTCCGGCCATCCATGTAACACAAAATTTCGTACACGTTTGAGTACTGCATCATTTTCTAAACATCTGCGAATCTTATTAGGATTGATTGGAAATTCATCGAAAGTAATGTTGTAACAGGCTTCTTCTTGATCAAAAGGTTGATGATCTTCACATGGTAACCGTGATAAAGCGTCTGCATTACCATGTTCTGTAGTCTTCCGATACTTTATATAAGTATATGCCATCAGAATGATAGCCCAGCGTTGTAATCTGTGAGCTGTCATTGTAGGTAAATGTTTATTCGGGCTGAATATGCTTACCAGAGCCTTATGATCCGTAATTAGTGTAAATTTTCTTCCGTAGAGATATTGGTGAAAACGTTGAACACCAAATATTATACTTAGACCCTCTTTCTCGATCTGGCTATACTTGACTTGATGTTTATCCAATGTTTTCGATGCAAAGGCTATTGGTCTTTCACTTCCATCAGGATATAGATGGGAAATGACGGCTCCGATTCCAAAAGGTGAAGCGTCGGTTGCAAGTATTAGAGGCAATTCATCTTGAAAATGAGATAATTGAGCGGCGTTTATAATATGTTGTTTGAGTTGTTCAAAAGCATGTTGCTGAGAGGTTCCCCAGTAAAATGTTGTATTTTTTCTTCGAAGGGCGTTGATTGGAGCGGCGATACTTGAGAAGTTAGGCACGAAACTATGATAATAATTTGCTTTACCCATAAACGCTTCCAATTCTTTGATGTTTTTAGGCGGTTTAATATTTTTAACTGCTGCGACACCTGATTCGTCTGGCAATATTCCCCTCGCACTAAACTGTCGACCAAGATAGGTTATCTTGTCTGGCAAAAATTGACATTTTTGCAATTTGCATTTTATCCCCTTGGATTGTAGAATGCTTAACACTTGTTCTAGGCGTTCGAAATGTTCTTCAATTGTGGGAGCAGAAATAATTATATCGTCAATATAATTAGCACATCCATCGATACCGATTAAAAGTTGTTCTATGTATTTTTGAAAAATAGCAGGAGCGCTAGCGATACCATAGGGCAATCTTTGGTATTGAAAAAGTCCCAAAGGCGTGTTTATTACCATAATTTTTCTAGATTCGTCATCTAATTCCATTTGAAGATAAGCATCTTTCAGGTCGATGGTTGAAAAATATTTTCCATTTCGTATTGTATGTAGTAAACTTTCACGAGTCGGTAAAGGATATTGTTCGATTTCAATTTGTTGGTTTACTGCAAGTTTAAAATCTCCACAAATTCTTATTGCGTTATTTGGCTTTTGAGCGATTACAATGGGTGATGCCCACTGGCTATATTTCACTGGTTTAATTATATTTGATTTAATGAGCCTCTCGATTTCTTCTTTAAATTTTGGCATTTGAGCGAATGGAATTTGTCTACTTCGAAAAAACTGCGGTTTTGCATCTGCTTTTAGGCGAATATTAGCTTTGAAGTCTGTTACGGTACCCAGGGAGGGATCAAAAACTGATTTGTATTTATTACACAAGTCTTTAATTTTCGCTTTATGGTTTTCTGTGACACTATTAATTTGTTTTATTTGAAATCCGAATTTATTAAATAAATCAATACCGAAAGGATTTTCTCCATTTTCAATGTTCACAACAATCAATGTCACTGCTTCTTCTTTTTGTCCGTATTTTACTTTAGTATGTAATTCTCCCAGGACGGGTATTAATTTCTTTCCGAAATCGTGTAACATTCTTTTACTTTTCACAAGCGGTGGTTTGTTTAGTTGTTTATATGTGGCTAAATTTATTATTGACACTGAAGCACCAGAATCCAATTGAAATTTTATTGTTTTGTTGCAAATTTTTAATTCAATGTAAATTTTTGAGTTATTTTCCAAAATTCCACCATTAATTCCATAAATTGTTTCAACACAGTCTATTTCATTATACGAACGATAATAGGTATGTTCGTTTACTCAATAATTTGTACAAATTTGTACAAGTCCAGCAACTTCTTGTAATCGACTAAGGTCTTTTGCATTGTACTGTATAGTAAACGAACAACATCCAGTAACAATTTGTACAAATTGTAAGTAAACGAACACACATAATGTTTTCTTTTTTTACTGTTCTTATTTTGTTTTGTCCTAGTTGACAAACACACGGGAGAGTTATGTCCCTTTTTATTACACTTATGACAAGTGGCATTTCTAAATTTACACTCTTCTCTTGCATGCGAACGATAACAACCAGAGCACGATTTTAGTTTGTTTTGATTATTAATGTTTCTTTTTGATTTGTCACTGTTTCATTTTTTCACTAAATTGACGTTTATGTGATGATCACTGTTATTCTCCTTCATCGCTGCTATTGTTTTAGTTGTTGCTTCGTAAGATTCTGCTATCAAAAGAACATCTGCTAAAGTTGACTGCTGCTTCTGTAGAGCTGCTGCGCGAACTGCATCATGAGGAGTATGAACAATTATGTGGTCACGTATCATCTCATCAACATAATTATGAGAGCAATTTTCGGAGTTGCAAACGAACTTACATTCTCTCGCAAGACCACGAAGATCCGCTATCCACTCTTTGTAGGTTTGGTTGACCTTCATTTCACTTTTAAAAAATTCATACCTTGCTGCTGTAACATGATGTGAAATTTTAAAATGTTCCGTTAACTTTGCCGTTAGCTCGCTAAAATTCTTGTCGTCCAGGTTGGATGTACCAAATAAATTCTTTAGCAATTCAAATAATTCCGTACCAATCCATGACAAGAAAAATGATTTTTGTTGATCCGGCTGATCAACGTTGTAAGCAGAAAAATGTTGATTTAGCTGCTGCAAATATGAGTCCCAATTTTGGCTGTCTTTATTAAATGCGTGAAAAGCTGGTACTGCTTTGCTGCTGGATGATGGAAATTTGTCCACCATATTTTGCATCCACTTTTGTTGTTGCCCCAAAAGGCTTCTTGCAAAATTTTGCTGTTGCTGTATTAGCAATTGTATATTTTCACTTGAACTCGCATCGTTTGGCATTTTGTTAAAAATTAATTTTTGTTGTTAGGGCACTAGCACTAAAGAAACAAACCGACCGGTCAAACAAATTTTTTTTATCCTCGTCGCCACTGTTATGTTTTGGGTGTAGGAAGGAGATGAGCACGCGTTGAGAGTTATTTTGAGACTGTTTTATTTATGCATTGCTTATGACTATCATAGGTGTGCTTACAAGTATGGGAGATCACTTATACTAATAACACTGTTGTAATTTATTGTATGTAATATGTAAAATGAATTAAGTCAAATATATAACAAGCGAAATCGCAGCAATCACATTTGCTGTGCAAAACGTAGAGCTATCAATCTGCTCAGCCAGCGCTATACCTCTCTGGTCGTTTCCGAGGGCGGAATGCCACATCTCATGATGCGCATTAAAGTCCCCCAAGACCAGACGATTATGACCTTCCAAAAGCGGGCTAATGTCAGGCTTATAATCTGAGATACAGCTATTTCTCGGCGGGATATATACGTTCAGCAACTCTATCTCGGCAGTTCCACACCTGACTGCTAAACACATACATTCCATGTACGGGTCATTAGAGACAGACTCAAGCGAGATAAGTCTGTATTGGACAGACTGGTACAATAGGAAAGCTAATTCCCCACCTCGACTTCTGGTGCGATCCTTCCTTAGCACGTTGTAACCATTACAACGCTGTAAGCTACAGTTGTTGTTCGTTGCTGCATGATGTTCGAATACAGTCCCCAGTGAGTCATCATCAGATTACGAAACTCCCTTGTCTTCAGATTATGAAACTCCCCCGCAGTTCCCTCGACAGCAACCGCACACCCAGCATTTAACACCAGCCGTTGTTGTCCCAATCCCAGAAAATGCATCCTTTTTGCAATTTAATTGCAATGGACTCCGAGGTAAGATCGAGAAAATAGTGGACTTCATGAGTTGCAAGAATACCAAGGTCGCGGCGGTGCAAGCGCCAGCGTGGTATGCAAGTGTTAGCGCTATGCAGTGGAAGAATATTCAAACCTGCAAAATGCCGCCCTGAGGACTGCAACAGGGTGCCTCCTCATGCCACCACTGGATCACCTTCACGAAGGTTTTACCGGTACATCAACACAACAGGATGTTATCGATGCAGTACCTGCTTGGGTGTTATCGCAATGAGCATTAGGGTTATGACTTCTTTACAACCTCGAGAATTTTTTTTCATTTCATAGAATTTTTTCAAAAAAAAATTTTCAAAGTGGTTTGTGCGGAACCTTTTTTATAATAAAATGGAATGAATGTTGTTTTCGGCATTAATAGGCAAAAGTTCATTCATTCCCACTACAGGAAATCATTTTTGAGAAAAAAAAAATGTCAAAAAGTCATAACCCTAATGAGCATCCCTGTCACAATCTAATCTCGTCAGTAGAGATCTTCAGGGTACAAACGAGAACCTCTAGACCAGCGAACATATCAAGTAGGCTTGGATAGCATTCACGCTGATGCAGTCGAGCAGGCAGTACGCAGATACAGTGTGAATGCCATACTTGCAATATAAGGCGGATCTGCTTACCATTGCACCACGGTGGCACCCAACAATAACAACCATCTTCGAAAAAGTCAGTCTGACGGTAAATGGCGAAATGAACAAGTTGATGGTATAATAAAAGTACAAAATGTCCTGTCATGCATGCCACCAACTTCTTCAAAAAACGACAATGTTTTAGTTTTGAGAATTGTTATTTCTGTTACGCTTTATTTATGCCATTTATTTTGCAACATTATTTAGATTCATTTACTTTGTTTTTTATCAAATCGAATAAACAATCTATTGAGTTGCATATGCTCAGCAATGGAAAAGAACTGTTGTTGTTATATGTAAATATTTATACGTTAATGCAGAAAAAATACACAAATATATAAATATAACAATCATAAACAAATTACATACTCGACGGTGTCCAAAAACTTTTTAACAATTTTTTTTAATTTCCCAAACATTTGGCAATTTATATTATTGGGTTTTACAAAGATAAATTTATGCTAATACATCATGAAATGTTAAAACATACATACAAATATTTTTGTAAACTATTTATAATAAAAAATATTTAATAAAAAACAAAGGTTTTTTCTATTTAAAATAGTTTTATTGATTATTATTGTTGTTTGTTGGTTTGTGCATAATTTCATTTCGTGCTATATATCGAGGCACTTTTGTTAATACAGTTAATTTGTAATCAAAAATGTATATGTGTTTATACTTTTCTTTTGGCTTTGTATATTATTTAAAAAAAAAAAAAAAAAACAATTATATAAAAAAAAGAAACTACAAATCGAGAAATAAGTAGAAACACAAGGAGTATGGGATAAAACAAAGACGAACACGAGATAACAGTAGAAGTTTTTAACAAAAAAAAATGAGGAATAGTTAAAGGAAATATTTATGTATAATAAATTTCCACAAAAGTTTTTAAAGCCAGTTCAATGTCTAAAAATGTGAAATAGTTTTGTCAAATATTGTACAAATGGTTAAATTAAATAAATATTTCATATAAATATATAATAAAACCCATTAAAATACTTCCTTGTGTTTTACAAATTCCCAACTGCACGTTCTAATTGTTAATAGCCATTATAAAAAAATACTAATTAAAAATTAATAATAATAAATTAATAATATTTATCGTTTACATTGTTTTACGTTGAACATTTACTTAGTATAAAAAATTTATATTTGTTGTTTACAAAAAATCGTTGGTTATAATTTTTATTTCTTACTTTGAGTATAGATTCGATTACATTTCTTTTTTTAGATTTCCGTTTTCTTTTTGTTTTTCCTTATATTCAAAATATGTAGTTTTACTCAAAACACTGGCAGCTTTTTATATGTTTTCTTGAAAATTAGTTTGGTGTTGATTTTCTTTCACGTTTTGCTCATATCTCCTAAATTTAGATATGTTGTTGTTTTAGGCGGCCCCAATTCATTCCAATTACGCGTTTTATAATACACAGCATTTACTTTTCTTCTTCTTATAACGTTCCTCTTCTATTAACGGTCTCTCGGCCATTTGGAATTTTCTTACTAGTCGAACTAATTCATGAAAAGCCTGATCAACATTCACTCTCAATTTGGCACTACATTCAATGTAGGGTATCATCAAATTACGGCTAATATTTTGGGCTTCTTCCAGCGAGACCTGACGTTGATGTTCCAAATCGCATTTATTGCCCACCATTAACATGGGAAATTCATCACGATCCTTAACACGAAGAATTTGTTTTTGAAATTTGGGTATTTCATCAAAACTGGAATGATCATTCAGGGAGAAGACTAGCAGGAAACCTTCACCGGAACGCATATACTGTTCACGCATAGCACTGAATTCTTCCTGACCGGCAGTATCGAGGACTGCAATTGGAAAGAAATTTATTTTAGTTTTTTATATTTTTGCAAAATAATGAAATTAATCTCGTACTTACTGTCTAGCTTTGCTGGTACATCATCAATAACACATTGTTTCGTATATGAATCTTCAATGGTGGGATCATAGTCGGTAACAAAATAACTCTAAAAATAAAATTATAAAAAGAAGATATTAGAAAAAAATTGTGAATAGGACAAAAAATACACAAAGGGCTTAAGGCCACAATTCCGCGCTTTCAACATTCTGGAGGTTATCAACGTAGCAATCTCCTAAGAATTAGAGATCCCCTAACGCCTTAAAGCCGAGGTGTCAGACGAACGCTTGCCTATCGATGTTCCTAGGGTTGCAGTTAGGGTACCAACTGTATTAGAACAGAGTCTCATTGAAACCTGGGTGTCTCAATGCTGTATAGACGTAGTTGCCATGTTGCTGGAGGGCTATGCCATGGTCGACCTCCATACCCCCATTAAATCGATGACACATGGATTCTACAAAATTAAGCAAATAACAAACAACGACAACCCCGAAAAGCCCATGGAAAATAAATTGAAAAAATCTGAACTGGGAAAACCATTCCTAGGGTTGACAGGACGGTAGCTTCGGATGACGAAGAGGACACCATGCTAGGGAGATAGTTTACACGGTGTCATCAATCCTTGCCCTATAGGAATTCAGACGGCTACGACATCCCGAGCGTAGTTGAGCCAAAACTACACTCAAGTTTGTTGTGGCAACTGACGCTCTTCAGATGTGATAGATGTGGGATGTTTTCCGAGGCTTGCTGATCTAGGGATTATTTCTTGTAACGTTGGACCTCCCTTTCTAGATCATGTAGATTCCTCCTGGCATGCCTGGGGGCCCAAGCCACCATATGGTGATTAGGATGGTTCTCACAGCAATGAGAACATGCCATTGTGTTGTTGTACTGGTTAAATCTTTGTCCCCTCATGTAGATGGTCCACTGAAGACATGAGAAGGCTCTCTGTTGCAATTCTGAGGGCGGCATTCTGACAGGTTTGTATATTTTTCCATCGCGTTGCAATTATATTCGCAGACCACACTGGCGCCGCATAGCTTACCACAGACCGAACTATCGCGTTATATATGAGCATGGTCAACAAAGATTCTTTATCTGCACCCTAAGTGCTGCCGGCTAGGGACTTAAGAACCTTGTTCCTACATTTCAACTTGTCTCAGATAGCTGTGGCATGCGGACACGACAAGAACTTGTTGTCGAATGTGACTCCTAGAATCTTGGGGTAGTTGGTGGTCGGAATTCTGTTAATATTAACCCTGACATTCAACTCAGTGCTCACCTCTGCAGCCCATGTGGTGAACATAGTGGCCGTAGATTTAGTGACGGATATTTGCTTCTTCTCGTGGAAACCGGTAGTAAGGTCAGTCGCAAAGGTCTTCAGGCTTTCACAAATGACATCAGGATAGTTTACTCACGCCAAGATCGCACAATCATCCGCATACGTTACGATTTCAGTGCCGTCTGGAGGTGGTGGAATACAGGAGAGGTAGAGGTTAAACCGGAGATATTACCCTACCCTTAATTTTTTTTCTAAATTCCACGTACGATTGGCGCCCACACATATAAATGATTATCCAACGTTTCAAACTTGACCAATGGGTAGGTAGTCTGCTCCATGTCCTCAAACAGCGTGGAGTGCTTGCCAGTATCAAAGACTTTTGGTAAGTCGAGCGCCACCATCACTGTTCTATAACACGGGTTTGTCTAAGTGTGTCCTCGACAAATATGTGTGAATATAAAGTGCAGCGCTATTGTCGTGTTGCGCCTCTTACAGAACCCATGCTGATGATCGGCAACTGGGGAGAATTGAAGCCTCAAGGGTCTTTGCTATCCATTTTCCAGACTTCTGGAACGACGTGGGTGGCTAGCAAAAGGTTAATAATTTAAGGGAGAAAATCGAATTCCGACTCATCCAGCTGTTTCGGCATCACCATGATTTAGCATTCCTGATGACATTCGCAACATCATCTATTGTAAATTGTGGTGGTTCCTCATCGGCAGGAAGAGATCTAATGCGACGTACTCTTCACCCTGCCACTCCTGGATGTTCGACAAACAGTCGATTAAATAACTTGTTCACCTCCGCGGACCAGTCAGCGTAACATTGTTCATTCTTCAGATGATTTAGCCACTTGTTCCGCTTATACTCACCGACCAACCTGATAACTTGCAGTGTCAACTCCCTAGCTCTTTGGTCACTGTGGTTGGCACGACGAAGCCCATAACGATCATGTGCTAAATCCCGTCGCCTCTGCTGGAAAATTTATTTATAAGGTATTTATAAGGCGTCCTCATTGACCGTGCAAAAAGTGGAGCTATCATTAGAGCCACCCTCAAGCGAGATGGGTCTTTACCACTTCTGGTGCGATCCTTCCTCAGTACGTTGTTACCATCACAACACGGTAAGCTGCAGTTGTTGTTGAGCTTGGTTTCCTGCACCGCTGCGGCCATGATATTCTTCCGAGTCATAAAATCAGCTATTTCCTCGATCTTACCTCGGAGTCGATTGCAGTTTAATTGCAACAAGGTGGCATTTTATTACAATTTTTCCTTTGAGGCTGTTCACGGGCGGAATGTAAAACATGTACCAATACTTCACCTTTTGCTACTCTCGATATCATTGTATATAATTTCATAAATGTACAGCGATCACATCAAAGGTATGCCCTATATAAAACTCAAACTCCTTCATTTGAATGAGTATCCAGTGGCAACCGACAGTGTCGTCCTTCCACCTTCTTCTAATTAGCAGGCTACATTTTCCGAATACACTTATAAACGAAGAAGAAATATTAAAATTGGAAAAGCTTAACGCCTTGATGCAATAGCTCTCATATTTGACCATTAACAACAACACATTTAGTATTGACTTAAAGCTCAGACGGCCCACTTTCGTTATTAAGGATTTCCATTGAAATACTTTTAACAGAAACATTTCCGCAATGGAAAAAAATTCCACAAATTGGAAACTGATTTGAGTTAAACGTCTTTATTCCATACACCTACTTTTTGACCAGTTTAAAGATTCTTTAATATTGGCGACTTTTATTGAAATGTCCCCAAACAAAGCTGGGACAATCGTTATTACAATTAAAATTCAAGCACACAATATCATATACTGCTACAAGTAGCCAACATCAAATTCTATACCTTGTAAACGCTTCTGGACCAAAACAAATGTTACCAAAAGTTTACATGAAAAAGTTCAAAAGAACAAAAGAAAGATTTTTTCAATGAAAACAAAATAACAAACTCTGATATCATTCGTCATGTTTTTTTAGTTGTCTTAATGTCTCAATGGTAACGATGGGATGCTCGAGAGATCAGAACCAGAAATATAAACATACTCGTATGTATGTACATATGTATGTATAAATATACTAAAAAAGTATGAATAGACGGCCTTTCTGTTTGGCATTGTATGGATATACTCTGCGTACGTTTTTGTTTATATGTTAAAAATATATGCAGAAATGACGTAAACGATCTAAAATAAATTAAAAAGAAAAATAAAGAACAAAAAATTACCAGAAACAAAAATTACCAGAAAAAAAAACAATTATAATTTGCGATTTAGAAAAAAATGAAAAAAAAAAACAATTTAAGAAAAAATAATATTTTACTTAAAAAATTATTGTTTTGTATGCAATTCTGTAACTCAGTTTTAGACTTACCGACAAAATATCGGTAAAATTAAAACGCAAAATTATGAATGAAAAGTTTGAATAAAAATTGACAACACTAACAGTATCGTTAGCGACATCTTTAGTGTGGTCGTTAACATAGCGAATATATTCGTTAATTAACGAAATTATAAGCATTTTACAGAATTCCATTACTGCTCCACAACTGCTACTAATTTTTACTATTTTTTTTTTCAGTATTATAACCGAAAAATTGTCATAGTAAAAAATAGACAATTCGAAATGAACACAGTGATAAAATAAATAAGTCCTTATTTATTCCACTCAAATCTCAGATTGTTGGAGGTATAGTGAGGTTAATGGAATCCCTCTCAACACCCTTTCTTACCAACAAACTTAGAATTGCCTGTAAAAAATATGAAGAAATCATTTTTCACCTTTGCAACCTCTGTCCAAGATATATCTTGGATTTTCCGTTGTAGTTTACGACATCTACAAACCCCTTAAAGAAAGGACAGCAGCACCTACCATCCAATTATTTAAATGACAATTCTATAGCGTATACGTTATAATAAAGGAACAAATTGAATACTGCCCCAGCTGGCGAAAAAATCTGAAATATATAGCACGTGTATGTCTTTTATCTTTTTTAAGAGGCTCATATCTCATTTATATTTTTATAATCAGGATGAAAAGATCTATTCATATTTTTTCCGCCGTCTGGGAGAGTATTCAGTTTATTCCAAATACTGCCCAATACTGTCCTTATCAAACATCCAACAGCAATATCCGATAATGACAGATTTTCACAGACATGTCATAGCAACCCTGACACAGCTCAGATCTACGTGGAATGCTATTCTTGACTATGACATGAAGCTTAATGGTGACATAGGCGTTAGGGTTTCTTTCCCCTTAATGAAACTGCGTGGAATTCATCGAATTGTATTCATTTTCCTCAGATAAGACATACCATAATAGCTCTGGCACAGCTGAGATCTAGGTGGAACACTATTTTTGACTGTTACCATGGCAAAATAGTTTCGTTCGGTGTCTAAATTGTGGACTAAGCCCGCACACTACAGTGCATTTATTTTCCTGTCCTGTGAGGGCCACAGATTTGCCTCCTAGGACCTCTGGACAAGATCAGTGTGGTGATATAGCCGTAAACGTTTAACCTCCACCTTTGTAAAATTACACACACTCAGTAAAGATATCGTAATATATCGGATCACGTTATCCGGTTCTATCGTTGATGGCTATATTATACATAGCTGACTAGTGGTGTAGTTTAGGGATACGCAGTGAAATGCAATAATCGGTTTTTCGATTATACGGTTTTCGTGAAAAACTTAAAACTCGAGTTTCGGTTAGTCGATTATTTGAGAGTGTACTAAAAGTCGAGTTTCGATTATTCGTTAACCGCGGAAAACCGATCATAATCGAATATAATCGACCATTTTCGTTGATGCAATCTGTGATGAACATATGTACAAAAAAGTACGTCCATTACGCGGTTTTAGCACACCCAATAGTCAACTACGACTAATAGTCGTCCACGATTAATAGTCGACTACGAATAATAATAGACTACGACTAATGCTTGGTTTACATTTACGAAATCCACTCGATTTCAAATGTCAATTCCATTGATTAAACGTCAAATGAAATCCAATGGATTTCAGATGTGATTTCATTTGACGTTTGAGCAATGGATTTGACAGTTGAAATCGAGTGGATTTCGTAAATGTAAACCTAGCATAATGGTCGACTACGAATAATAGTTGACTCCGACTTTCGAAAGTCGATTAAAAATAATCGGTTATACGGTTTTCGCACAGTCAATAGTCGACTACGATTATTAGAGATTTTACGGCTAATAACCGATTAATCGATTAAGCGAAATCGGTTTTACGTATCCCTAGTGTAGTTCTTCCGTATAAACAAAATTAAATATTGCGACGTTCGACAGATTATTAAGGAACAAGTGTCGTTTAGGGGAACCTCTGGCATCAGGTTGTACTTCTTACAAGGTAGTCCTTGGGACCCTGATCACAATGATATTTTGCATTATTGGGGGGAAGTTGATACATTCCGAGATATAGGGATAATGCATTTCCGAAATGTCAAGACCCATATCTCGGAAAGTATGGCCTTCCCCCAGAATGCAAAATATCGTTGTTATCAGGGTCCCAAGGACTATCTATGATAAGAATTTCGGACGGATCCGAGAGGTGCCCATAAACAAGGAAATTTCAAGACCTATATCTTTGAAAGTAACTCCCCCCTTGAAAATATACATCGTTGTGATCAGGTTCCCAAGGACTACTTATGGTAGGAATTTCAGCTCGATCCGAGAGGTTCCCCTAAACGACACTTGTTCATTCGATATCGTCTTCGTCTCAATATAAACCTGACAATTTAACTAAAACTAGATTAAGCCAAAAACGGGCAGAAATATTCCAAATTTGACGATACAACAACAGTTGACACATACTCAAAATGCTTTCGACCAGAACACTTGAACACTTTGATGATTGCATCCGTTGTGTAGGTGTGGTTTTTTTCTATTTCTGTTATTGCAGAATCTCTTGTTAACATTTCAAACAATGACGCATACACACAAATGGAATTATTGAAAAAATAAAAGGAAACGATTTTCCTCTTTAGAGAGTTTATCACAAATTCATATTTTGTTATCTCGAAATGGTTTTAAGACGTACGGGTATGTTTACTTTTGGGTTGGGTGTTTCATTTTCTTAGTAGACAAACACTATTCCACTGTTTTCTTATTCGCTTTCATAATGCGCAACAGATGACAAAAATCAGAAGAAATCTAATTTCCATTATATACACTCATCGTAGAGTAGCAGTAGTCATGTACCATGACTATCATCATCACCACACCATCATCATCATCATGGTAGTCAGTCGTCGTCGTCATCATCATTATCAGTTACTATTTTGATTATGATAAAACACGCCTTGTTGCCTTGTTTATTTTTCGTTCTTGTTGTTGTTACATGAACTTATATGAAATTAATAAATAAATAGTATGTAAGTTTATTGGCTTCATACTATTGTCACTCGACGCGCACATACACCCAAATATAGAAACATTTTGATCGTGGCTCTTCACTTCCGATTAAAGTATATCCTCTATTACCCCTCACCTGTATAAATTGTATTGTAATTGCAGATTTGCCCACCCCGCCCCCTCCTACAACAACAAGTTTGTAGGTCTGTGTTGTTGAGCCTTGACCATTATGTTTCGACGACATTTTTTATTCTGTGACGTTATTCCGCCGTTTTTTTTTTCACTTTTTGCGTTACGCGAATATTTATTTTTTTATATACCGCTAATCGACAGCAGAAAGCTATTTGCAAAATAAAATTCTTATATTTCTATAATTAAACAAAATTTAGTTCACGACAATTCAACACAATCACGAAGTTTAATGACAGATGAATGAAAATGATTACGTTGGGATTGGTAATTATTTCTCGACGTATCGTGCGAATGTAATCAGCTGATGTCGTAAAGTGTAGTATGGAGAATTATTGCCAAGAAGAATCTCATGGTTCACACATACTCAACAGTTGCTGCAATTTTACAATTCCGCTTTGGCCTTCATTTTCACATTATGCAGGGGTAGAAAAAAAGTAGCAATCATGGGTGGAAAACGTACAATGAAGTTATGGTAATTCTGCATCACGCATTTTTGAAGGAATTTTTACCTGTATGGTTGACTTTCATCCGAATTCATCTATTTTTAAAATCACACACACACATAGTTTTCAGTCTCTTTAGCTTTGTTCCCGTACTTTTTAATAGAAAAACTCGCAAAAGAGAGAAGGAGAGAAAAATTGTTGTCACACAAACGTTTTTTCAAAAAGTTCGGGAACGCAAAAATGGAAAAACGTCAACAAAGCCGGAACAAATGTCAAAGTCGGCGTACCAGTCAATCAGACGCCGGCATCCATGTTACTATTTTTTTACACGCTCAAATTTGTCGAGTAAAAAGTTTTTAAAGAGAGCGTCATTCAGCGCCATTTTTGTTTAAAGAGAAGTGAACATTTTACAACTTTTTTGTGTACGGGTAAAATGTGTAAAAGTCGTAAAAATTGTAAAAACTTTTTAGTTCTGGAACAAAGCTTTTATTTCATAAGAACGCACAATTTTTTATTATAAGCAACTCAAACTGTTTTGGTACATGAATAGTACATTTTTGTACACAAAGTACGTTTGTTACAAAGGAATTGTAAAATTGCAGCAACTGTTGCGTATGTGTGAACCATGAGTATGTAGTATCGTAAAGTCCCGCTCCACACTAGAGTGATTGCATGTCTTATGCCAGACTATGAAAATTTTCATGTACGTGAAAATGTGTTTATAGGCCAGAGGTGTGAAGGGGGTGAAACTCTGTCGTTGTGTTTAAATTCGTAACTTCCAAACCAATGCAAAGCAATGAAAATATCAAAATGTTCATATGATTTCATACATCGACGCCTCCAAACAATAGTATGCCAAGTCGACTTAGCATGTTTTCAAGTTCTTTACATTTTTATATTTAACGTCCTTTAACTTAAATTCTGTCAAATTTTGGTAATAATCGGACAATCCGAACAGAAGTTATAAACAAATATTTACTTAGCATAGTACTGAAGGTCAAAGAAATTTCCAAACTTTTAGAGATTGTCCTGCAAAACTCGCTTTTCAGAATTAACAAGCTATTATTTGGAGGTGTCGAACGTCCTTTAACTTAAACTCTGTCTAATTTTAGTAATGATCGGTCAATCCGAACAAAAGTTATAAACAAATATTGACTTAGCATAGTACTGAAGTTCAAAAAATTTCCAAACTTTGAGAGCTTCTCCTGCAAAACACACTTTTTAGACTTAGCATACTATTATTTGGATGTGTCGACATGTGTGTAGACGTCAATGAAAATTTGGAAAAAATGGCAAAACGTATTCATTGAAAATTTTCATAGTCTGACATAAGACCATTGAAAAAATTCATGAAATTAGGTCTGTACGATAACTTCGCAAGTAAAAAGTACTCAATAACAATGGGTCTGTCCGATAACCCAAAAGTTTGTACAAATTTGTAAAAACTTTTACAAAATGCTGTTCGATAACAAACTTGTAAAGTAAAAGAGAGCGAATTTGGAAAGAATTTTGGAGAGTTTTGGAGACTTTTGTTACTGAGAACTTACAAGTTTTTGCAAGCAAAATTGTCCTTGTAAGATTTTCCAACATTAACAAACATTTGATTATTAAAATATTTACAAGATAAAAAGAGAAAAGATAACTAAATAAATTATGGAAAACGACTTATTTTGCAGTTTGTGATGATTGTTTTATTTCTAACCCAGCAAAAAGTTTGCATCCACGGAACGGATGCAGTTGAATCACTACAAATGTACAATACATTTGCCGTTGGAGGACATCTTTTCCTATGAATTCACCTATGAATTTTACAAGAGAGCGCGCAGCTAGGATGCACTCCATTTTGCTTCCACAGCACACAGCTAGGATGCACTCCGTTTTCGATCCAAATCACAGCTTTTGATGTAGTCGTTTGGATTGAATTTAAAGGCACTCTTCAGATTGTGTTTTTAATCAATCTAAAGATGCAGTAAAAATGCAAGATATTGCGAAATATCCCAGAATAAATAAAATGCATTAATTATTTGTTTAAAAAAAGAATAAAAAGAACTTTATTATACAAACACAAATAAAAAAAGTTTCCATTAAATTCAATAACAATTGAGTGTACTTCCTTCTTTCTCCATTTAATCCAAGCGCAACTGATTTTGCTTCGTCATCCTAAAGGTTTTTTATGTTGCCTTCCCATCATTAGTTCAGCTTTCGACTCCAACTCCACTCCATTAAAAATGTCCGCCTCGTAAATTACCACAAAAATGTTCGCAACTTTAGTTTGTATTTATTTATTTTATAACAAATTCTTTGAAATATGTACATTCACACTTGTTTCACTTTTGAAAAATTATATCGGCAGTGACGGGTAGAGGTCAACCAACTGTTTTTGTAGGGATCTCTAAAGCAACTGCTTATAAAATGTATCGAACGGAGTGCATTTTTCATAACTCTGTTGGACTACATCGAAAGATGTTGTGAAATCGTAACTGCAATTGCACAACTTCCAATTTTTTAGCTGGGAAGGTATCAAATCCCATCAACCGGCGCGTCCGTGGAGTACGAGGAACACTATGTGGACGGCCAGCCGTTAATTTATGATATGGAAAGAGAATTATTTTTGTAGCAATGCATAATCAAATAATTTTCGTAAACAACCTTCGATTGTTAAATTAAATCTAATATGCTGTTTATACTATAGCTTTTTGTGGGGTTAACCTTCATTATAAGGATTTAATTACTTAAGTCCTTGGTCACACTAGAGGGTTTCATTGAAACAGTTTCTTGAAACCAAGGGTTACTAGGTTGAGTTCCATATTAGAGTAATATGATGAAGTTGCAGTAATGGGGAACTCTAATTAAAAAGAAGAACACCTAAAAATTTCAATGAAACCACTCTAGTGTGACCTTCGACTAATCTGACCAAATTTATCAAGATTTACCATACCAAATTAATAGCACGTTTATATATAACCGGATTTGACAAACCCACTGGGTTTCAAATGTCAATTCCTTTGCGTATACGTCAAACAAATCCTCATGTAGAAGGTTAACCCTGCAAAAGGCTATAATATAAACATGGCCTAAATCTTGTCATGACAGGATTTGTTTGAGATCCAGCACGAAATCTGAATACTAATGTCATGCAACGCTGGTTTTGTACAAAAAATGCATCTCATTTCCCAATGTACGAAAAGTTGCAAGCGTTTTCACAAATCATTTGTTTACATTTTGTTTCGTTGTCAAAACACGCAGCAAAACAAAGAAAGAAAATTTTACAGCGTGTTTTTGTAAAAAGTTTTTGCCTATTCGTTCGTCGATTTCATGAACGAAGACACAATTTGGTTTTCATAGTCCCGGGCCACACTACAGTAATTTCAATGAAATTTTGATATGAAATTATGCGTCTCTAGATCGACGTCTATAGTAGAGTAAAATCATAAAATTACTGTAGTATGGAATTCGATTTAAGAACACCTAATTTCATGAAATTTTTTAATGAAAGTCCCAATTTACATTAGGCGAGTTTACTTGCGGCAATTGTCAGTTTGTTGGTGAGAGAGGGTGTTGAGAGGCAAAGGGTTACCATATGCCTCACCTCTCTCTCCTTCAAACTGACAATTGCCGCAAGTAAACTCGCCTAATGTAAATTGGGACAAATTCACGCTAGTGTGGACCGGGACATAGCGATTGACGTTTGTATTCGTGTGACAAACAAATGAAAGCTTTTTATTTTCGTAATTTTTTGGTTTTTGTAACAAAATCAGACGAACGAAAGACCCGTCGTTTTGAATGAAAATTGAATAATTTGAGTAATAAATGGCACAAACCACACGAAAACTGGAAGGGAATGCAATTTTATTTATTTCCATAGAAGCACACGCGTATATGTACATCCGTTTCTTCATATTATCACAATTATTTTTGGACAAATTTGATAACATTTTTTTCTTATTGTTTTTTTGTCATTTGTTTATCGGGGTTGCCATCAAGTAACACATTTTACGTGCATACGTCTATGCAAAATTCACAAAATAAGTATCATGGAAACCCTGAAATATAAAAGCTTTTATGAAATAGACGAAAGCTTTTGGATAAAAACGAATGGTTCGTAAAATTTTACAAGAACCAAATTTTGAACGTATACGTTTTAGTACGAACGGTTCGTGTGACAGGCAAGCATTTTTACAAAAACACGCTGTTAGAATATTCATATGAATTCGCAGGAAAGTAAGTATATATTTATTGGAATAGCGAAATAAAATAACATTCCTTTTCAAGAAAGTATACTGCAAGAAGAACACGTTGGTCATAAATCACAAAACTAAAAAAGCTTTAAAAGTTCCAGAATTGCTGTCTACAAACAGCCACAACGGCATTCAACAACCAGCAGAAACTACACGCCATATCCACACGCCATATATACAAATATCAGTAGAGGACCAGAGGACCGAACAGTCTTGGTGGCTCTTGACCAATCGAAAGCCTTCGATACCGTCAACTATGTATAGCTGTTCGAGAATATAGTGTTTGAATCGTTGGATAATCAACTATATGTGTGGATGCCAGTCGTACGTGGAATTCAGGAACAAGAAGTTCAAAACCCATAGAGTGAAAATTGAATTTCCCGAATGTGGGGTGTATCTCCGGAACTGCTTAACATCAACTTTCTGAAATTCCACATCCTCTGATGGCAGAGATCTTAATGTATGTGGATGATTGTCATATCGTCGATGACATCATAGCTAACATAGTGCATATTGCAGTTCGTCCACTGCCACACAGTTCACTAATTGCATGACAGAAATAAGGCTCCGACTGAATAATAATGGTCGATAGTGTCCTCATTTCGATCACTAACGACATCAAATTATTGTGCGTAACGTTCGATAGCATGTTTAAGTCATCCGCGCAAGCCACAGCTATTTGCAATAATTTAAGAAATAGGAAGCAGATATTCAAGTAGTTGGCCGGCAGCACTTGGGTGCAGACTGAACGCAATAGGCCGGTCTGTGGTAAATTATGCCGCGCCAGCGTGGTATGCGAATATTACCGCTACGCAGTGGAATAATATACAAACTTGCCAGAATGCCGCACTGAGAACTGCAACAGTGTGTCTCCTCATGACACCAGTGGACCATTTTCATGGGAGAGACGAAGGTTTTACCGGAGCATAAGCATAACAGGATGTTGTCGATGAAGTACCTGCTTCGATGTTATCGGCGTGAGTAGCCCTGTCACAATTTAATGGACAGACATGCCCCACCCAAGCTCGTTACGAGAAAGTATTCATAATCAGAGGCAGGCTTGAATATCATTCAATCTGATGCAGTCGCGCAGGCGGTACAGAGATGCAGTGTGAATGGCGTACAGAATATCGCCGGCTGCCCAGGGAAACACGAATTGTTTTAGGCCAGTTAAGATACGGAAGATGCAGTTACCTCACTGAATTGATCGAATACCCAATACATGCCCTGCATGTGGATCATCTGTTTACCGATTATTTATGGACGCAAGACCCCATTCTAGGAGCAATATAACTTCCTCCGTCCGCTTCTTTGAAATGACGAATGTCATGATATGCCATTTCAGATTCTAACAAATCTTAGTTACACCATTACATTGCATGGTAGAACAAGAAAAGGTAGCAGCAATACCCAGCTGACTGAACTGGGTTGTAGTGTTAGTGTCAAATTCCATTCGACATTTTATGTATTTATTTCTATGTTCGATGTATATTAGGGATATATATTTTTGAAGAAAAAATTTATTCATCAGAAAAATTTCCCATAAAGACGGCTTCATATCATTGACATGTAACCTCCTCCAGGTCCGAACGACATGCCGCACACTAAAACACCGCTTATAGAGGCGGTACAATATTTGTTAATATGTGTGGTATTTTCTTAAACTTGAAAAGAATAAAGCCCTAATAAACATGTGCTTTTTTGTTTTCAAAAGCAAATGATTGAAACATCT
Source organism: Musca autumnalis (assembly GCF_047663935.1). Lineage (NCBI taxonomy): Eukaryota > Metazoa > Arthropoda > Insecta > Diptera > Muscidae > Musca > Musca autumnalis. Next base: position 111,435,973 of record NW_027411977.1, on the reverse strand, counting down.
TCTCTTTTTTCAATGAATTACCAGCGACCCGAAACATTTTTGCAAGTATTCTACTTTCTGCGAGAAATTATGCATTTAGTGGAATGATATGGAGACATTCAAATTGAAAATCTAATGAGTTTTCATTCATGTTTTCCAAAATATTCAATCAAATGTGAAAAATTATTAGTTTTTTAAATTCCAATAATTTATAGACATTTCCTTGTTTTGTTTACATTTACGTTGACACTAAGGTTTACAAACAAAAACAAATTCCTTTGTGGTTGTTGTTCGAGTTGTATTTGTTGTAGTATTAACTTTACCTTGTATTTGTTCTACCATGATTACATTGCCTAAATACCATGGTAGAATAAGAAAAGGTAGCAGCAGTTCACAGCTGACTGAACTGGGTTGTAACGTTAGTGTCAAATTTCATATGTAAAATGACATTTATTTCTATTTCGATGTACATTAGCGACATATATTTTTTGAGAAAAAAAATATATCATTCGGAAAAAACCATTTCCCAGAAAGACTTCTTCATATCAATGATATGTAACCTCCTCCAAGTTCGAACGATAAGCCGCGCAGTAAATCCCCGCTTGTAGAGGCGATACAACGTTTGTTAATATGTGAGGTATTTTGTTAAAATTTAAAAAATAAATCCCTAATAAACATGTGCTTCTTTGATTTCTAAAACAAAACATTGAAACAGCTTCTCCTTTTTCTATGAATTTCCAGCGACCCCAAACTTTTCTGCAAGAATTCTACTTTCTGCGAGAATTTGTGCATTTAGTGGAATGATGTGGAAACAAAAAAATTGAAAATGTAACGAATTTTCATTCATGTTTTCCAAAATATTCAACCAAATGTGAAAAATTATTAGTTTTTTAAATTCCAATAATATTAGACATTTCCTTGTTTTGTTTACAAATACAACTGGCAGTAACGTTACAAACAAAAACAAATTCCTTTGTGGTTGTTGTTCGATTTGTATTTGTTGTAGTATTAACTTTACCTTGTATTTGTTCTACCATACCATATATCGTATTAGCTTTGTTCCTTTACTTTTTTAATGGTAAGAGTGGTAAAAGAGAAAAGTGTCACAATTGTTCAAAATTGCTCTCTCAAGAACATTTTTACCAGAAAAGTAAAGGAACGGAAAAATGGTAGATCCGGCAGCAATGTCAGAAAAAAAACATAAAAAAAATCAATTTTCGTCTTTTATTTCACAGTTTTTAATTTAGTGTTGTCAGTGTTCGACTTTTTCTTCGGGTTTTCGTCCATTTTGTGAAATAATCGTCAAACAAAAGTCGAAAAATCAGTTCTGCCATTTTCTACCTGCAGAAATTTTGCTGGTAGCCTGTGGTAGAAGAGAAAGCCATTTTCGCTCTCTCCCCTCTCACTCTCTTAAAATTGCTTCCAGCTTTGCCACTTTTCGGGGTTAAGGAACGCTTTGCAGGTTAAAAATGGCAACAAATGGTTAAAATGGTAACCTCAGGTAAGTAAAGGAACACAGCTATTAATTGTGTATAATTCTAGCTGTGTCTTTTTACGTGATAATTAGTAATAATTATTACTAATGTTGCAGATTTTGACAGTAGTATAAAGGAAAAGTTGCTGAAAAAAATCTTTCAGCAACATTTAGTAAGTAAAAAGACACACCTATTAAGTCCCAATTTACATTACCCTGCGTTTACAAATGACAGGACAGTTGACTTCATGTATTGATTGTCAAAATCCCACAATTTGCCTGTGTGACGTAGGCGTCCCGACAACTGCATAAACAGTTGTAAAATATTGAATGAAAATCGTCGATTTCTTTTTGTTTTCCGTTCACATATTTTGTTTTTGTTCATGTTCTTTTGTTTTCAACACATTTCAATTATTATCTCACTTATCTTTACAAAAATGTCAAAAATTTGTCTTCCCTACTGTCTGTGAAAAAATGATGGACAGCTGGGAGACAAACGACAAATGTATGTATGTGTTAGTAAATCAGAGTTGTATTTGAAGACAAACTGTCTGGTGTAAACGCCTAGTTAGGTCCCAATTTACATTAGGCGAGTTTACTTGCGGCAATTGTCAGTTTGATGGAGAGAGAGGTGAGGTATATGGTAACCCTTTGCCTCTCAACACCCTCTCTCACCAACAAACTGACAATTGCCGCAAGTAAAATGGCCTAATGTAAATTGGGACTACCAAATGAAAAACTAAAAAATTATTTTATTGTTGAGAAATCATAATAATAATTTTTGATAGATAAAAGTTGTGTTCAGAACATGCAAAATATTACTACTTGCAGTAGTTTTCCCATTTAGTGCTAGAAATGCGTTCTAGCAAGACTTGCACTTCTTTTTGAATAACACCACCTTCTTCTGGTTTCTGCTATAAAAATTTGGCCTTGTAGAAACTAGCAGCATATTTATTGGCATCTGAATACGATGGCTGATACGCAGATTTTGGCATTTTTGCTGGAGTTTTTGATATTTCCGTAATTTTTCCGTTCCCGATTTTTTTGAGAAATTTGTATGGGAAAGCAATTTTTTACAATTCGCTCTTTTTTCTTACATTACCATTAAAAAAGTACGGGAAAACAATAAGAATTAGCATTGTAACCAAGTAATGTATTGTTACGGAATTAGATTTAACTAATCTCCGTGTAGACGTTGTTTTATTCCCCAGTACGATTTGTACCAAATAAAACAGGGTTCGTTTTAGATTTCGTTTCTACAATGCTTTATTTACTTTATTACACTTATTCGTAACCGACTTTAATTACTAAGCACACAGCTTGTATCTAGTTAGCACGCAGCACTTCTTTTACCGATCTGTTCAGTTCAACGCTTAAAACACAACTCAACTCGTCATTGCCAGTTCCCCTGTATTTATACCCCAAAGTCTCCCTGTTCTAGAGCCCTCTAGAACACATATGGCAACACCTCGAATCTGTACAGCGAACACACAGACGCACATTCGCACTAATGGGGTTTCTACACGGTATGTTTTTTACATATTCATGCATAGCGACTGTCACTTTTTTTCGCCCATATGTAATTCCTTCTGTACGGCAAAATTTTATTTTTCATTCGTTTTCTGTTGTTTTCTTTATTTATATCGCGTACAAACAAAACAGCTGTTTACCTTTGGTTGTACAGACGAGAATAGAGCGCGTTCTATTCGAAAAATATACATATGTATGCACATAACACTTTGATGCATTGAAATTTCGGTATGGTTTTGGTGTGTACAAAATTCAGATTTGTAAAAAGTGACAGTTGGTATGCACAATTATGTAAAAAACATACCGTGTAGAACACCTTTTAGCGAACAACCATACTCACATACATACATGGGGGAATACAAGCAGACGACAAGCACAGTAATGACGTAATTACAACAACAAACAAATGCAAGAAATAAGAAATGACAACTAACGATAATTACAAACAAAAGCACATTAATCAAAGGTAAAGTAACATCTAGAATAATGAAGAGAGTTCTACATGGTAGTTGTTGTTGCTTAAATAAAGTAACTGCGTAATAAAAACTTTACGTTACAATTCAAATTTTTAAATTAACGGAATTTAAACTAAACTAACTTAAACCTATCAGTTACATTCGTAACAGTATTTTTTTTACATTGTTTACAAATTCTGATACTAAAATTTTGTGTTGCAGCAATTGACCATCTACCTTGTTTATTGTGATACGTGAAAAGTGCTGCAACTGTTGGTACTTTTTTAGGCAAAAACAGGGTTCAGTCCAATTTACATAAGCACATTAAATGATTTCGTTTTACAAAATCCTAGAATCAAATGAAGTGTATTTACATCTGTTTTTTACGTCATTTGCTTACGCACGCAATCGCACATACACACTTATACAATAACACAAACACACGCACACAATATATTTATTCAGAGAAATATGAATTTCACAACAAAACTGTGTATCAAATAACTTAAATTAATTCTAAAAACAAAAAAACATAATTTTTGCAAGTTTTTTAAACATTTATTTTCACTTTTGTCATCGTTTGAGTATTTTTGTTTTTCTACAACACACACAAACACACAAAGACATCATAAAACAGTTGCATTTTTTGGTACTTTATGACAAAAAAAACAAGGCTGCTTATAATAGTATGGTGTTTTCGTGCGTTGTTTAGAATAAATCTCGCAGCTATCGTCATTTATTTTTGTATGGTAAATGACGAAAAATGTTGCCTGTTTTAGCAAATAAATAACGAAACAGCCCCAAATGACGAAAAAGTTGCTAATGTAAGTTGGACATTGTATATCATGTGTACTGTGATTTCGATGTTGATTTCGCTGAAATCACGAAATGAGATGATTTCATTTTTGTATGCGAAATCATGATAAATTTTGCATGATTCCGCGCGAAATCACGATACGCCTTCGAAATCACGAAAAGACGCCGAATGTTAACCAAACATAAAGGCCAAAACTTAATGGATTTTTCCCTCTTGCTTCGGCTTTCTTCTTTTTTCCGCTTTAAACTCATGACGCAAACCAAAGAAAAAACGCCATACGCCTCCTGCCATTTTATTAGGTAAACATAACTCACATTTACCAACTTCCAAGTACTCACAAAGTAGTAATTATCAAATACCTGACAATTACCGAATATCATTTGACTAACGATTACTTGTCTTCGTCATTTATCATTTAGTTCTAAAAAAATTGTGAAAGAAAATTTCAAGTGATTTTATTCACGTTGAAATAAAAATATAATAAATATATAATAAAAAAAATAATTAAGTGGATAAAAAATGGCGAGTCTTGGGGGTGAACAAGAAATTACAACACACGATCTATCAGGTATGTGCAAAATCAGGCTGGAATCAAAATATCTACAATGCCATGGAGAAGAAAAATCTACATCGAAAAAGAAAATGTAAAAATAATGTAATAATGGAAACCAATAAGGATTATGGTAGAGCGAGTGTGTGTGAACGAGTGTGAGAGAGAGCAAGCGACCAAGAGAACCGAATAATGCGGTGATTAATATATGGCAAAAAAATATACACGAAACTATTGTGAGAAGATTGAGGAAAAGAAAATTTGTATGAAGACAATTTGTGAGTGTCGGGGAAAAACAAATCGATTTAATATCAGCCTTGACTATATCAAAATGAAAATAAAAAGATGACAGAGATCCGCTATGTGATTTCGATTGTCCGGAACAGTCTGTTTAATATACAACAATAAAAAAGACGACTTTGTGCGTGTGTGTGTGAATGTATGTACAACAGTGACTGGCAAAAGTTTACGCCTTTGAAAAAAGTTTTTATTCCCTGCTCATAGGGTGGATGGTCATACATTAAGGGTATGCTCATCCAGCGCCTAATATAAATGGCTCTATCTGGATTTGCGTAGAGCAATATATCACGGAAATAAGCAATAGTGTAGTATAGACGTACTCTAAAGGTTTCATTCATGTTAAACCTTTAATTTTTCACTTAGTAGCCGGCCTTTAACAAGGGAATTTTCGCAACTTAAGAGGTCCAGGGAAGTATTTACTTCCGCAACAAATGTTATATATATTTGTGAACAGGATGACGATATCTACCTATGAAAAAATTCATCCCGATCCGAGCTCAGTGCGTAAACTCATCTTATGCCGACAATCACAATTTATCGTGTGTTGAATTTTCTGACCTTTCCATATCTTATAAATAATAAACTTCAGTTTTAACATCAGTAGTCAGATGCAAACAATTTAGAGCAAATGTTCTTTTGACATCTATCACCAAATCACCCTATTTTTCATACAAACAATTAATAGAAATCCGGGATGTGCTTTTAAGCTACTAAGAACCGGTTTCGGTTTTACGCTGATGGAACAGGTTTCGTTTAGGTTCATACAGCGGTTGTCACAAAGAAATATTTTTTTTGTGGAGAGTCCATAGTTTCCGTTATGAAAGTTCACTGTAAATAACCGAGGAACAACTCTAGTTTAGTAAAAACTCTCCGATTTTTTGAAATTTTTTCCAGAGGTAGATATTGTTGCGCTGATCACGGAAATGTATAATTTTCTTGGGGGACGGACCCGGTTATTGCACCCGAAAGTCCGGGTACAAAACCCGGGTTGGACCCGGCTCTACTTTCGACTTTTTGAGGGTTTTATGGAAAAATCCGGGTCCAAAAATCATTTTTTGATTTATATCACCTGACCATCTGGAAATATCACCTGACCATATGACCACTTGTTGGATGGGTATTTCCATAAGCTTTCCAATGATACCCATTTTGTAGCAATCGGTTCAGTAGAGCCAACCCGGGTTGTGTACCCGGACTTTCGGGTCCAATAACCGGGTCCGTCCCCCAAAATTATACATTTCCGTGATCAGCGCAACAATATCTACCTCTGGTAAAAATTTCAAAAAAATCGGAGAGTTTTTACTAAACTAGAGTTAAGCCATAACCGATCCTCGGGTGCGGATTTAAGAAGTATCCTATAGGTAAAACTCGATCCCCAGACCTGAATATGATCAATGTGATCAATTTTATCTAATCTTATAGGTAAAAAAAGAAACAAATTTCTTTCCTTTACCGACCCTTCGCAGAAAAAATCTCCATGGAGAGGGGCAAATTTTTGCTACGCGAACAATTTTTTTTCTTTTAAATCGTAATTTTGCTCAAACCGTTACCGTCCTTCTGCCGATCCTTTCAGTATAAAGAGCGATATCTGTAGTACTTTCAATATACAAAAAATATTTTCACACCAAATAATCCGTTACAAGCGGAAGTTCCGGAACAAGTCTCGTTTAAGGTCCCCAGTAGTCTCGTTATAATTTCTACCTTTGGTAGCCATTGGCACGCTGTTTTCAACAATCTTGCGGACGTCCATACTTTACGAGTTGTGGACCTTCGACGTTCTCTCAGCGCCCTTTATATATGGTTACCATTGTAAAGTTCTTGAAGTCTAACATCCGCTACGCGACAAAATCTTCCTTTAATAGGGAATTTAATTCCAACACCGGCTACACCATAAAATATCCTTTTAAAAAGTATAAGTTTTGGGTGTGGCCGACCATAGGTCGGGAATTTATGCCTTTCACCTACATATTTACGGATTCGAACGCTGGCTACGCGATAAAATCTCCCATTTTGTCTTGGTACTCTTTCAAGACACCCTCGACTTATCGATACTTTCCGAGAAATAAAAGAATATGTATATCAGTCGGCTTTGCCTACAATCTGTGTGAATTTAAACTTTCATCTATGGACATGTCAAAATCCTTTTCCCCAAAAAATATGTAGGTATTGTGGATTTTCTGAAATTTGTAGCCCTTTTTGGACGTATGAACTTGCTGAAAAAATATATAGATTTGAATAAAAGCTCAAAAGTGTTGCGCATGAGGTACCTGAAGGAATGTACCGTACTGCGCCCACAGTCATTTCAGCTAAACACCTATAATTTAAAGCTTAGGGTAGCTTCCACAGGATCCTTGAACGGACCCTAAACTGTACTTAAACCAAAAATGGACAAATATGGCCCATTATCGAACTTAAACTAAGATTTGACCAAATCGGTTGGTTCGTTCGGAAGATATCGCGTCTAAAATTTTAATGAACATTTTTGAACTTTTTTGGAGGAGATACCGGAGGGAGTCGACCGACAAGCACCATCTTCGAACGACATAAATTGAAAACTCTCCCAGCCGGGGGAAAAATCTGAAATTTTTACCATAGTAGATCTTATATAAGAATTGTTCCTGTGCCCGAAATTTGCCTATGTCCATAAGAGAAAACCTTATATCCCTGGCCGAAGACCGGTTATATAAAGATACATTGTATTTAGTTTGTATTTTATATGATAGAGTATTCCGTAAGCTTTACAATATTATTCAAGATATCTGCTCTGTTCCTTTACGTGCGAGAATTGACAAGTTTTACCACTTTTTACTCGAAAAGCGTTCCTTACTTCAGATACCATACAATTCATATGAGAGCAGATTACAACTTTTACCACTTTTAAAAGTAAAGCAACAGACCAATCATCAAACAGGGGAATTTTCGGAACTTTAAGGCCCAAATATCGGGAAGTATGAACTTTTCCCAAAGATCTTTATCAGGGCAATCATGAATGAAAATGTTCGTGCGCAATTTGTTCCCTTTCCCGATTGGATAAACTATTACCAGCACAAAACTTTGGATCTAAACGGCGCATTTTGGTATAAAAATATATACCATTGAGGGGTTTCGTTTATGTGAACCTTAGTCTAATATAAATATTTTTAGAATAATAAATCTATAGGATAAGCCCATATTTACATTAGGCAATTTTCCTTGCGGCAATTGTCAGTTTGTTGGAGAGGTTAGGTCTCTCATTTCCTTTGATGTTGCCATTACCCGGGACCCCAACACAATGTATCGATTGATTTTAGCGCTTCCAAGGTTTTCTTTTACAATCTAAAACCGCTGCAGACTTGATAGAGTGTGATCTAAGTGATTTAAGGGCCGCTTGACTATCGACAAAGATAGTCACCGGTCAAGCTAGGTCCATTTTCATGTTACTCATCAACTCTACTGCTTTTTATTGCAAAGATATCAGCTTGGAAAACACTACAATTTTCGTTCAACTTGTGTGAGAGCCGTTCATTTATGGTATCGCTGTATGCGCCTGCTCCTGTTCCCGAAACTACGTTCATCGAAAATTGAATATGAGTTTGAGCAGATTTTATGCTGCTTGCTCTTCGAAAATTTTCCAATGAATGTCAAATGTAATTTAGTCGTACCTACATGTATACTCAAATACCCAAGATCTTTTAGTTTATTGTACATATCAGTTCGTTTAAAAAGAATTTGTTTCACGGTAAATACTTTTGTAAGTAACTGTTTGTCGGCATCGGTTCTGCAGTTCCCCCATCTCATGTATAATTAAAACCAACGAAAAACAAAGCAAATACAATTGTAATATAAAATAGAAAAAACACATTACAACCGACAGACAGTTAAAGAAAATTTCGGCGAAAACTCTTTTCTTGAAAGGAAGACAAAAAACTTTAGCAATATAACTGCTTTATAGCTTTTGGAACAAAGTACATGTGATCTTTTCTACATTTCTTCCATTGGTTGGTCGGTCAGTCCACATACTATTTTTTTAATTTAATGAATTATGAGTTATGGTTTCATTTTTTTTAACATGCATACATATTCGTCATTCGTCGCACTCTTTAGCTGTATAATATGGTGTTGTATTTTGTTGCTGTTTTTGGTATTTCTCCATTCCAACTTCGTTTGGCTTTTACTTGGCCATTATCATCATCGTCGTCATTATAACATTTGCGTTGCTGTGCTGTTGTTCGCTTTTTCTTTTTTCCCTGTGGCAGTAAGTCAGCCAGTCAGCCATCCAGCCAAGTCAAACAGCCGTTTTAGTCAGTCAGCATGCTAACACCACCAAGAAGATAGCAACCAAACAACAGCAGCACCAGCAGCAGTGAGACAATAATATTTTGGGAGTCACCTCTTGGCTCAGAGTGTGTTTAAAAATAATTCAAGTAAATTCCAGAAAGGCACCATCAAACACCACAAAAAAGAAAAAAAAATCAAATAAAAATGAAATGTGTTGTTGCAGCAGCAGCAGTCAACCTAAATGGTTAGAAAAACAAATGCAACCATATGATTTTGAAAGTTTTTTTGTGTAGTAAAATTCAATTTTTCTCGCTTTTTACACATCAAGCAATGAAACTATGCTGCCAGCAAAAATAGTTTTTTCTTTACATTTTCCTTGGCGTTCTCATCACAAAGGTCATTTTATTGATTTTTTTCGTTCTGTGTCACGTCATTGTCTTTTTATCTCCTTTTCCATGGTGTTCGTTATTCTTTGTGCAAATTCTTATAAGGGTTTTGTTGTGGCGGCTCCATTCGACCCGTTCATATGCCCACTCACATCAGCTGGAATTGAAGTTCTTATTGGTTAGGTGTTGTCATTCGTTCTTATTGATTTCTCCACTTCAATATTTTTTTCTAGTATTTTGTTTTCTTTGCATTTCTCTTTAAGGAAGGATTCGTCATCTGTTGTGTATTGCACTTGTTCGGGTTGTTGTTTTTGCTGGCATATTTTGTCTGCCACATTTTATACATTTAACCCCTGCACTGCACATGGACTACACTACTTGCATACACATGCACACACCTTTGGTTGAATACAAATGCATACATTTATACATATGGATGGATGTATGTGATGTGCAAGTAGTCTGTCCATGTGCACTTTGTCATTCCCGAGGTGAACGAACAAACCAACCAAACCATTCGAAAAATGTAAGCTAATAGTTGGTGTTTCTTTCTCCGAAGGGAGGAGAATTGTAATGGTGGATGAGTGGCTATATTTAAAGTTATATGTCATTTGTTCTTATATCTAATTACACGGTGGTGTTGTCATGGTAAGAGAAGGGATCAGTGGAAATTTCTTAGTATTACTCTAACCCTTATAGGAACATAACTAGATATGAATTTTAATCAATGAAATATCATTGTATGTAAGCTACAATTCCTAGGCATCTTCAAATCGCAGTTACAACAGATTTGATTAACTTGCCAAATGAAGTATTTGGAGTAATAAAAACAACATTGCCGATATTGAAATGCCACCATTATCACCAGAAGGTAGTTAGAGATAATGGAGGAACTGATACTTGCGTCCTTGATTGGTCGGAGAATGAGTTGAGAAGTCTTCATCTTCTTGGGTATGCACATTGTTGTTGATCTAGGGGTTTTCTCTTGTAACGCTGGACCTCTCTTTCTAGATCATCACGATCCCTCCCTATTATCCGCCATATGGTGATTAGGATGGCTCTCACGGTAACACCCGAGCAAGTACTGCAACAAAAACATGCCATTATGTTGCCTTACTGGAAGAATCTTTGTCTCCTCATGTAGATGGTCCACTGTAGATTTGAGGAGGAATCCTGTTGCAGTTCTCAGGACGGTACTTTGACAAGTTTGAATATTCTTCAATCGCGTTGCACTTATATACAAGGGCCAAGTGCTGCCGGCCACAGACTTGAGGATCTTGTTCTTACGTTTCAGCTTGTCGCAGATAACTATCGCCCCTCGTGACCCCTAGACTGACTTCCTGCCTCCAGTCTACTTACCATACTATCGTTGCAGACACTATATCCTTTAACAGCTCTTCTGCTATTTGAGATCGTGCTTGTTTTTGAAACGCTCTACATATTTCGACGTATCTTTAAAGCACATAATTTTGAAACTTTACTGATAATAAGGATTCTGGTTTGTGGTAGTAGGAATTATCCCTGAAGAGATGCTGCTAGTCAATGTTTACGCCACTTCGAAGAATTTGGATGGAACAGGCTTATATGTCCAGAGGAGAATTATCTCTACTATAAGTTCAACTAAACGTACCTTAGTTTATATTCTTTCTGAAAGTAACTGGCATGCAAATTGGATCTATACGCAGAATCTGTCCTTTGTTCTGTTACAATGCTTTCAAATTCCTGTAAACTAATTCGGCGATGTCATCACTGTTGATACCACTGCTTTTTAACACTGCTCCATAACTTTCATTCAATGCCTTTCTCAATGTTTTAAGGTGCTCATGTTGGTCCATTTTTGGTCCATGGAATCCCAGAATCGGGGAGAAGAATCGAACGGTGGCATCATCAGTAGTGTTGCAACATCGGTATCGGAACAAGTAAATCATGAGCAACAATCACTTTCGAATCCTTGCAGCATTTTTTGAGACCCTGATGAGACCCGAAGAAGTGCGCCAGTTATTTTAACCGATAACATGTCGAGCACAACGAACTGGGAAGGTGTAACAACCACAGTTTACCATGGATGACTAGCGGTAGGTTAGGTTGTAGGATGCACAGCTGTCGTTTCTTGTTGGCCGCCCAGCAGTCATCCTGAACAACAAGAAGGATAAAATAAAGGATTAGTTGATCTTATTTTCTTAGTAGTATAGTTACTTGAGGGTCCTGCAATAAGTTAGCCATAGCGCTTTTTTGGGCGCTTATTTGGCCATTTAGGCGTTGTATTATGTATGAACATTGCCATAAATAAATAAATAAATAAAATGTAATCCCATGTGCACCAAAAGGCCTGTGTCGTTTGATTGCCAGTCTAAGACACCGACAGAGAAGGTGCCCGGTTGTTTCAGTCTCTTCCCCATCTTCACATAGCCTGCAGTATTCAATGTTGTTGTGCTCACATATGCTTGGTTTAGATCTTATACAGCAATAAACATTGATTATCCCGACAACAATGATTTGATAAGTTAGATAAGGGACGCAGTTCTACGCCCTGAGATTGACGGTCAGATTGATTTCGATATATTGCATCCAGGTCAGTCTTGCCAGATCTTTCCGGTTTTGTCTACGTAGAACTTATTGAGTTTGTCAAGGAAGGCGTTGGTCGTAGTACTGGATACGTCGTCTTGCAACAACATTACAGTGCCCTCGTACCAAACAACATTTAACAGTGGTGTGATCTTTCTTTTCTAAGGGTGCAGCATCAAGTTTCAAGTTAGTTTATTCTCCATTATTTGAGGAAAACCTGATTTCTTCTCCTCTTACTTTTGACTCAATGCGAAAATCTGTTCCGCGATACTTGTCTGATTGCTTGTAGTTCTGCATCGACCGGCCTACTATCTGATGCATCAAAACATTGCCCTTTTCCCTGAGGATTTCATCGAAGCGCTTGTCGAGCGCTTGTTTTCAGTTGTTCTTCGGAACGTGTGGTCAATGTTGGCAGACCTCAACTGTGGTGGCGATTTAATTGGTAATGTTCAGTAATTCATCATTCCGAATGTGGTTCGGCCACCATATCGGACCTGTTCAACAAAATGGTAGTAACTCAAAATTTTCTCAGTAGAGACAAACAAATTGTTGATACATAGGTTGTTCTTCTAAAGACATGAAGTGTGACATCACGACATTTTTTGATGAAATAGTTGACAAAATAGTACAAGAGGAGCGAATTATAAGCCAAAGTATAGTGAAAGCATTCACATTACATACCATGATAATTGAAATTGTTTACCTACTCGCTCCACAGAAACCAGGCATAATCTTTCTTGATTTTTAACACGACAGAACAAAACTCATCGTATAAGGTCTGATATTTTCCTTTATATGATTTTTTGCTTGGCTCATTAGTCATACTACCTGACTATTTACAATAAGGTCACCATTCCTGTGAGACTGATATCAAGCCCACTAACAAACGCACCTGTGTTCCTAAAATTTCCGTTAAAAAAGCGCTACAATCATCTTTAAGCTTGATAATTGTCGTCGTCCATTTAGATCCGTTTGTATATTTTGTCAGACGGACTAATGAAAGTCTTCCTCCACATTATGTAAAGGGTAATGGGATATATATGCTTGGGTATATCAATGAGTGTCTATCTCACATCTACTTACAATCGGTCCCTCTTTGTGGTGTCTAGAAAAGTTCGAAAACCAATGTACCGATCAGCATACATACATATATATTTGTGGGCTTGCTTATAAGTACATAAAAATCTTCTATTAAAACTAGGGAATTTTAAAAATACCCACTTAGAAAATGGTAAACTGTTCAAGTTTTCGATTGCTAATGGGTCGATTCCGTATTGCGACACGAGTCACGTCAATCGTCTCTGCAACAAAATTTAAAAATTGTACTACGTAAAGCGATAGAAAATAATCGTCTATAACCAGTTATCGGTGATGTTGCGGAGCGTTTTTTGTTTTGATTTGAATAAATCAGAAAAAAATAACAGAACAAGTTGTACACAAAAGTTATAGTAGTTTTCTAAAATGATAAGCTCAGTGGAATTATTTTTTGATAATAGTGAAGAAAATATAGTTAACGTAGCATCTATCAGACGACACTTAAGAGATAAATCGCATCCTTTAGAATTGCCATCAGTATTGTGAGTATGTTTGGTTTCCAACATTCATCAAAATAATTGTTAATCTTTTATGTTTAAAGCCTATTTTCGTCTTCCAAAAGACGCTGTTATTTATATAGTAGAGGCATTAAAAAATGACTAAAAACACACAGATCAATACCAATACAGCCACTCCTTAAAGAGTGTGCTGCTTTAAGATTTTTTTGCAGAAGATAACTTTCAAAAATCCCATGGCAATGACTTTAACATCGGGATGGCTCAACCCACATTGTCAAAGGTATTAAGCGAAGTTCTAGAGTTAATAGAGCAAAAAATGTTTAAAATTTAGTTTCCAACTTAATAGAAGAGGAAAAGCGTCAAAATAAAATCTATTTTTATTCAAAAACAAATTTCTCGGGCGTTATCGGATGCATTGACGGAACACACGTACATATAATGGGAAACGAAATAGACCCACAGTTCCTTTTGGGGATATACATATAATCACTTTCAGAGTCGATTTATGCGTTTCTGTCCGTCTCTCCATGTATTTTTGTTCGCAACATACAGGTCGCATTTTTTGTCTGATTCAGCTGAAAATTGGGGACTACAACTTGTTTAGCCATAGGAAGAACGCTATTGCTTTTGGTGAAAATCGGTTCAGATTTGGATATAGCTCCTATATATATTTTCGCCATATTTCACGTATTTGCTGCACCAAACACGCTATATATGTCCGATTTCGATGAAATTTGGAATGTGTGACTGAATTCAGTCTAGAAATAAATGAGCCAAATTATATCGAAATCGGTTCAGATTTGGATATAGCTCCCATATATATGTTCGCCCGATTTCACGTATTTGCTGCACCAAACACGCTATATACGTCCGAAATTTGGAATGTTTGACTGAATTCGGTCTAGAAATAAGTGTGCCAAATTATATCGAAATCGGTTCCGATTTGGATATAGCTCACATATATATTTTCGGCCGATTTCACGTATTTTATGTACCAAACACGCTATATTTTTCCGATTTCGATGAAATTTGGAATGTGTGACCAAATTCAGTCTAGAAATAAATGTGCCAAATTATATAGAAATCGGTTCAGATTTGGATATAGCACCCATATATATTTTCGGCCGATTTCGTGTATTTTCTGCTCCAAACACGATATATAAGTCCGATTTCAATGATATTTGGAATGTGTGACTGAATTCGGTCTGGAAATAAATGTGCCAAATTATATAAAAATCGGTTAAGATCTGGATATAGCTCGATTTATATTTTACATATTCACAGTGGTGTAGGGTATCACATAGTCGGCCCCGCCCGACTTTGATCCTTTCCTTACTGGTTTAGTTTAAACGTTTTGTTGACAAGTACGTTGACAATTTCTACTTCATTTTGAGGTCTTTAATTTTCTACTTTAGCAGATTGTCCAATTGCACTGTTATTATCATCCCCTGTCTCTTCAATTTCGTAGATCGCACCTGCAGGATTTGAAACCATATTAATTTGCAGTAAGTCTGCTACCGCTTGCTCCATCGACGGCAAAGATATTTCTTGTGATGGTCCACCTCCTGTTGCTGTAATGTTCTTCTTTTGAGACATTTTCTTCTTTAGTTTGGATTTAAAATGAGTCCACATTCTGTGCCATTCATCTGGTGTACGGGTTGGTGGACCACAACTATTTAATTGTTCCGCAACATCCTTCCACACCTCATCAAAAGTGGTTTTAGTTTCGTCAAAAAGTCTGACCCCACTAGCTAAGTTTGGGTGGTTTTACCAGAGGTTGAAAAATGGATGCCCCCTGTAGCTCGAAAACGGATGATACAATCTTCGTGTGTTTTGTGGGATTATTACCCAGCAAAATGTTTGCCTCCAAAGATGCAGTTAAATGATATGTACAAGTCATCTGGATGTGCATCAAATTATGCATTTTCACTGATGATTTTTACAAGAGCGTGACTACTGAAAGATGCACTCCAAAGCACTGCATTTTAACTAACCCTTTGGCACTGCATTTTAACTGACCCTTTGGCATTGCATTTTAACTAACCCTTTTGCACTGCATTTTAACTGACCCTCTGGCACTGCATTTTAACTGACCCTTTGGCATTGCATTTTAACTAACCCTTTGGGGTAGAATAGGAAGCAGTCCAAAGCACGTGTTTGGTACAAGCATTCTGCGGAAATTATGCAAGCCATTACAAAATATGCCAGAACAAATAAAATGCATTTATTATTTGTGCAAAACAAAAATATTAACAACTTTATTACATTAACACAAATTATGAAAATTCTCCATTGAATTCAATCGCAAACATGCGTGTTTCCTCCGCTTGCATTTGTTCCAAGCTGAACTGTTTTTGCTTCATTTGCTAAATGGGTTGTCTTCCCATCACCAGTTAAGATTTCGACACGTACTCCAACAGCACTCCATTCGGAAATTTTCTCCTGTGAGTTGCCGGAAAAATGTTCACAAATTAAATATTATTTAAATATTATTTAGTTTGTATTAACAAATGTTTGGACATGTTAACACGCTTATCTCTTTTTGGAAAATGAAAGCCGCTGCCTGTAGAGATGTACAATCTGATTTATGTACATATAGGGATCTCTAACAACTGCTAATAAAATGTAGCGAACGGAGTGCCTTTTTCACGACTCCGTTTGGACTGCATCCGGATGCTGTTAAATTGTGAGGAATTGGAGTGCCTTTTTCACGACTCCGTTGAACTGCATCCGGATGTTGTTAAAATGTGACAAGTGGATGTGATTCTTTGGATTGCATCCAAATGCGGTTAAAATGTGAGGACTGGAGTGCCTTTTTCACGACTCCAGTTGAACTGCATCAAAACATGCCGTGACAGAACTAGTCCACATTGCACTACTTCCAATTTATTTTGCTGGGTATACACATGTAAGGCTTTTGTTTAAGCGAGAGACTTAAAAAAAATTTCCTGAATTTTCGCGAAAAAAAAACTACATGTACATTTTTTATTAATATCCGCCAATATATCGCCAATTTATTTAAAATGGATATTTTTAATTCCGTTTCGCTTAAGGCCAATATTATTAGGTTCTTAATGATCCCAATAAAAAAACATATGCTGATCGGTTTCTTCGTTTTAGAGCACAGTGGGCACCGCAAACGGGTTTAGTAAAAACAAGGTTTCGTAGACGGCCATTTGTAACATTTTTAAACAAAAAATTCAAGGTGTGATCTTTCAGATAATAATTAGTCATTTTTAATTGAAATATGTAAACATTTGCCACTATTGATCACTTTCATCTGACTTATTTTAATTTTAACAATTACTTTTGCAAGTAAACAATTATTCCGGTACATGAATATTTGATAAATTATTGTACGGATACTTATCATTTATTTGGACTTATGAAAATATTATGACAAAGATCGGATCTTTCACCCATCAATTGCACTCATGAGAATTCGATGAAAAATATGATGAAAAAGATCAGATCTTACACGACTTTATTTGAACTCACGTAAAAGAACCATTGAAATCATGATTTCACATGGAACCACTTCCACATAATTTTGCTGGGTATATATACAAATACACAAATAGTAGGCAATGATTCGAAAGAACGTGCCAAAATGTGAAAAAAATTAATCAGCCGGTTGATATGACATTTTAAGTTTTGTTTGAGTAGGTACATATGTATATCAGTTTGAAATTAATCTTATTTTATTAATATAATTCAACGCAATATGAATAGCCCAATAGGATCAAATGCTTATTTTAATTCAATACAGTAGAACATCGAATAGAAAAATTGAGATGGAGGTAAAAGTGGGAACAAAGACCAACGCCAATCCAAGGTAGATTTAACAGGTAACCTATTCGTCAAATGGCAACAACAAAAAACCTCTTGTTGTACACTTTAAACGTCAAATTTTGTTATGATTTTGCATGAAGAATTGATGTTGTATGTTGTTTACAACAAAATTTTTGACACTTTATGATCAATCAGCTGGCGTGAATCGGCTACCTTATTCAATGTGCCTTCTGCCAATCTAAAAATCAATGTCAGTTTGAACAGAAATTTGAATCTTTATACTTAACATTTCGATGCCTTATCTTCTTTCTCAACCTCGTATTTTAAAAAATGACATACCTATTTAGGAGAGATAGTTTTTTGATACTCGGGGTTTGGGTAAAAGTTTTCATGCAATTATTAGGGAATTATTTAAAATTTTACACAACCTCCGATGTATCAACAAATTAATCGTTTTTTATCTCTTCTGAAAAATGTTTAAGAAAGTTAGGCATCGATATTGTTTTAAAATTTGAAATACAGTCGGACCTCGATTATCCGTAATTGTCGGGGGCCGAAGGCATTACGGATAATCGATTTTCCCGGATGATGGTGTAACACTGCTTATCATATAATTTTAATAAAAAATACGTGTTTGTAAATATTTCTAAATGAGATCAATTATGAATTTAATGTGAAATTGAAAATGTTCTAAAATAGTTAATAAGTGCATTGAAATTTGGTTGAATGAGTTATAATCCCGAATCTTAAGGATTTTCATGGTTAATCGGTGTAAAATAACAAAAAATTATGTGTTTTCCCTTCCTAGATAATGGAGGTTTACGGATAATCGATTCCTGGATAATCGAGGTTCGATTGTATTTTATTTATATTGTGACTTGAAATTCATTTCAAGTTGCTGGATTTTTAATTCATATTATATTGGTTTCAAATTTAAGTTTTTTGTAATTATATCGTCTGCTCCGTCGGAAAAGGTCGTAAGTCCCTCACAATAAATTTTTCAGGAGGAAGAAAAAACATTCCAGCGCTTTCTGTATTAAAAATTTTACTATGGTGGTAAATGCATTATTTTTCGTTTATTTATTCCGTTTCAATACCTGAACTTTGTTTGGTGAAATTCCGTCGCGTTTGGGAGTTAATTGGATGTCTTTGGACTTACGACCTTTTCCTTGTACAGTTTTGTATTTTTGTAGGGACTTACGACCTTTTCCTACAATTTACGGACGTTTTTAAAATAAAATATTTATACTTTACGAAACAATGTGGAAAGGGTATTATAAGTTTTTTGTCCAATATTCGTGAAACATCGCGAAGTATTAGTCGTAGACCCCCTCCCGTGGCCATTTTTTCATATCTTGACGAGAT
Organism: Musca autumnalis; assembly: GCF_047663935.1. Taxonomy (NCBI): domain Eukaryota; kingdom Metazoa; phylum Arthropoda; class Insecta; order Diptera; family Muscidae; genus Musca; species Musca autumnalis. The sequence goes on along the minus strand of NW_027411977.1, from coordinate 111,416,950 downwards.
AAAGTGATCTAGCTATGTGTGTCCGTCCATCCATTAACAATTGTAATTAAAATCCAGACCTCAATTTTGGACCGATCGTCACCAAATTTTGTGGAGCGGTCGGGTTCCGACCGGAAGTGACCCCATTAGATGTTGGTTATGATCGAAAGGTGTGAAATGGACCAAACCCACCTGTCCTGTAGATCGCAGTAATATTCCGATCGGAGCGAAATTTTAAGAATGAATTGAGTATAAGACAAAGAAAAAGCTTGCAATTTAACATGGTGATGAGATAATTATTAGCGGGTTTAATGGACCAAAACTTTTGTGTGAAATCTTATATATAAAAGACAATGTGTTTATGTTTGTATGTTCTGCATAGACTCAAAAACGGCTGAACCTTTTTTTTTTAAATTTCAGAGAAAATACAAGGAGAAAATACAAGAAAATACATTGAATTTAGGAGGGGGCGGGTGCTATTTTTTACAAAATACTTTTTTTTTTGCAAAAGTTGTGAAGGTATTGGTCAGAAAATTAATTTGCGAGGCAACGGTTGTTGAATCTCCGACCCTAAGTACTTATTCCATGTAATTTTCAGATTATGCACAGGGATGTTCGTTGGTAGAAGTAGGCTATATATTTTGTTGAATTTCGGAGGAGCGGGTTACACCTGTGCGCTATAAATATAAAACTTACGAACTATTCCGTTTCTCCAATCCTGGGTACATATTTAGCAATAAGACCCGACCAGAGTAAAATTCTAAGTCGGTATAACCATGACCGTCTGTCCGTCTTATGAAATTAAGTTACAGCTCGCAATTTTTAACATAGATCTTCGTGATTTGGTATAGAAGTTTCTATTACTTCTAGGATGTTTGGTATTGACGCCTTCATATAGCCCCCATAGAACGGTATCTCCCGATTTCCGGTATTTTTAAGGTGTAACCTCAATATTCCTCCGAAATGGCTGAAATTTGGTATTTATTCTTCGTTTCGGGTATTAAACTTTCTCCCATAAATTTGTCTATATAGATCCACGCCTTCATATAGCCCCATAGAACGGTGCCTCTTGAATTTCGGTATTTTGAAGATTAGTCTAGTCTACTTCATAAACGGAAGGAAACTAATGGAAGTAAAATTCGAATCATTTAATAATATAAACATTGCACTTACCCGTCCGTTAGAAGGTATTACTTTATTGAATTCAGAATACAAACTAATCTCGTTATGTAAATAAATGTCCCTAGAGAAACCACAAATTACCAGTTGATAAATTTAAGTAAGATATACGACAGTAAAAACAGTAAAAAATTTGATTTTTTTTACAAATTTATCAATATATAAGGTATTTGAACACATACAGCATCCCAATTTGTATCAATGAAAAGGCCAGAGGTCCATCTTTCATAATCAGTTCGCTTATAGGGGAAAATAGATTTCAAATGTAAGTTTTCGTTGCAATATAGAAATAATCACATTTTTGTTCAAAAGTTTGGTCAAGTTTGGTCGCCAGATATCATCCGATTATCATCCAAAGGTGTGGGCTAGTTCTTTACATTGTACCCCAACCAAGGATGACGTTAAACATTATATCTGAATTACATTAGCTGTAGTATTCTTTTAAAGTATACATTTTCCTGTGGACTTACGACCTTTTTATACTCAAATTTGTACGTTTTGTGGACTTACGACCTTTTCCGACAAGGGCAAAACATATAGAAAAACGCGACATACTACCAATTTCTTTGTAGCATACGACGTGTTTTGACTTGTACTATCATCCTGTAACAAAAACGCGATTTCCCAAAAAAGTGGACTTACGACCTTTTCCGACGGAGCAGACGATATGTTCATTAACTCCAATTTGAATTTGAATTCGAATGCCAAATGGGAAAAATCTTTTACAAAAGAACATAATTCAAATTACAAATGGAAAGCTTTGAAATAATTTGAAATACAAATGATGTTCTCAAATTACAGATGCATTAAATCAAAACTCAATATAAAAAATAATCCCTTCTTCGAAGATCTTGTTTTAATTTCATTATTAAGAAACTTTTTTTATTTATAAACCATCACTTGACACTTTATCTTAATTGTTCTATTTCTTTCTTATTACAGCTGAAACAACAAAAAGAACAGAAAGCCGAGAAGGCAGCGTAGAAAGAAAAGGTGAGTACGAAGAGTGTGGCAATTTCCAAATGGTTTAATCAAAACGAAGTGAATGAATTATTAAACAACTTTGTATGTAAATACTACTTATACATACATCTGTACAATTACTCAGCAACAACGTGCTAATTAAACTGGTTTAAGTCGGGCTAAGTACAATGCCATGGGAAGTTGATGTTGTTGCTTTTTTGAATCATCACATTTTGTTTTTACCAAACATATGTAGATAGATATCTTATGGTGGATCTACATGAAATGGAATTTGTTTCAAAACTAAAAAGCCGTATATACATAGGTGTCCACTCCAAATATAGGTTATTTGCGTAGTGACGTCATTTTTTAATAGGAAATTATTAACATTTAAGTTCACAGCTATGCAAAGCGACATTGTGTTGCTGTAATTAAAAAAAATATATAGCAAACTCAACTCGAAAGCAAAGCTTGTTATAATTTCCATTCATATTATTGTTGGTGCGTCTCCTCGATGTTTTATACGATTTTTTTCGATATCTGTTTGTACGTGCAACGTAATGTCTATATTATGTGGGTTTTCTTTCGATACTACGCTCGTCGTACCTTTATACGACAATTATAATAGTAATGTATGTTAGTATAATATGAACATTAGCTATAAAATATTTATAGCTTTATCGGCCTGAAGATAGACTGGTTGGATGGTTGGTGGTGGGTAGGTTGCTCGCTCGCTTTGGTTTAGTTGTTGGCTGGTTAGCTATCTTGTTGGTTTATTTACCAGTCAGCCAGCAGCAGACCTCTTTCATCGTTCGTTCAAACAGTCATAATAAATATGCCGGTCTATATACATATTATACATACTCGTTTTGTGTCTTTTATTTAAAGATTCATACATTTTTTGTTCGTTTCTTGGTTTTCCTTTACTTTCAAATGGAGACCAACATTTTCTCCCACCCACACTTGAAACTCAAGTCAACCCTCTCGAATCAATTAAGATTCTCCATAAATTTATTACATTTTATCTGCATCGACAAATACCAAAATGATGTAAACCATCAATGTTGTTGTTTTCAATTGCTATGTTATTTATGTGTGGTACCGACAGACACATTCTTCAGCCATGTGTAATATTTTTCCACAATAATATCATGTTTGTGTTTTCTTTGTTTATTCTGAATGTAAAAAAGCAGAATATTCTTGGACTAGTTGTTTGTTTGCATTCAAAAATGCATTCATTTTTGGATGGAAAAGTTTTGTATTTGGTGGATATACACATTACCAAAATCAACAAGCTTAAATGAGATATGTATGTGTATGATTTGTTGGATCTGGTATACATTCAGGTATGTGATGAAAATCGAATCGATATGCAGAATCGAAATGGTATATATCCGGGGCATCTTTGATGATATATAGATTTTTGCTTCGCAAATATCCCTTATTTTAATAATATTTTAAAAATCCATTTTCAATTTTAATAAAATATTCATCGAAATTCGAAATATACGATTTAAATTTATGGGAAAACGAGTCGAATCGTTTTCTATCACATACCTGATTATTATTGTTCACAAAAAATTAACACAATTAACGAATATCGTTTTAGAATAAAATTCCATTCATGACTACTTCAACAGACTGCGTTTAAAGAAAGAAAACGTTATTTTTTCGGGTTCTTAAAAATGACCAAATTTTTAGTTTGCCAAACACATTACTTTTTATAACCTCCACAATAGTATGGAGGATATAATTAACTTTGTCATTCCGTTTGTAATGCATCGAAATATAAAGTATATATATTCTCTTGGTCAACATAAAATTTTAAGTCAATATAACCATGTCCGTCTGCCCGTCCGTCTGTCATACAGCTCGCAATATTTAAGATAGACCTTTATAATATCTTACAAAACGTCTAATACTCCTAGGATGTTTGGTTATATCGGTTCATGTTTTGATATACAGTATAGGCCAAAACTAAAGCACAACCTCAGTACGTTTTTTTAAAAGAGTTTTTTTTTTTAAGAAAACAGAGTTGTAATTTTTATTTGTATTTTTGTTTTTATTTATATGGCAAATTTCAAATTTCCTTTACAATTACATAGAAAAAAAATTAAAAACTTTTTTGGCGAGGACATCCGCCATTTTTGGTACATGGGTTACGAAAAAAATCGTGCTTTCAATTCTGTTCGCGTTCACAAAATTGGATGCTGCACTCAAAAGTTATATGCGGTTTTACTCTCTTGTAAAGAAAAAATATTTAAAAATTCCTATTGTGTTGTAATAAGAACATGTATATATGAATCGTTAGCAGCATTCGAAATCTATCCGTAGATGTTAAATAGTTGCTAAATTTATTTTTATTTTCGCGGAAATCTTGGAATAAATTTTATTTATTGAAAATCAGAGTCCAAAAAATCTCTAAAAATATAATTTAAAAATACGTACAGAATCTAGACAACGCGTAGAAAAATGTGAGACCAAAATTATAAAGATCGCGTTTATAACTTGCATATTACAGCATCAACAAAGAACGGAAACTTATTATAGGAAATTATTTCAAAAATATATTTTTGGTTAAATACGAAAAATTTGAAAAATAAATGTTGGGAGTTATTCTATTATTTCGCTAAATTTCGATCCAAATCCTGAAGTATTTTGCTTAAACTTCTACGAGAAAAGTAATTAGTCATCGTGAAAGTATATTTGCTTTCTGTGATAAGCAATAGAAATAAGAAGTAGAGAGTAATATTGAAATTACAATCAAAGAAAAAACATAGAAGTTAAAAACCGTATAATTCGCGAATTGGTTTAAATCGGTTGAGGTGCATGTGCTTTTCGGATACAGGGAGTGCATGTCTATCAATATGCATGGATTTTCCCATGTTTTATTCAGCGGCCAAAGTGTGCCATCAGTTGCATCTTACTATTCAAAAAACTTTCAAGTGGGCAAAAATTACGCGATGTGCATAAGATTATAAGGTGCATCCGATTTCAATGGCCACCTATTAAAAATACGTAAATATAAATTATTTTAGACAGATTCGTCAAGAACTGCGGATGTGCCACCACATTCTATTTTGGGATAAATAGGGATATTACTCCCGAATCTTTGTAATTTGTGACACCCCTTTTTGGCAAATATAATAATCGCGTATAAAGGATTACGTTTATGTAAAAATAATCAAAGAAAATCGCGGTTCAATTCGCGGAATTGTCAAAACATATTTTTGCAGATTTTCCTACTTTCAAGGTATCTATATCCGGCGTTTTAGTGGATGGATTCGAACGCGGAAGGGCTTATTAGATCCGGCACGTAAAAAGACTAAAATCACGCGGGGTTCAGGGGTACCAGTACGAAAGTTGTAAATTTTAAAGCCAAAAAATAGGTTTTTTCAGAAAATTTACGCACCAAATTTTCGCCTTTGGACTCCTATTACTAGGAAGCTGTACGGAGCACACTTATGATATATACATCGAAAGACGTGAAATCGCGAGTTCTACAATCCTATAAACTAGTTTCGATTATTATCTAGTTGCACCCTCTAATTATAAGAAAAATTCGAAAAACACTGAAATCAAAACTTCAAAATGTCAGCATCGATTTTAGGGGGATGCCGTGTATATATCGAAAAGTCATTCACTAGAACCATGTTGCCCAAGGGGTATTCTTTAGTTCTCTCTTTGAGCACAGGTTTGTGTTTTGCGTGGTTTGGCCAGAAATCGAGAAAGAACACAAAAAAACTTGTTTACTTCAACACATTTTTCCCATTTTTTTATATTACCACCAACGCAGCTTCCACGAAAATTATTTGTTATGGTCCATATTATGAGATCGTGGCTAAAACACAAATATAAGTGCACAAAACTCTAAAAATGATATTTAGACCGTCTAATAGATCAGTGGTTAACTAAGACATTTTTTGTGGGAACTGACCTGGTTGAGATTGTCGAAAAACATAAATGCCTTGGTTTATTGCTGGATGTCAGGCTTACATTCAAACCACATATTGATATTAAGCTGGGTACACAGTGTCAGTTTTGAATGACAGCTTTGTTCTTGCTTGCTAGTGTGGCCGTTCATTTTTGTCATTCATCATGCAACCACAAAATATTTTGTTGCTGGACGGTTGGACAGTTATCGATAATTGCAAAAAATCGTCATTCAAAACTGACAATGTGTACTGTACTTTATTTATGGTCGAGTTTGGGGAACTCTACGCAGGATCAGATCCACTAATTTGTTCTTTCCACCTCGAGTAAAAACTATTTTAACCCATTGTCGCAAGTTAGATACGGAATAGAGGTCGTTTCTGGTACAGCAGGTACTCTTATTCATACAGGTATGTGATGGCAATCGATTTCGAGCTCAAAACGTGTCAAAAACGACTGTAGGTGTGATGCGTGTACATTTCCGACATCGAATTGTTTTCGATATCGGTTTCATATTCCATTTTGTTCTATGGAAAAATTGATCAAAAAGACGTGTGATGCAGTTAGATAATCGTTTATTTTTCTCCTTTTGAAAACGGTCATATTTTTGTGGTCGATTTATAAACGATGTAATGAATTTTGAATTTTTTTTAGGAAAAAAAGCTTGAAATTTAAACATGGATATAGAATAGATAAATTTACATTTATTTGCCATATATTTAGTATATTTTGTTAAGAAAATATTTGATATTTCGATAAAAAAAAAAACGCGGATCAAAAAAATCTACTTTAAACATGTTTCTTTCCTCGGCAAGCTTAATGTAATTGGACAAGAATTTCCACACTAAACTTCCATATAGGCCAATTTAAACAAGAAAACAATTTTTTTATTTGTTTCGGCTTTTGCCATCGCCAAGACTAAAAAAGTGCTTTTTATTTCTATTTTTATTCTTTAAACTGCAGATTAGGCATCACCAGTCCGTTTTCTGTTTGTTCGAATTTAATGAAATTGAAACAACGTGGAATTGAAATTCGATGCGGATCCCATCACATCTAAAAACAATTCACTCGTTTGGGCAAATCGTTTTCATTGCAAATCGATTCGAAATTCATCACATACCTGATAAACTCAAACAAATTGTGTGAACACTATTGTTAGATTTGTTAAAATGTCCGTGCACGAGATCACATATTAGACTATGTTAGGGAGTTCCTGGGTTGCTCATTCCATAACTTTTTGAAATATCGGAATTTGATTCTCTTCTACAACGTTATTAAAACTGGCAAACCTATGCCATATTTTTGAGATCAACCCAAGTATTTATAGCTCGTGTTGTACGGTATTCTGAATATTCCAGATGCTTTACAGTTAGAATAGCACGTATTTGGAACAGATTACCTCATGAGCTTATGATATTTTCGCATTCCAATAATGTTTCGTCTCAAATTGCATTCATACCTTACAGAACGTACTTAATTAGAGACATAGCTTCTGCTGCCTTGACCATTTACTTACCTATTTTGAATCTATTTTGATAATCTTTTTATTATTAGGAACAAATACGAATTTTGAGTGCACTATTTTGTATAAATAATTATTTTATATGTATGTATTTTTAAATATTCTCAGGTTAACGTTAGTACTGTGTAATATAATATTATTAGCCTTTAAGGCTTCCATATTACTGAATAAAGAAATTGAAATTGAATAATATATACATTTTTAGTATTTCGTAGAGTAGATCTTTTGATTGCCACCTATTGCCACGAAATAAGTAAAAAAAGGTCTGCGAATCTCTGCAACCTTCTGAGATATATCAATATTTTAATGAATGGTCAATATGATATTAATGAATAACTATACCTTTTCTTTTATTTAATGACCGTGTTCCAGCTTCATTTTAACATAGTGGGAGTTTACCTAGTTTGACGATATTCTGTACAAGTACATAGCATAGGAATGAAAACTTCAAATTTAGTTCCATATTTTTATCAAAATCGATGAAACTGATCAGGGGCCTAGGCAAATATCGCATATTATATTTGAAGGCCAATCAATTAAAATTGACCGAGTTATAGCAAAATCGGGGAAATATATATATATATGGGGACTATATCCAAATCTGAACCGATATTTGTGAAGATATGTAAAACTAATCAAGGGGCTAAGGAAATAACACATATTAATTAAATTTGAAGCCTATTCGGTAAAAATTGGCCGAGTTAAATCAAAATCGGGGAAAGATATATATGGGGGCTGTATCCAAATCTGAACCGATATGAACCAAAGTTGAAATTTTTCATTCCTACGCCATCATAAGTACTTGTGCAAAAATTCGGCACGGCAAGGCTGCAACACTGTGTGGCGTCTACAATATCGTCCATCGTAAATTATTGGAGGGCTCTTCATATATGCGAAACACAATCTTCTTTGCCCTATCACTCTCTTTGCCCTATTACTGTCACGCCGTTCTATCATCCTTCCTTCCCGGATTCGAGAGTGATTTAACCAACCAATGGTGCATTGCTTTAGTTGGTCTAACCACTTTTTCAGCATATGCTCCTCTAAAAGCCTGTTGACTTCCCTAACTCTTGGGTCTTCAAAGTGCGTACGACGAAGCTCAACAACTCTGATTTGGGCTATTCGACCAGCAGCTGTGATGATGTCACTTTCCCAAGGATGTGAGAGAATGACTCTCAGAAGTTGTGATTGGTAAATTCTCTGAACCAATGCCAATCAACTTTTCCATGGTCCAGAAAAGTACGGCGTGAAGTCGGGTGGCCTGTTAAAAGAGACGATGCACTGAGGTTCCGGCCGTAGACAAAAATCGGAAAATTTATGGCAACAAATTTGATTGCGATTGAAATAAATATTCTCTAATCACATCAACATTTTCATATCTAGTATTATATTTGCCAACTTATGTCATATTAAGCCGAAGAAGTTTACATTTGCATGTAGTACATTACAAACGTAAAATACATCCGCAGCTTATGAGTGAAATTATAAAAAAATTAAAGAGGTAAATATACAATTTCCAGAATGAGACTTATAGTTGATTGTATTGACAATGATTTTAAGAAAACAATATAATCATAAAGTACTATACATTTATGTTGAGTTTTACACTAATGTTGGGAGTATTTGGGAGATTCCATTTTTTTAATACAGGAGAAAGTCTCTAGTTTTCGATATAAAAAAAAATCTGGCAGCCCCCATCTGCCCCCCGGTAAGTTATTCCGCTTATACCACGCCTGTAAAACCGTCGAAATTCCGAAAATCGGGAGGTACGTTTATATGGGAGCTATAGCTAAACTTGGACCCATATTCAACATTTTTTGCAATGAAGTATTTTATGATCTGAGAATCCAAAATTACAGCCAAATCGGTTGGAAAATTTGGCAAAAATAGTTCAAAATTCCGAAAATCCGGCGTTACCTTTATATGGGGGCTATACCTAAACATGGACCTATATTGAACATTTTGCGAGGATTTATTTGTCCAATCAGAACTCAAAATGCAAAATTACAACCACCAAATCTGTTGGAAATTTTTAAAAATTTGTCAAAATACCAAAATTCGGGCTGTACATTTATATGGCGGCTATACCTAAATGTGGCCCTAAATCCACTAACATTTCTTTCTATCTCTTTGCCTCGATATGTTTAAAATTTCGAGGCGGTAGCTCGATTAGAACTATTTTTGGCACTACTTTCCATACAAGTGGGACCACTGGGCGATGGTAGGAAGGTGGTCTGAGCCAAGGGTAATGATGGGTTGCCATGACACATCATTTATCAGCCCGAGTTATTAGAATTGATGGTGTCCTTTGGACGATCCACCACACCAGAGTTCTGTAGGCAAGAATAGACCGTACAATGGTCGTAAAAATCCAATCAATGGCCTGTGGTCTCAGTTCTTCCCAATGGATTTCTTGTAGGAATGCAGTGCTATTTGGCTTCTATTGGCGCGTTCCTCGACATTTCATTTCCACGTTAATTGGTGGTCTAGAATGATGTCGAGGTACTTGACATTTAAAATGGAGCTCCCTCCATCCATCCAGCATTGGTAAGGCGAATGGTTTGTGGGAACTTTCCGCTAATCATGATGATTACGTCGTCAGTATATGCAATGGTTTTATCAAATTACTTAAGTAGTTCGTTTATCACCAGAAGTCAAAGTATAGTGATAAGCACACCACTTTGTGGTTGAGCCCCTGGCGCAGACTTCCAAATAGAACTCTCATCGATGTTTGAATTATCCTGCTGCAAAATATTTTGTCTATCCAATTGATAAGTGTCGAGGAAGCACAAAAGTTTGTGTGTGAATGGATGTATATAAACTGACGTCAGAGACCAAATTGGCCTCGATATTTTATTTACATTAAGATTGCAGTTGCCATCTATTAACAGCCTTCTCAAATTAGATATTATTAAATTTGCAGTTGTATTAGCTAATCAGTGACATATTCAGAAATAGGTAGGTCGATCGGAAGAGAACTATTTCGAGCTAATTCATCAGTGAATGCATTCCCAGGCATCCATGAGACATTACTATAAACGCTTTGTTCGATATAGCTTTAGGACTCAGTAATATCTCATTGACATGAAAAATGTTTCCCTTTATCCTTTGGTGGGCGTTAGAGGGAAATATTGTTTATACATCTAATAACTTTTATGGTATAAAGTTAATGGAGGATATAAAGAATTCTTCATATTCATTTTAAATTCGAACATTTTCAGTTTACTAAAGAATCTCCGTATTTCTTGAAAACGTCTTGTTCTCTTCCAACATTCTCATATAATAGATACAAAACGTTACTTTGGGGGCGAGATGGCAGCATATGCTGCCTCATGGTGTTCGTGTCTTTAAGTAATTCATTTAGTACTTCAAACATATTTTGCCATTTGTTATTGAGTTGATCATGTTTTGTGCGATTCGGTTTTAATTAGATTTTTCGTAAGATTTCTCTAAGCACACATTTAATTATCGCCTATTTATCGTATCTATCTCAGTTTTCCCATAGAAGGCCTAATTGACTGAGTCTCTTCCTAATACGTCCATCTCTTTGGCTAAATGTTTATGGACAAACAAATACACACACATGCATATAGATAATAAGACAGCTGAAGAAAAAACAAGCTATATTTGTAAAACGCTCTGTTATAAATGGCAATTTACTTTGTCGATAACAATAACTGTGTTAGATAACCACATATATTCAATATTTTTATATTTACGAATTTAACCAATAGGCGGAAATATGTTTGTATGTATTCTTAAAGTTCATTAATATTTGGAAAAAGGTACACCGAGAAAGCACAACTCGAGACGTATTGGCGTCATATTACATTAAGATATTTGGGAAATTATATTCCAGAGTCACATATAGATGATTATTTAGCTTGTTTCAGAAAACTGATTGAGAGTAGAAGAATATAACAATTAGATTATGTTGCACGTGGTAACGCCATCTACCTCTATGACATTGTTACAGTAACCAATATTTATCAAGAAGGTCTGACTGGCTAGGATCACAGTGACATACAGATAGGCTATGAGTTCTGGCCTGAGACTCGTTTGGCGGAAATGATTAAGTTTTTTTTGACAACTAAAAGCTTTGTAGCATTGCAATATGGAGATAAGTAAAGTTTTTGCTTCTTAATCCACAAACCTTATATCTGCATAACTTACGTTTTGATATAGCCCTCATGGGACGGTGCTTCCCAATGTATGGTATTTTGAATGGTTTAGCCTCATTATGAAATTTGGTATGTGCACCTATTGATATATCTCCCATAGAACGATAACGCCCGATTTTTCGGTATTTTCAAGGCTTTAATTGCATTAATAAACCAAAAAACTAAAAATGTGTATAGTTTTCTTTGTGGGTAAAAAACATTTCTGCAGGGAATTGTAGGTATGGGTCCACGTTTTGATATAGTACCTTCAGATTTTGAAAAATATTAAGGTTTTAGCCAGATTATCCCACCAAATTAGCTGAGAAGCTTTCCTAAGGTTTTAGCCAGATTATCCAACCAAAATGACCGCTTTATCTTATTTTTTTATTTATAAATAGCTCAGCAGATAAAGCTTTCGTTTCACTAAACAACATTGTCTAAGAAGAAATTGTCCCTAAAATTATCTTCGATCAGCATGAAATCAATTTCATCGTAGAAGTCAACTGGTTGGTCTATAGTCACTTTATAAAGGTAGATTCATCCAATTACTTATATGAATACATACCAATGCTCTGCTGTTAAACCGACTTCAGTATCCAGTTTGGCTTTATACTGGAGATACCAACAACTAAGGTTGCCATGACACATCATTTATCAGCCCGAGTGATCAGAATTGATGGTGTTCTTTGGACGTTCCACCACACCAGAGTTCTGTAGGGAAGAATAGGCCGTACAATGGTCGTAAAAATCCAATCAATGGCCTGTGGTCTCAGCCCCCAGTTCTTCTCATTGGATTTCTTGCAGGAATGCAGTGCTATTTGGCTTCTATTGGCGCGTTCCTCAACATTTCATTTCCACGTTAATTGGTGATCTAGAATGATGTCAAGATACTTGACATTTAAATGGAGCTCCATCCATCCAGCATTGGTAAGGCGAATGGTTTGTGGGAACTTTCCGCTAATCATGATGATTACGTCGTCAGTATATGCAATGGTTTTATCAAATTACTTAAGTAGTTCGTTTATCACCATGAAGTCAAAGTATAGTGATAAGCACACCACTTTGTGGTTGAGCCCCTGGCGCAGACTTCCAAATAGAACTCTCATCGATGTTTGAATTATCCTGCTGCAAAATATTCAATCAGATAGTCAATCCAATTGCTAAGTACCTTCAAATTTTGAGAAATATTAAGGTTTTAGCCAAATTATTCCACCAAATTAGCTGAAAATTTTCTAATGTTTTAGCCAGATTTCCAACCAAAATGACCGCTTTATCTTATTTTTTATTTATAAAGAGCTCAGCAGATAAAGCGTTCGTTCCTCTAAACAACATTGTCTAAGAAGAAATTGTCCCTAACATTAGCTTCGATCAGCATCAAATCAATTTCATCGTAGAAGTCAACTGGTTTGTCTATGGTCACTTTATAAAGGTAGATTTATCCAATTATATGAATACATACCAATGTTCTGCTTTTAAACCGACTTCAGTATCCAGTTTGGCTTTATACTGGAGATACCAACAACTAAGGACTCTCAACAAATAAAACAGCTTACCAATTTGCCTCCTATTAGGGTAACCCTAGTACTACCACATAAAATGCAACAATCTGGCAGCATCATAGCAGTGTTGCATGCATCAGTAGTTTTAAGTTATTATCTCTCTCTACTCATTGTCAGTACACAGTCAGTTAGTTACTTTGCAACCACCAATTAATAGACATCTCATCTGTACATATTTCGTCATATTTCATTGTTCTTCATAATTAATACTTTATTTCAACTCATAAAACAACTTAAATTTTTATTCAATAAATGAATTGATTGTTATGTTTAAACATCGTCTTTCATTCAATCGACCACCTCCGTAAGAACATAACAATTTGGCGACGAGGATTTTGGAACAAAGATGTATCATTCTCGCTAACAATTTGGCGACGAGGATTTTGGAACAAATATGTATCATTTCGCTAACAATTTGGCGACGAGGATTGTGAATCAAAAACCGCTCACTCAGTAACAAAAGGAATTTCACAATTTCATCAGAACTTTCAACAAGGCTGCGTAATAACATCAAGACATCGCACACAATAAAAGTTGTGGCAGGAAGATTTTCAAGGAAAACATCAAAACGCACAGGCGCAAGTTCATCAGGAACATTCTAACAAGAATTTTCAAGAAATCTTCAGCGATCAACACTCACACAAACAACAGTTGCAGTCTCACACATACAGAATTTTTTTTCAGCTCAACACACACACCATAGCAACGTGGGAAATTTCATCATTTTTGCAGCGCACACATACAGACATACGACGGCAGCGTCTCTAACAAAATTGTAACGGCTGAAAACACAGACACTAGAAAAATCTAGACATGTCGGAACAAGCGAATATTGTAAAATTACTTGCACAGCAGCAAGAGCAAATAGCAAAGCAGCAGGAACAATTTGCGCAACAACAGGAATTACTAAATAAACTCACACAAATCATCGCTGGACAACAAGGTGCAAACGCAGTTTCATCATCAGTTCCAGGTGGAGAATCATCAGTGGCAAAAGCCCACCTCATGGAATCTTTAGCTAATTCCATGACGGATTTTCACTATGAGCCTGACAGTGGTTTATTATTTGAATCGTGGTACAATCGTTTCAAACACATCTTCGAAAGGGAAGCAAGTGCATTGGACGATGCAGACAAAGTAGGACTTTTGTGGAGAAAAATGTCCAATCACATTCATGAACGATTCAAGAATTTCGTGTTACCAAAACAACCTCAAGAACTTTCATTGGCAGACACAATCAAGCATCTTACAAGACTATTTGGCAGAACAGAAACACAAGTAAGTCTACGATACAAGTGTCACCAAATCACAAAGATGGAAAATGAAGATTTTAAAGAATACGCTAGTCGTGTCAATCTTCAGTGTGAACTTTTTAAACTGGATGACTTAACTACAGACCAGTTCAAGTGTTTAATTTTCATACTTGGTCTTAAATCATCACAAGACAGTGACATCAGAATCCGTTTATTAAGGCATCTCAATGAAAGTAAGGAAGTAGTCAACTTAGAAAAGCTAGTTGATGAAACACAAAGTATTTTGGATTTGAAAAGTGACACAGCACTAATTGAGGGAAGTCAAAAACAGTGCAACAAAATTGGTAAGCCTCAACAAAAACAAAAGATACCAAAAACAGCATGTTGGTATTGTGGAGATATGCATTATGCAAAACATTGCCCCTACTCCAAGCACAAGTGTACCAAGTGTCAACAGATTGGTCACAAAGATGGTTTTTGCAACAGCATGCACAGGCAGAGCAAACCAAATCACAACAACAACAAACATCAACAAAGCAAAACCAATCATGATCAAAACTCAGAACAGAACAATGTGAGTCATCAGAATTTTAACAACAACAAAACAAAATTCAGCACAAAAACAGTATCTACAACAGATCCAGTCAAAATCAAGCAGGCAAGAAAATATGCTACAGTGAGTATTAATTCAAAGCAAGTGAAACTACAGTTGGACACGGCATCAGACATTACCATAATTTCCAAATCAACGTGGAAAAGAATCGGAAAGCCGGATGCATTTGAAACCACAGACACCGCCGAAGATGCAGGTGGCAATAAACTCACATTTTTTGCAAAACTTTTTCCAATAGAAGTGTCAGTTGCAGGAAAATCAAAAATTGTGGATTGTTACATTTCAAATTTGGAATCATTAAATGTCCTAGGCATAGATTGGATTGAGAAATTTAATCTATGGGATATTCCAATAGCGAAATGGTGTCATCAGATCAAGTTCACAGGAACTAAGTCATTTAACAATGTTTATCAAGTACTCAATGCTCACTTTCATCCCAGCCCAAATAGGCAAGTCAAAACAGCACTCAAAAAAAGGGAAGAGGAAGGAGCGACCGCAAAAGCATCTTCAAGAAGAAAAACTCACAACGTATTCAACGTTCATAAAAATCTATGTTCATCAGTCATGGACAGAAATCAGAAAAAGGAAAGTCAGTATAATTCCAAACACGGAAGTCGCATCAAGGTACATGCAGATCAACTTCAAACAAAAATAGGCGATACTTCTGCTTCATCAAACAAATTATCACCTTTGGACATATTACTTCGAGAATTCAACATTAAATTGCCGTATACAGATTCTACAGCATATCAACCAGAATCATCCACAGACGACAACCAGTTGAAGTAATATCCAGAACCCAGGTTCAAACTTAAAAGGGGAGATATTAGGGTAACCCTAGTACTACCACATAAAATGCAACAATCTGGCAGCATCATAGCAGTGTTGCATGCATCAGTAGTTTTAAGTTATTATCTCTCTCTACTCATTGTCAGTACACAGTCAGTTAGTTACTTTGCAACCACCAATTAATAGACATCTCATCTGTACATATTTCGTCATATTTCATTGTTCTTCATAATTAATACTTTATTTCAACTCATAAAACAACTTAAATTTTTATTCAATAAATGAATTGATTGTTATGTTTAAACATCGTCTTTCATTCAATCGACCACCTCCGTAAGAACATAACACCTCCTTTCCACTGAGTATTCAAATCCTTAACCGGCTTCAAAAGAATATCTATCGATTCCTTGCTTTCTCGGTTATTGACCTAGTTTCCCGCTGCCGTTCAACCTCGTCGGAGAGAAAAATTGCCCTAAGATGTTCTTAGATCAACAAGCAATGACTGTAGCATACAACAAATGGTAAATTCAGATCATTCGAGACGCTCCGTCGCATAAATTTGTCTTCAAGCTTCCAGTAATTATCTAACTCCAACTATACGTGTTCGTCGTTATCGAGGCTTGCAATGCAGACGGACCTTCTGGCAGTGACTGCTAAACGCTGCTATCCCTCTTAAGACGTCATTCTCTTCAATACCACTGACTATGCGGCAGAATTCATCAATTTCGAATTTCACAAAAAATAGTTTTTTGAATCTTTTTCAGATGTAAACCATGTAAATTTGTAACATTTCATTTGTAATTCGAGATTTCCATTTGTAATTCGAAACATTTCAATTGTATTTCGAAATATTCCATTTTAAATTCGAATTATTTCATTTGTAATTCGAATTATTCAATTTGCAATTCGAATTATTCCATTTGTAATTCGAAGCATTTCATTTGTAATTCAAAAAAAAAAAACAAAAACAACAAAAATTATTCGAATTACAAATGGAAATGATTCGAATTACCAATGGAATAATTCGAAATGAAATTCGAATTTCAAATGGAATAATTCAAAATACAATTGAAATGTTTCGAATTACACATTATAACTGACTGCAATTTAATAGTGTTTGGCATATCCTCATTGAAAGACTTACGCCTGAACAACGTTTACAACTCGTTCAACTTTATTAAGAAAATACACGTTCTGTAGGAATGTGTTTCAGGCCAAATTTTGTATTGTGTAAACAAGGAAAGTAGTCCATTTGGGTTAAGAGCAAGCTAAAAAGGTTCAAGAGGTATCACGGTTGGTGCACCGGTGAAATCATCGGTACGTATGTCTTTAAAAATTATGTCGGTGAGAACGCAACCTTCAATGGGAACAATGACAGCCGACTATTTGATGCCTGAAAATGACGCTCGTAACCTTGGTTACATATTGGTTTCAACAAGATGACGTCAATGACATCAATCAATGGAACACTTTGATGAGCAGACAATTTCAGGTTTTGGAACGGTCGATAGGCCACCAAGATCGTGTGGGGATATGTAAAGTCTAAAGTGTATGCGGACAATTCAGCTTCCATTCAGGCCTTGGGGAAAAACATCACGTGTGTCATTCGCCAGATAACAGTCAAAATGTTTGAACGATTCAGCGAAAATTGCACTCGAGGGACAGACCGTCTAAGACGTAGACGCTGCCAAAATTTGATAGATATAAACTTAAAAAAATTAATGCCAGAGAATGTTCTTTCAAATGGTAATAAACATTTCCCATTCAAATATTGACTTTTTAAAGCAAATTGGGGCTGTTTCTCTGAGACTAATATGAATCTTGTTTTGACCTAAGCAGAAAACTTGTAGATAAGAGTAAGAAGAACATATTTGGAGAAAAAATTAACCCAAAAAATTGCATTTATTGCCTCACGTTTTATAATAAATCTAAAAATGTACTAATTTGTATATATTCCGCAGCGTATATCCAAACTGTTGAACTTTTCTCAATATTATCCTTGGGAAAAATATTCGCTGGAATACACAACTCTTCGCGTTTTTTTAAACGCCAATTTATAAATGTCAACAATGCATTTAAATCCCAATTATGGGAATAAACTGCCTGTTTGAACTTTGTTTGGTAGAAGGTATAATATGAAATACCGCTTAAGTAACGCGAAGTAAACATTGTAGAGTTTCAGAATGTTTTGAAGAATTGCTGGTGGGCACATTATTTGGAAAATTTTGAGAAAGGTTGCTTCGAACAACTCCAAACAGATGCAATTTTTCCTAGTCTGTTTCGTCTGTTTAACATATAAGTTCTACTACTTTAGAGTTACAATATTCCTGAAGACTGCAAAACAAAATTCATATTAGTTTCTGAGAGAAAAGCCCGATCAATTGGAAAAAAAGATTCGTTTTAGCCCGGTTCAGATGAGGCCACAAAATCCAAATCCGATTTAACAACACAAAACCCAACCAAGGTTTTTGTAGTCTCAATATGTACTTCCCGAAAATGCCCACTATAAGTTGTTTGCATTTCTAGTAGTAAGTATAGGGTATCAAATGAGTGCACCTATCCCATTCTGTTCTTTCTTACAAGTGCAGTTGTTTTTTTCTTCAAGTGATCTTAATTTAATTATCTCGAATCATTGAATAGGAAATGACTTTTCATTTCAGTTGAGTTTTGCATAGCTGACTCTGCTAGTCTGCTTTTAGCTAAATGTATAGAAGCCACTTAAAAGTATAAATACAGATATCGCCGGGCAGAAGATACAAGATTACGCTTGACAAAGAGCTTAAAATCCCAATTCAATTTGCATGATATTCTTTTCATTTCTTTTTTTTTTTCTTGTGGCTTTTCAATAGACTGGCATTTAAATGTCTTCTTTAAGCTGTTGATCATCAGACATTCATTACATACATATGTATGTATGTATGTACTTAGGTATATAAATGAGCAGAGAAGGCTTTAAATTGGAAATTTAAACTGTTCCATGCGACAGATGAGAATGGATAGATGCAAAGAATAATTCCAACAAACAACTTGACCTAAATCCATAAGGAATTCAAAACAATTAGAATAAAATACAACAAGAATTATAAATAAAACATTCAATGACATTGTCTCAAACATATTCATATGTACGTCATCATAGCTGACAGACACAGCCCGCACCACTAACTACTAACCACTCAACTCAAAAGTACAAACTCCTCTACAGTGTATTGGTCTGGCCTAGTGATGGTGACGCAATCGTCTTTGAACAGTAACTGAAGTGAAAATGAGGAATCTAGAATAGCTCGAAAAACACACAAAATACCAGCCATAAAAAAACAGCAACAATATTCACGAACAAAAAACAATAATAATAGAAACTATATGTTATCTTTGACTTTTATATTGTCGTTGTTATTGCTGTTGTTGTTGTCATACATTCATCATTCAAAAATAACAATATATAATGACAACAAAAACTAGAGTACACTTAGGTCTTTGTTTATGAGACTTTTTTTGCAAATATGCATTTTCCATACATTGAATATATTATGGGTTCCTGTCGAGATCAATCATCGCATTGTCAACATGGTTGAAAACTTCAGTGTAAACGCCTGGTTTCCCTATTGTGAACAAGTTTTGAGGTGGCATCATCCTCCACACCATCTGTACGTTCAAATACTTTTTAGCTACCTCTCTCTAGGTTATCAAGATCTCTCCTAACATTCCTGGTTGGGTTAAGCCTGTCCACTAGATTGTGGTAGGCATACTAAGCAATCAAGAAAGCTACTATATCGATGAACAGGTAAAATCTCGTCTCTTCATGAAAATCATCCACTGTTGTCATGAGAGATCCTGTTGTTATTTATATACCTCAGGTCTGTATTCTGCCAGGTTTGAATATTCTTCCACTGGGTAGCGCTAACATTTGCATACCACACTGGCGCCACATGCTTTATAAGAGGGAAGAGGCCTTGGGAAACTCCCTGTTTCACTGTACGGTCTTCCGACCCTCACTCATATAGTTGATTATCTAACGTTTCAAACGCGGATTTTCTGTGTCCTCGGTATAGATGGCCTCCGATAGATCAAGAGCCGTCATAAATGTTCGGTCGCACGGCCTGTTGTGTGTCCTCAATTGATATCGTGTAATGCTGTTGTGGTACTGTGCATTTTTCGGAATCCATGCTGATATTGGACAACTGGAAACCTGCTTTTCATAATGGGGAGAAGTAATGTCGCCCTACAGGAGGAAACTCATCCTATACGATTCGCCTCTGCTGGCCTATTTTCCTGGCTTCAATAGTGGGACCACCCAGCCAAGTTTCCAGGCTTCTAGTACAATATGCGTGGCTAACGATAGTCTGAAGACATTAGTCAAATTCTCAACTTTGTGTTCATCCAGTTGCTTAAGCATTACCATTAAGATTGCGTGTGGGCTCAACCCTTTGGATAATTTAGCGTTTCGACGTCTGCAACGCTATTTATCGTAAATTGTTGTGGTACCTCATCGACTGAAAGAACTGTTATGGGGCGTAGCACGCTCCTTTTCGCCTTAAAGTAACTAGCGCATTATTTCAGATCTGTCCTTGTCACGCCGTTGAAGGTAATAGCTGTTCTATCATTCTTTTTCCCGGATTCGGGTGTAATTTAACCGTTGCCCACAATTTACATAATTATATATCAATGTTATATTGCTTCAGGTGATCCAGCAACTTTTTCCGCTTACGCTCGCCTACTAGCCTGTTGACTTCAAGAGTAAGTTACCTAACTCTTGGGTCTTCAGGGTTCCATCGTCTCTGCTGGCAAATTTGGTCTAATTCCGGGTATTCATCCAGCAGGTATATAGCTAGCGGCTGATGTTCCGGAACATTTTCTCAGCTACCCGATGATCTGAGGGTGTGGGCAGATCTCTGAAACGGTGAATTCTCTGATCCCAGAGGTTATAAAGTCGGGTAGTCTATTAACGGAGACGATGACAGGACGAAATAACGGGTTGCCAGGACTCGTCATTTATCAAACAGGGTGCAATATCCTCTTATTCTCGCCTCTAGTCATTGCCTAGAAAGAAATTTCAAAGCTCATGATGGACATTGAAGTCCCCCAACTCCAGATGGATATTGATTGCTCTCTAACTTTACGAAGAACTAATATCGGGCATATAACGCAGTAATAGCTACTTATTAAGCGGCTATACCTCGGAAGTATCACACTTTACTGTTACCTCATACATTCCATGTATTGGTCACTAGAGTCAAGCTCAAGAGAGATATGTCTTTACTAGACTGACTGGTGTATTAGGAAGGACAGTTCTCCTCCTCAGCTTCTTGTGCAATCCGTCAGCAGAACGTTGTACCCATCACAAGCTACAGGTGTCAGTGAGATAGCTCTGGAGGTCTTAAATTTACAGCCGGAGGCCGGCAAAATAAACAACTTTTAGTTTTTTTAAGGAGATTTATCTGAGCAGCCGGTGTTGGTCCATAGGTGAAAGTCTTAAATTCCCAAAGGCCGGCCACCCAAAAAATTTAATTATCAAAAAGAAGTTTAGCCGAGTAGCCGATGTTCGACACTGAAAGTCCTAAATTCACGGCCGAATTCCACTTAAACATCTAATTTTTAAAGGAAATTTAACTGCGAGCTTTATAATGATACATATACTGCATTAGTCGACCGTAGAAATATAAGAAATGTTACTGTACCCAGCAAAATAAAATTGAACTACTTTTTTGGCTACATATGTACATTTTGCTGGGTAATTACATATCATCATGGTCCGGCGCCCGGCCCTAAACTGGACTTGTTCCGAAAGTTGGTTAATTCAAAAACACAGTGAACTGAAGAAGTCTATATACATTTTCCAGAATATTTAGCTAAAAATGTGGCTAAAACCTTGAAGATATCTCAAAGCTGGAGTTTCCGTTGAGTAGCATTTTTTTTTTTTTTTGCAGGCGAAACTAGAATACTCAATTAGAGCAATCAAGATCAATGTTTTGCAAACTGAACGATAAACTTAATATTCTCAACATATAATGTTGGAACGATCATAAGTGATAGGTGAGAGCAACGTAATCAATATAAATGGAAAATGATGCCAATTCATAAATTACCGTTGTTATCAGCCAAGCGGCGGCGTCTTCTGTATTTTATAATTTCTCTGAAATGTGAAAGCAAACAACATTTGTTTGTTGTTATTATTTAATCAGCGTATTTTTTCGTGCCGTATTTGTTAGTGTTTCTTTGGTGTCAACAAATAAACACAACGAAAAACAAGATGAATTGGAGAGAATAAATATCTTTTGATTCTCTTTTGACATACATTCTTCGTACGTATCTATGTACGAGTATGTATGAATGGAGGTGGAATTTGTGTTATTTTTCTAATGTGATTGACCTTGACTCTTGAAGAGAAACTAAGAAACTAACGTCTCTACTAGATGTTGTCTAAATACATATTTATTTAAAATGTCACACCGGGCTAATATTTAATCAGTTTGCATATCAGTCAAAACTTTCCTTATGCATTGTATTTTAATACTCAAATTACACTAGGTAACAATAATTACTTTTCATAACGAGTATGAAAATGCACCAACGCTTTCATTTCACATGGAACTGAAAGTTCAGTTCAAGGTAGTTTTAGAACTTATACAAATGTAAGGAAGTTTACCAAGATGAGAATTCATTTTTAAAACTTCGGAGACCCCCAGATATTTGGAAAAGAAAAATATTTTAATATGTATTTATATTTTTAGAATTAAATATTTTCGAAATAATTTTTTATATTTAAAAAATTGTAACTAAATTTTATTTCTTTTTTATTACTATTTCTTTTCAATGCCTTTCATTGCTGCAATTTCAACATATACGTTAATTTTCAAACATTGCTATGAAAATTGTTACATTTTTACGTTAATATGTCGATGGCAAACTCTTGCAACTCTTCCTTGCATGCCTGCTCTCTGGTGCTGCATACCTTAAACGTTATAATGCACGAACAATGATTTCGGGCTCTGAATGCTGGTGTAATGAATGGTAAACGTGATTTCAATTGCTGCTGGTGGATGGATGGATATTGTATTTACTATTTTACTTTTGCCTCCTCATGTCTTGTGTACTTGCAAATACTTTGTTGTTATCAACTTTTTTCGTGGCGTTTGGTTTGTATTTGCTCCTATTGTTATACCATCATCATGATCATCGCCAACATTGATTCATGATATTGACTATGATGTGTGTGGTATTGATGATCGACCAACTACATGGATGAATTAACCATTTGTTTGTCTAACTGCTGCCTATCGATTTGTCTATCAATGTCTGTCTGTCTAACTATCCGTCTGTTCGACTGCATATTATGACTTATGAATAAGCAGCAGCCAAAGAGCGTGACGATAAATTGAAAGTTGCTAGGGAACGTCAAAATGAAGAAAGACAAAGAAAAATTGAAGAGCTAAAGGCCCAGGCAGAAGCAGCACAAAGATATCGTGAACAAAAAGAGGAGGAACGTCGACGTAGAATCGAAGAAATCCGACAAAGGGATTCTGAAAAGCGTACACAAGTCGAAGAACGTAAAAAGGCCATTATGGAAGCCGAAAAAGAAAGACGTGAATATATTCTGAGGAAAAATATGGTAAGATTTTCAAATTAGTTGATATTTTAATTTATTGAAATTATTTAAAAATTGTCATCAATTTTAGGAAAGAGAATCAAGAATTGAAGTAAAGAAACGTGAACGAAATTCTATAGGTTATGCTTTTGGTTCCTCAACACCTCGCCTCTTAGAACCCGCCGATTTTGGCATGGTATCGCCTAGTACATTCTGGGGTCAGAGACGGTAAGTTGATCATAAAACTAATTTTCTAATGCTTTAAATATGTAGGCCGTGTAGTATACATAAGACCCAATAACTGATTTAATGCTTTATAAAGACGTAGAAAAACAGAGGTAGAATCTTGAAATTCTGCAGAGAGTAGTTTTAGGTAAGGTTGAGAGACCTTTATGTAGAAGACTAACGAATACTTGTCTTTGAAATTATGTCAAGGAATTGAAACACGACCTTTCTTTTAAAACGGACTTCTTCACAATGCGATAACCTAATTGATTGATCATTGAACTAAATTTAAGAAGCAGACCGTACTTATGAATATCGGGTGTTTTTTTAGTGGTATAGAACTTCGAATTGAAATAAAACACAAGGAAATCGTTTTAATGTCCATCATTTTGGCTTTATTGGAAGGATAATTTTATGCCATTAGTGTTTAAATATGATTTCGGGCATGTGACCGCCGCGGCTGGCTCGAATAAAGCCAATTCTAGAGGTCCAATTTTCAACCACTTTTTCGAGCATATGGGGCCGTATGTCGGCAATAACGCCACGAATGTTGGCTTCCAATTTCCCTAACGTTTCTGGTTTGTTGGCGTAGACGAGCGACTTCACATATCCCCAAAGAAAATAATCCAATGGTGTCAAATCCAGAGTACGTAAAAATACTTTAAATAACATTTCCAATCGTTTCGTTTCGTATTTTCCATAGGAACAATACAAAACGAAACATAACCCTCGTTGGCCGAGCTCGCTGTTTAGTTTTGTTTTGTTTATATTCGTGAGTGCGAACAAAATGAAAAGCGAAAAGTACTCAACTCCACAAGAGCAGATAGAAAGCGGAATAGTACTAAACGTATGTGAATAAATCAAAAACGTTTGGTGGTTGATAAAATTCACTGTGGTATGCTGATTGGTGGTTGATAAAATTCACTGTGGTATGCTGATGCTATCTTATAGGGTTGTTAAGCAATCACATGTGTGTGTGTCTGAGTGTGTCATTGACAATACGCACGGCAAACGTTTCCCAAAAATACTTCTTGTTTCGGTGGCGAATGAAACAACTCGGCAAAGCATAACCGAAGTTACATTTCCGCAATCGTACGGTTTCCATCTTTTTACATTGAAAAGTTTGTGTTTTTGTTTTGGTTGTGAGAATGAAACGATTCAGAGAAGCTGAAAAGTTTGTGGCTTTGTGTGATTGGTACGGGAATCGTTTTGTTTGTTTCCGTTCATTGGTCAAATCACACGATCTTGGTGGCCAACTGACAGGTCCATTCCGCGAAATTATGCGCTCATCGAATGTTTCCTTCAATAAATCGATTGTGACGTGCGCTGTGTGGCATGTAGCGCCGTCTTGTTGGAACCACAACTCATCCACATTCATGCCATCCAATTCGGGAACAAAATAGTCGGTTGTCATGGCTCTATACCGGTCTCCATTAACGGTAACTGTCTCTCCAGCATTATTTCGGAAGAAGTATGGCCCAATGACTCCACCAGACCATAGAGCACACCAAACAGTCAGTTTTTGTGGATGTAACGGTGTCTCAAGGGTCTTATGTGGATTCTCTTCACTCCAAATGCGGCAATTTTCCTTGTTGACGTAGCCATTCAACCGAAAACGATTCATCGAATTAATTGCTCCGATGGACGATTATGTCGACCATAAAATGGACGGAGCTTGCGGTAAACTTCGCGAACTGAACCATTATTTTCGAAATAAATTTGCACGATTTGCAAGCGTTGTTCTTTTGTCAACCTGTTCATGATGAAATGGCAAACCAAACTGAACATAAATGACATTAGAGTTGCCAGATTTGACCACAAAATGCCAGTTTTATCTCTATTCGAAAAACGAACCTGTAAAAAAAACACCTTTAGTATGTGATTCTACTCTTGTCCCTTCGGGAAAGTAGGCGAATTGTAGTTTTTTTATATGACCGATAAACATTCATACTTATTGGTTCATCAAATCGATGGCGAGGCAGGCGGCTGAGGCTAGAAATGGACTTCACGTCTCTCAAAAGAGACGAATGATGGACTCTGTTTTGATAGGCATTGGGGATATGTCGATGTGCCAATCGCTATACTGACCCTTGGTATTATGACAATCTCCCCAGGTATGGTAGGTGTTAGGGGAATATATGTGAAGTGGATAGAATAATGTGACTGTATATAAACGATTTCCTCGTTGACCATCGATCGAATTTATAGCCAACGATTTTGAAGCCCCCGGCCTACTGTGGTCTTCAAATTCAAATTGACCTTTTCCACTTGGTAATTTCATAGATATGATGGCTTTATCCAATTGTACGTATTATCAACACTATACCACTCATATATTGCAATCCATCGGCGGTCGGTTCTATGCACCAGAATGTCCAAGAGGAATCTTCGTCAACTCAACAATTATGTGTTTGTATTCGTATATTGTTTTCACCATGGGAGCGGCAATATATTCCAAAATGTCTGAACCGAGCTCCGTGCCTGCATAGAGAAGAATGCCTCTGTTTCTTGTAGATCCGCAACCACCATACATCTACATCGGTAAGATGTGTGTGTACACTGAACACGGTGTTGTGAGGTTCGAAAAACACACCGTCGAGGGTGTAACGGCAAGCTTCCTTAAGCTTGACTCTAGTTACCTATACAAGAAATGTATGGTGGTAGCAGTAAAGTGTGGGACTGTGTATATACTGTTGATGAATTGTGAAAATACTATTCTAGAGAATTGGTTAAGATACCATGTCAAAGGGTTGGTAAACATGCCATTCCACGGGTTTAGTGAAGAAGATGAAATACTTAGTATCTGAGAATGAATTGCATCTTTGGGGGTTCACGATCTTGTAAGAAAGAATGAGTGATGATGCTAAAAAATGACGTTCCACATCACTTGCACCCATGCTTCGATAGCATCTTTGGCATCGAACATTTTGCTGGGTATCTTTACCGAAAAATTACAATTTTAGTTCAGAAAACATCATACTAGAGGGTATAGAAATTCCGCCCGGTCGAATTCAACGCTTTTTTTTACTTGTTACTTATTTTTATTTTTTTCTATAAACTAACACTTTACATTTATTTTCAGATCCACTTCAATATCGAATGTTGCCGGTGCTTCACTTTCACGTCGAAGTTCTGAACGTGAACTTAACGATTGTGGTTCTAAAAAGCGTGCAACATCAGCCAGTGGCACAGAGAGACACGAGGGTAAGTCCAACATGAAACAGTACACTGTTAGAGACAGAAATATTTACCTACCGATATTCAAAGTTTGCAAATTTATCAAAGTTAAACTGAGTTGAGAATATTCGAAAGCTGTTTCTTACTTTCTTCTTAAATACTTGTTAGTTGCGTACATGAAGTCGTTGTGTGCCCGCTCCCCCGTTATTTTGAACTGTGTTATAATTTGTTTTAATATTTCATTTTTTAATTTCAAATACTGTTACAGTTCTGTTTTTTTTATCATCTTTTATGAATGTGATGATGGCAATGATGATAATAAATATACAGAATATTTACATTTAGTATTCATTTGCAGTTGAGTCATAGAGAAATGCAAAGAAACAATAACTTTAAGCCATTGAATATACCAATAAAATTATCTGATGTAAGGTAAACTGTTGTATGTCTTATATTGTTTTGGTGGCCATCTAAGGATGCTTTTTCATGTCATTATGACATAAAACACATACAATATGAGATATACATTGGTCCGACCACTTAGTTTAGCGGTAACAGACTTTTAATGTTTATTTTCTTTGCCATACTCCAAATTTAAAGGCTTTTGTGGGATTTTTGTTTCTAGTAAATGTAAATTACATCAGATAGTTTTTGCATAATTGGCAATTTTAATGACGTTTTTCGTGTTTCTAACTTTTGAGGGGGATACGCACAGTTTATGTTGTTTCACATTTCCAAAGTAAATTTAATATTGCCATTTTAAGCTATCCTTTCGTGTTTTTAGTTTACTTCCTATATGTTATAGTTATTTTTATCGTTTTCCTTTAGCATAAAAGTAAGCACTTCGTTTCCTTTTTTTCTTACCAATAATTAGCCTCAACCAATATTTATTTTCTCTTCTTTTGTTATTATATTTATTCCTATTCTTATTATTATTATTGTCACATTTATCTTTATGTTTATCCACTTTTTTCATCACTTCACGATAACAACAACTACTATCTACCTTTAATATTGTAAAAAAATATGTAAAACAACAACCACCACTACAACAATTTGCTATAGATCATCGTCGTAGTAGATCATCAATGTATGAAGTATTCAATTGGGGCTACACCAATGATGAGCCACCCAAAAGATTTTCACTTTCAATTGTTGGTAGTGAAATTAATATAGATGGACCACCACTACCAACAACACGAACAGCAGCACCAATATCATCAGCGATCACAGCTACTACAACAAATATCATCAGCGACACCAAGAACACAAGCAACACAACAGAGAATAATAGTCATCACAATAATAATAACAATAATAATACTACTCATCATTATAGGCAATATTCAAATCATAATAATTTCTATACATCATCTGCTAAGGGTGAGGATGCAAGCAAGAAAACTCCCAATTTTTATGTTATATTTGCATCTGATTTGTTTTCTCTTTTTAATAATTATTCATTTTTTGTTGTTATTTTTTAACACCTTAAATAATCTTTTGTTTTTTTTTTTACTAAACGTTTGGTTAACAACAAAAGGATCTCTTTGGAGGCAGCATGAACATCATCCATGCAATTGTGAAAGTTCTGAAATATTCTTCTTCATATTTCAATACCGATTCATTTGTAGTAGAACCTCCATCATATAATAAGTTTGTTTTTCAGTTTGTAGCGTACTGAAATAATCATTTGCATCCCTATAAAAAGAACAGGATAAAATTCTGAGTCGGTATATGCGTGTCCGCAGTTCAAATAAATTAAGATAGGACCCAAAATATAGCAGGCAAGTCCAGTTCGAAAATGGGTTATATCGGGCAGTACAGCCCAACGTTATGCCCGATTTAACGGATAATTCAAAATCCACATTTATCCACATTTTCGTCCCGAATAGGATGTAATTTGTCATTTCCACGTATTTGGAAAATCCTCCGCATTAAGTTTTTTAGATATATAGCCCGACTATGAATATCAACTCCCCTTGAGTTGTGCCTCTCTGCCGTTGCAATGTAAAGGAGAGAGTCAGAGAACTCAAGGGGAGTTGATATTCATGATCGGGCTGATTATGAAGTTTTGATCACAATTTTTGGCTCAAATTGGCCAAACAAATTCGCCACCAAAAATTGTGGACATGAGTCCACGTTTTGGAATACACCGCATATCACGGAGCCATCCGATCCGATCTCAGATATTTTGATATTTAGGCACAAATAAATCTTATTATATTTTAGCTCAAAAATTTCAGGGTGGAGAGTATAAAAAGTTCGACCTGGCCGAAATTAACGCTTTTTATACCCTCAGCCTTTAGGTTAGAAAGGGTATATACACTTTCATACGGGCAAAATGTGCTTCATCGAAATAATGGTTTTAGACCCCAAGTATGTTTGGACGAAATGTATTTCAGACAATTTGGAGTTGATTTAGCAATGTCCGTCCGTCTGTCTGGCTGGCATCGAGAAATTTCTACCAGTCTTAGATGAGGTTCCAATATGGACTCAATCGGCCCACTCCTTCGGGTACCTCCCACACAAAATTTCGGATAAGTTCAGTTTAGGACCTGCTCTCGAATCGGTTTGATTTTTGTTGCAACAACTTGTATTCACTTCCCCCCATACGACGGTACAAGTTTCATCGGGGGCAAGTCCATACTTCCTGAGAAAATATCATAAAAGTTGCAAAGAGCCCCTATGACACCGTGTGTAGTGGTTGGAGCGCAAGTTAACTCTCGAGCGGATCCGTCGATTCTATCCAAAATTTGGCCTTCGTAATATTTTATCAAAATATAGTTTATATTCGAAGATGGACTATATCGGTCCACTCCTTCAGGTACCTCCCCACAAAACTTCAAAAATGTTCGGAAAATTTTGCGCACGATAACTCTTCAAGGGAGTGACCGATGTAATCCATACTTTGCACATCCTAATATATCTACCAGATATAGATCAGGTTCGAATGTGGAATATATTTGTCTACTCTTTCTGGTACCTCTCACACAAAATTTCGGATAAGTTCACTTTAAGACCAGCTCTCGAATCACTTTGATTTTTGTTGAAGCGATTTGCATTCGCTACCTCCATTACGACGGTAAAAGTTTTTTCAGGGGCAAGTCCATATTTCTTAGGAAAACAGCCCGAAAGGTGTAAAAAATCCCTATGTCACCATATGTGGCTGTCGGAGAGCACGATAACTCTCGAACTGTTCAACCGATTTTGTCCAACATTTGGTCTTCGTCATATTATATCCAAACTTCGTTTCATGGGCAATACCGGTCCACAACTTTCGGTACTTCTCCCCAATATTCAAAAAAATGTCACTAAAATGCTAGGACGATATCACTTGAATGGGGCAACTAATTTGGTCCAAACTTTCGATCTCCTAATATTTTATCAAAATTTATTTTAACTTCTAAAATGGCCCATATCGGTCCTCTTTAAGGGTACCTGCCCTACAAAAGTTCAACATTTGTGACTTAGTGCAGTTAATTCCTAATCCACATTTTTGTCAGCAAGTTCAAATGTCCAAAATTCTGAAGAGACGCTAAATACATTCGATCTGTCCGGAGGTGAAAGTTTAGCTTTACATTGGCCGACTGACACTTTTTTACTTGTTCTTTATAAAATTCAGAATGGTGTATTGGGCGTTTATACCACCCACTTGGGCTTTCGCCATTCCTTTAATCAGTAATCACACGCGCAAATTTTACTTTAAAGAAAATATGTATAGCTTTTTGGAGAGAGCGGAGAGGAAAGAGCACCTCTATACTATTTCTTTCGCCCCTCACACAAAAAGTCAATTTTCTTCATCGCAAACTTTGCGCGTGTGACTACTGACTTATAGTCCAGAAGTAGTTTGTTATAGTTCACAAAGCGAGTTACCAAACTTGGCTTATCGTAATACATTCGTCTCATTTCCTATGCCCTCCGCCTTTAGGCTAAAAAAATGGGCAATATGTGAGCCCATAAAATGCGCCTCATTGATATAATAGTTTTAGACCCCAAGTATGCTTGGATGCGAAATCCGTTTTAGACGATTTGGAGCCAATTTAGCCATTTCCGTCTGGCTGGCTGATGCGCACTATCGAACAGATCAACCGATTTGGTTCAAATGTCGGGTATCGTAATGTTTTGTCCAATCGTAGTTTATATTTGAAGATAGATCATATCGGTCCAACTCCTTTCAGTACCTCCCCCACAAAAATTCAACATTTTTCGCTAAATGGTGCGCACGATAACTATCGAAAGGAGTAATTGGTCATGATAATATTACTTCCAGGCTTAGTGATCTATTCATAGGTATACCTGTTGTTAACCAAATTTTTACTTTTTTTGTACTAACTTCGAATGATGAATGTGTACTACTGAAAGTGTTCATAAAAATCGACTGATATTTGATTGATGATGATTTTGTTATTTTTTTATGCACCCGATAATTTTTGTAATATTTTTTGTTGTTGCTAGTTGTATATTTTTTATTATTAAAACCCTGTTATATATTATTTGCATGAATAACTTATTTTATTTTTCTCATCTTTATGAATGTTTTCTTTACTGCTAATTTTTTCTGTTTGTAATCATACAAAATTTTTGCGTTTGTATATATTATAAGCCATTGCCTGGTCGATAGAAGAAATTCATAAAAAAATTATAGAAGAAGAAACAAAAAGTCGATAAGAACAAATTTATAATGTGGGGAATTTTTTGCAATTTTTTTTTAATTTTTTGCTAAGGTCATGCGCTTCGTGATATTTTGTTAAATACTAGAAAAAAATGGAAGGTCAGTTTAATTATGATTTGGTTGTCAATTTTTGAAACTAAACACCGCAGTATTTATAAATACTTACATTTTTATTTACTAATTTCAACATGGATACCTAACCCTCACAAATTGATTTGCAATGTAGAGTTTTAGCAACTAAAAATAATAATCAAATGATTTTTTGCATATTTTGTAAACTTGTAATAATAATTACAAGTGCATTTCAAACTTTCGTTCCAATAGTAATTTTCCTACAAATATTAAATTAAAGTCATTCGAAAGTCTTTAACATAGGAATGATTACGAAGGTGCATTTCTAGGCTTCAAAGAATGGTAATGCGAATTTATGCATAAGTTCAAATCAACTCAAAATCTCAAATTGTCACAAAATGAGCGTAGACTGGCAGTACAAAACTACAATACATATGAATAAACCTCAGATAAATATAGAGCAACATGGTTAATAGTTCCCGAAGATGGAAAATGGGCCCAGCGGTTCCGCTACAGAAGCCACACAAAAATGCCAATTTCACATACATCGCTTGACAATTTAGTCCCCAAGTTGCAGTTAATTGGAAGCAGCATCAACAATAGCAAATTATTTAATTAAATTTATTGTTAAAAAAGCAAAATATCACGAGCAGCGATTACCTATCCGAACAATTTTTAAATTGCAATTAACAATTAAAAAATCTAAATGAACTTAATTTTGCCTGCGTAGTGTTGAATTTTTTGCGAACATTTTTTCTTTGCAAAAACAAACTAAAATCTAAAAACAAATTTTGACGCTTTTAAAAATAATTCTGTTAGCAGTTGGCGCTTCAGAATGTTCCAGAAAGCTAGTAGAAAAGCAAAGCATGTCTTTAGTTTTTTGTTTTAAGAATGTCGTTGTTACCGCCGCCACTGTCTTATTTACATTTTATTTATTTATGTAGAAATATTCCACATATTTACTTTGATCATTATTCGTTGCACTCATAATTTGCAACTTGTTTATTTCTATTCCTTCGTTGCCCTTTTCACTCACTGCACTTATGTATATGTATGTATGTACTAGTAATGGGTCATTGTTGTTGCCCAATAACGGCAGTGTCTAGTTTAGAAAAACAAATAACTTCAAAAGGGCAACGAAGGGACTTGTTAAATCAGTTCTAAAATACGCGTTGAACAAATTGTTTTTAAAGTGCCTTAGCCTTTCAATATTTTTAATAAACATTTTATACGAATTAATTTCAAAGTGTTTAATTTGGAAGAGGGCAACTATTAAAAGTTGTTTAATAACGCGCGGAACTCAACATTCTTTAAAAACAATTTAACTCTTTAAAAACAATTCAATAAGAGTTCAGCATAACAAATAAAAATAATTGCGCGAGTGCTGCAAATTATTACAGTGGTTTCAGCAATAAATTTGTTATTGGGAAGAGAGTGTGTAAGATTGTTTGTGGCTCATAATAATAAATATAAAAGCTGTGAAAAATATCAAAAAGCCGCTGATACAGCATCACATTAAAATAAAGATATTATTATTTTAAAAAAGGAATTATTTTCTGAAAAATAAAAAAAATATTTTCTCAATAAAATAACAATAATTTTATATCGTGTTTCAACAATTTGACGACATGTCAGAAACCGATTTTAATTGCAACAAATGCGATTTAAAAGACACCGATCGTATGGTGCAATGCGATTCTTGTGACAAGTGGTTCCATTTCGAGTGTGTTAAAGTGGATAGCAACATTGAAAATGTAAGCTGGAGTTGTTCGTGCTGTGGTGACCAATCTGTGGCCCAAAGTAACGAGTGTGATGGATCGGAGCATATGCCAGCCGTAAATAATACCGCTGATTTCACCGCCGGGAGGCAGGCTTCATCATCACCAGCCAATATGGCGCAACCTGGCACATCACAAAAACAACAACAAAAAGAAATGGATCCCGTTCTTGGAAAAGGTGCATATAAAAAGGCACATAATCCAAGTACAAGTAAACATGGCTCCAGTACAGTGTCGTCAGTACCAACAACTATGTCTCAAACGACAGTTATGCCACTGACAAAAACAACATCGACATATTCAAACAGTGTTAATAAAAATTTTCATAAAGACCGCCATTTTGAGAATTTCGGTAATTCTGACGTGGTTCCAAGCAACATGTCTCAGACTCAATTGCAGCTGCAGATGTTGGAAGAGGAGAAAGAATTACAAAGGCAATATTTGGAGAAGAAATATAAAATTCTGTCCCAAGGCAACGTAAGCCAGCCATCGTGTTCCTTTTCTCAGACGTTTACAACATTTCAACCAACAGCAGCTCAAATTGCAGCCAGACAAGTGATACCAAAGGATTTGCCGAATTTTGATGGAAACCCAGAGGATTGGCCGTTGTTCATCAGTAATTTCAAAAATAGTACCGAGATTGCTGGTTACACTGATGGTGAAAATTTAATGCGTTTGCAGTCGTGTCTCCGTGGTCGTGCTAAAGAGTTGGTGAAAAGTAAATTGTTAATTCCTTCGATGGTGGGTGAAATTATCCAGACGTTGGAAATGTGTTTCGGTCGTCCTGAGCATATTTTAGATGGCATGATCGATAAAGCCATGAAGATTCCACCATTGAAGGACAGACTGGATAGCATAATTGAATATGCTTTAACAATTAAAAATATTTGTTCTACAATGGA
The DNA here is from genome assembly GCF_047663935.1 of Musca autumnalis. Taxonomy (NCBI): domain Eukaryota; kingdom Metazoa; phylum Arthropoda; class Insecta; order Diptera; family Muscidae; genus Musca; species Musca autumnalis. The sequence continues at coordinate 111,382,589 of NW_027411977.1, read as the reverse complement.
AGCGTGCGATATGAAGGCTCATTTAAATAATCCGATGTTAGTGAAGACATTAGTGGACAAATTGCCGAATAACCACAAATTAAGTTGGGCTATGCATCAAAAGGATTCTAATGTTCCTATAGTGAAAGTGTTTAGTGATTGGATTTACAACATAGCCGCTGCTGCCAGCCAAGTCGTGTCTCCAATAACAAGCAAGAAAGGAGCATCAGTGAATACACATCAGGATAGTGGCCCAAGGAAACCAACTTGTTTTTCGTGCAAAAGTGAAGCTCATAAAATCCAGAGTTGTGGTGAGTTTCAATCCCTAAATTTGGAAGCTAAATGGAAGATAGTGAAAGAAAACAAATTGTGTCGCCAGTGCCTAAATTCACATCGCAGAAAGTGTTTTTCCAATAAATTGTGTGAAATCGGTGGTTGTAAAGCAAAGCATCATCCATTGTTACATAATCATCAGTCCTCATTGAATGTGAGTGCAAATAATTTCGTGCCTACCGAACAAAGCCGAAGTGTAAATTCTCATCGTGACAGTGATAAAGAGAAGACATGTTTCAGAATTTTGCCGATTCGAGTTTTTTATGATGGTGGCTCAGTGACAACGTTTGCTTTTTTGGATGAAGGTTCTTCCGTGACTCTTATGGAGAAAGAGTTCTTCAATAAGCTCGGAATTAAAGGCAAAAAAGAACCTCTGGAACTACGTTGGACTGGCAACACAACTCGTTCTGAAGATGACTCGGTGAAAATTAATATTGAAGTGTCTGGTGTCAGAGGTGATTCTCGTTTTATGCTGCACGATGTGAGAACAGTGAAGAATCTTGAACTGCCCAAGCAAACATTAAATTTTGAAGATGTTGTGAAATATAATCCACATTTAAAAGGATTGCCAGTCGAGTCATATGTCAACGCAAAGCCAACGATTTTAATTGGAATTAATAATTGGCGAGTGGCTGTCCCAATGAAAATTCGTGAAGGTGGTTATAATCAGTTTATTGCAACAAAGACTCGACTGGGATGGACTCTTCAGGGTAGTGGCACAGATGTTGGTAAAGTAGCTTCGCTGAATATACACACTTGTGAATGTGAACGCCGTTATCAAATCTTACATGATGAAGTAAAAGAATATTTTTCCCTGGATGTGTCTCAACCTAAAAATATACTGTCTACTGAAAATCAAAAGGCCATGCAGATTTTAGAAAACAATTGTGTGAAGGAAAATCAACAATTTGAAGTGAGCCTACTGTGGAAAGATAGTGATCCTCAATTACCTAATAGCTACAATGTCGCAGTTCATCGACTAAAGTGTCTCATGAGGAAGTTTAAGAAAAATCCTGAATTAAAGCAGACTATGCAGAAGGAAATCGACAAGCTTCTCTCAAAAGGATACGCAAGAAAAGTTTTGGACTCCGAAATGAGTAATTATCCTGGTCGCACCTGGTATCTTCCAATTTTTGTGGCCCTTAACCCGAATAAGCCTGGTAAAGTACGTCTGGTCTGGGATGCAGCAGCCAAATCCAATAATAAATCACTCAACGATTATTTGCTATGTGGTCCTGATTTGCTTACGTCACTCTTCAATGTTTTAATCGAATTCCGAGTTGGTCAAGTTGCAGTCTGTGGTGATATTGCTGAGATGTTTCATAGAATCAACGTCAAAGATGAAGACATGCATGCTCAACGATTTTTGTGGTTCGAAAATGGTGACGTAGACAAAATCAGTGTTTATGTGATGAAGGCGTTAACTTTTGGAATTAGCTGTGCTCCATGTATTGCTCATTTTGTGCGCAATAAGAACGCAGACGACTTTCGTGAAAATTATCCCAGAGCAGTTAAGGCGGTTGAGTCGTATCACTACATGGATGATTTTATCGACAGCGTACAAAGTGAAGAAGAAGCCCTAGAGTTAGCATTACAGGTTAAAACGATACATGCTGCTGGTGGCTTCCACATGAGAAATTGGGTGTCGAATTCCAAATTGGTGCAGGAAAAATTAGGCGATGGAGAGCTGACAAAGAATACGTTTGGAGCCGTCGAAAAAATTCTTGGTATGTATTGGGAATCCAATAATGATGTGTTTCAGTATAATTGCAGATTTTCACGGCTCTCGAGAAACGTATTCGAGTCGCATGTGGTCCCTACCAAGAGGGAGGTTCTTCAAGTCCTGATGTCCATATTTGATCCGCTTGGATTCATCTCCCATTACACGATTGGGTTGAAAATACTTCTACAACAGATTTGGCGATCGGCCATTAAATGGGACGATGAATTAAATGACGAGCTATATAACAACTGGTCTTCATGGTTGTCCAATTTGGAGAAAATTTCACAAGTTCAAGTTCCAAGATGTTACTCCAAGCTGTTGAAGTTCACTCAAGATGTCCAAATTCATACTTTTGTTGATGCTGGAGAAGACGGATACGCAGCGTTGTGCTACTTTCGCATTAAGTATCTCGAAGAAGTCAATATCAGTCTTGTAGCAGCAAAATCCAAAGTGGCTCCCCTCAGACCAATTTCCATTCCGAGATTGGAACTCCAAGCAGCCCTAACTGGAGTGCGCCTTGCAGACAAAATAGTCAAAGCGACGAGACTTCAATGTACACACAGTTTCTTCTGGTCGGATTCAAAAACTGTACTGAGCTGGTTGTCCATGGATCCGAAGAATTTTAAGCCGTTCGTCATGTACAGAGTTGGAGAAATCCTGGAGTCTACAAATATTACCCAATGGAATTGGGTGCCCTCAAAATTGAATCCAGCTGATTTTGCGACGAAAATTGGGTCCTGTAATGAAGATTTGTGGTTCCATGGTCCTAAGTTCCTTGAAGAAGATAAAAGTTCTTGGCCGAAAAGTCCTGTATTAGCACAAACCAATGAAGAGGTACGTAATTGTCTGTTGCATATTTCGAAATCACATACGTTCACCATAAATGTTGAGTATTTTTCATGCTGGAGACGACTTTATAAAGCGCTGTCGCTATTTCTACTTTATATGGAGAAGTTAAAGTCCGTGGTCCGTAGCTGCAAATTACCAGAAAATAGGAGATTCGAATGTGTCCAGAAAGCCAAACTTATTTTGTACAAAAATGCCCAAAAGAGCAGTTTTCCTGATGAAATATGGTGCCTCAAGAATAACAAGCCAATAGGGAAAAGCAGCAAATTGAAGCCAATGAATATCTATTTGGACGAAAATGAAGTTCTACGTGTCTCAGGAAGAGCTGAGATGTTAAGTTGCAACAATGCAATAATTTTACCCAATGGTCATTACATAACATTTCTGGTGGTTCAATTCTACCATCAAAAATTTCATCATGGTATGCATGAAGCAGTGATGTCAAATATTAAATCCGAATTCTACATCCCCAGATTGAGAGCACTTTATAAGAGTGTACGAAGAAAGTGTCAACAATGCAAGAATTTAGCAGCAGTACCATGTCCACCTCAGATGGCAGCGTTACCGTCAGCCCGAGTATCTAGTTTTGAACGTCCATTTACTTACGTCGGAATTGATTTCTTTGGCCCATTATATGTCACAGTCGGCAGGCACAAAGAAAAGAGATGGGGTGTTCTGTTTACATGTTTAACGGTACGTGCTATTCACATCGAAGTGGCTCATAGTCTTGACACCAGCTCCTGCATAATGTGCATTCAAAATTTCATAAGTCGTCGTGGCTCTCCCAGAGAAATTTTTACCGACAACGGAACAAATTTTAAGTCTGTTGAAAGAATGCTCCAAGAGGAAAGACAGCATTTAGAGTTCATGAAGATGTGTTCCAAATATGATTTTATCAAGTGGCGATTCAACCCTCCAGCTGCCCCGCATATGGGCGGTGCATGGGAACGTTTAATACGTTCAGTTAAATCCATCCTGTACTCAATGTGTCCAGCCTTCAAATTCAACGATGAGATCCTACGATGTGCCCTATATGAAGTTGAGTTTATCATCAATTCTCGCCCGTTAACATTTGTGGCCCTGGATACTGTTGAAGATGACGCACTGACACCTAATCATTTGTTATTGGGATCAGCATCGGGACAAAAACCTCTTTGCGAATACAACTATGATCTACGACAACGATGGCATCAAACCCAACAATTTGCAAATAACTTCTGGAGAAGATGGGTACGTGAATATGGACCAATGTTGGTACGCAGAAGTAAGTGGTTCGAAAAAGTTCCACCACCCAGCGTCGGAGATGTTGTTATAATAGTCGACGATACACTACCTCGCAACAAGTGGCCCAAAGGTATTGTAACTGAGTTATTTGCAGCAAAAGATGGTCAAGTTCGAAGCGTCAAAGTCAGAACGAGTTCCAGCGAGTACGAGAGGCCAGTAACCAAAATAGCAGTCCTAGACGTCGGTATTGAGAAGGATGAAAGTAAGCTCACGAGGCCCTAGTTTGCTTACGAAGGGGGGAATGTTACCGCCGCCACTGTCTTATTTACATTTTATTTATTTATGTAGAAATATTCCACATATTTACTTTGATCATTATTCGTTGCACTCATAATTTGCAACTTGTTTATTTCTATTCCTTCGTTGCCCTTTTCACTCACTGCACTTATGTATATGTATGTATGTACTAGTAATGGGTCATTGTTGTTGCCCAATAACGGCAGTGTCTAGTTTAGAAAAACAAATAACTTCAAAAGGGCAACGAAGGGACTTGTTAAATCAGTTCTAAAATACGCGTTGAACAAATTGTTTTTAAAGTGCCTTAGCCTTTCAATATTTTTAATAAACATTTTATACGAATTAATTTCAAAGTGTTTAATTTGGAAGAGGGCAACTATTAAAAGTTGTTTAATAACGCGCGGAACTCAACAGTCGTTATGCTTTTTCTTGTATCTTCTTTCATTCTTTCTCGGAATGAATCAAAGAGTACTTCTTAAGAATAATTTTAGAAGAAAATAATAACAATTTCAATTCGATTTAAAGTAACATAACGAATTCTTCCAAATTTTCTTTTTGTTCATGACCACCGACCATCTTTCTGCGTATGTCCCAAAACCCCACACGACAACAACAAACGACAACGACGATATAATTTTTGTCTATAGAAGATAATGTTGATACATCACATATTGTGTTTCGAAGTGTGGCCAGAAGAAAAACTGACCTTATGCCAACAATACCGAGTCCAAGGGATGGTCATTACGGTTCCCGATCATCATTAAGTAATACACCTTCTAGAACACCAGGTAAGACAGACACACCTCATCTCATCACATATTCTCACAACACAACAACAGCATTCACTCACTCAATCAGTCTCAAAAAAACAAAACACCATTCTTCTCATCATTACTATCATCTGAAAATCTTTCTATTGTTTTTTATATTTTATTTAGTTGACCCTCATGTGTATTTTCTTTTACCCCTTCAACCTTTGCTCTCACTCTCTCTTTCTCTTGAAATATTTTTTTGAAAATTCAAACTCTTCTGCAAAAAATTTAAAAACAAAACAAAATTGTGTGTTCATTCCGTTACTCCGTTTTGTTACATCGAATCTACGTTATTTCAATTAGTGTTCTTATTCCGATAACCTACCTACACGTCTCCTCCAACCTTTACATTTGATATTCTGTTAAGACTATTTAAATGCTTTTTATGCTATTGTATTGTTTTTGTTATTTTTATATCATATTTAAGTTTTCCTTTTGTTTTTTAGTTGTATTATTTCATTTGAGTTTGTGAAAGAGAATGGAGTGCAATAAGCTACATTGGGCATAAAAAAGTTTGCGTACATGGCGGAAAAATTGAAATTTGAAGCAAGTTTGAACCTGGAACATTTTTATTTTAATAACATTGTGCAACAAAATGGAGGTGAAAGTCTGGGGCACGGAAAATTCCTGTTGGGGAAGAAAGGCCTTGGTGAGTATATTAAGAACGCCGAAGGACAGATCCACCGTGAGTCGAATTTCCGCGTTTTGGCGTCATGAAGATTTTGCTAGAGACCCTGTAAGCCATCATGAATTAGCGCTATATCTTTGTTCACTATTGCTTTAGCTTATTTTTGAGATGACATGTCTGCAGTCAAATCGAATGAGGATTATTTTCGTAGAGCACTTCGACCTTCTAACTCGCCTCCTTCAATGTCCTTTTCGTCCTTAATTTAACAGCCGCTACAAAAATACCACAAGATGACGTTTTTCAGCTTCGAAATGTTCTGCAAAAATGTCGCTCAGAAAATTTTAGGTACGGCTCTCATTGACAACTAATCGATTTTGTCGTGTTTTTATAGTCATTTTTGACATTTATCCCTGTTTGCTCAGAAAAAACTGTGTTTTGTGTTTTTGTATGTTCTGTAAAGAATATACAAAAAAAAACAAATTGTCGCCTTTTTCTGACCAAAAACAGGGTAAATGCACAAAACGACCACGAAAACGCGACAAAATCGATTAGTTGTCAATGAGAGCCATACCTAAAATGTTCTGAGCGACATTTTTGCAGAACATTTCGAAGCTGAAAAACGTCATCTTGTGGTACTTTTATAGCGACTCTTAAAATAAAGGACGAAAAGGACATTGAAGGAAGCGAGTTAGAAGGTCGAAGTGCTCTATGAAAATAAACCTCATTCGATTTGACTGCAGACATGTCATCTCAAAAATAAGCTAAAACAACAGTGAACAAAGATATAACGCTAATTCCTGATGGCTTACAGCGTCTCTAGCAAAAACTTCGTCACGCCATAACGCGGAAGTTCGACTCACGGCGGATCTGTCCTTTGGAATTCTTAATATACTCACCAAGTGCTTTCATCTCCAAAAGGAATTATCTTTGCCCAAAAAATTTGTGTTCACAGTGTAATATAATAATATATAGAAATACGCATATCGTCCTTTGAAACCGATATTAAGTGTGATTTTGTCTCGCCCTGGATTCGAACTCGCGACCTTCAGTGAGCGGGACGGGCAATCACTGTTTAACTTAACTTCACCATTGTAAAATTTTTCGCTCTTCCAATGACATTATTGTTCTTGATGTTAAGTTCCCCTTTCCATATCTGTGGATCATGAATGAGGAAAACTACCACCCAACGCCTTAGATGATTTATCGGTCCTTTATGTTATTCGCAACATCATCCCTTGTAAATTGTGGTGGTTCCTCCTCGGCAGGAAGAGATACAGTTCGGCGTTGTACTCTTCACCCTGTCTCTCCAGGGGTGCTCAATAATCTTTCGATTAAAATGACTTTTTTACCTCTTCGGATAAGACAACGTAACGTTGCCAAACGTGACGCGCATGCGTCAATCCGAGATCTATGAACATGGTCCTCAAGTCCCTAGCCGGCGGCACTTGGGTGGATATAAAGAAGCCTTCTTGACCAGTGTAGTGCAACGCGATCGAAAAATGTTCAAACCTGTCAGAATGTCATCCTGAAAGCTGCAAATGGGTGCCTCTTCATGTCTTCAGTGGACCATCTACTTGATGGGACCAATACAGTAACACAATGTGTGTTACCGTGAAGCCGTCCTAATCAGCGGGCATGTCAGCAGGGATCTTATATTGAAAGAGTCGTTACAAGAGAGAACCTCTAGATCAGCAGGTTTGAATGGCAGCTATTGGGTGAATGCGTTCCTCGGAGTACATACCCCATCTATTGCGACTTTGATACGGGAGGCGCCAGTTCACCTGTCATTTCATTTCCTATAATGTTGTAATGACCGGTTGATTCCAAAAATGCCGTAGACTTGTTGGAGTAGGACCTGAGTGATTTGAGGTCCGCTGTGCTATCGACGTAGATTGTCACCGGTCCATCGATGTCTCTTGTCCCTTAGATTTTGGCTTGGAGGACACTACAATTTTCGTTCAACTTATATGTGAATCGTGGGTCGAGGGTATCGAATTGGACGTCGGCACCTGTTCCACTTTTCATCTTAGAGCCATCGGGGTAAATCTCTATACCGTCTAGAGGTAGACTGTTGTCGGTCCGGACCTCTCTGCTGGGGATGTGCACAATTGTGCTCGAAGTTAATTTCTTGTTATGTTTAATCACTTAATCTCTCCGTGCTGAGTGGCCGTGTTGACCACTGCACCACTGAAAATGTTTCTTTAACGTGTAAATCTCTTTTGACCACAGCATCACTGAAAAAGTTTGTATCTTTGATGTAGAAAGTATGACAAAAATCCAATCTATTTATTCGTCATCTTGAGAGGACATCAAGCTCTAACAGACAAAACAAAACCGAAGTAGGTTCAATATTTCATATCGTTGGATCTTTAGCCAAAAGCTAAGCGTTTGCAATTTCTCTCAGGATAGAGAACATACAGAACAGAAAATCACTCAAGGAATCCTCTTTTTGATCTCGGTTCATCTTAAAAGATTGATTACACTGGTCAACACAACTTTTGTTTCAACCGATTTTTTTCGTTTCTAACTGAAATCGGCGAGTACTTCTCAAATCCGTTCGCGGTTTTTTTCCATCAGCGCTTGAGATATAGCTCATAATCGTCTTTTACGAATTGTGGGTTTTTCGACACTAATGTATCAAGGAGATATTGTACGCTCGATACAAAAATAATGATAATGAAATAAATCATGGCGCTATGAACTTATATTCGAATACTGGACAGTATAATAGACACCCTAAGCATATCCGTTATGCCATATGAAGATCCTATGACTTCCCCCCGATGAAGTAATTACAGCTTAAAGTACTCAAAATATGCAATTTTTTACAAGGTCCGTCGTATGTTTTCTATATTTTTATACCCTCCACCATAGGATGGGGGTATGTTAAGTTTGTCACTACGTTTGTAACTACTCGAAACAATCATCGTAGACCCCACAAACTTTATATATTCTTGATCAGCGTGCAATTCTACATCGATTGTAGCCATGTCCGTCCGTCTGCCCGTCTGTGGAAATCACTCTAGCGTCCGAACGGATTGACGTAGGTGGATGAAATTTTGGGAAAACCTATTATATGTACGTAGGACATTTGGTACATACCATACAAAATGACGCGTGACGCGTCGTCGTTTTAAGGAATTTTTAAGATATTTGTCCCATTCTACCACCGAATTGGTTGTAAATTGATATTTTGTGTCTCCAGAGGCCAAAAAAACATTCCTACCAAAGTTGGTTTATATAGGTCCACGTTTTGGTATAGCCCCCATATAACGCCCCATATAAAGTACGCGCCATTTTAATATATTTTGAATGTATTAGTCCCATTTGACAACAGAATCGGTTGTAACTTTGTATTTTGTGTTTCCAGAGGCTAAGAAACATTTCCACCGTAAAGTGTTTATATAGGTCCACGTTTTGATATAGCCCCCATAAGACGATATCTCCCGATTTTCGGTATTTTGAAGGTTTTGGCCTCATTATCACACCGAGATGGCTGAAATTTGGTATTTAGTCTTCGTTGGGGGTATAAAACTTTCCCCCATAAATTTTTAGGTATAGGTCCACGCCATCATATAGCCCCCATAGAACGGTACCTTCCGATTTTCGGTATTTTGAAGGTTGTGGCCACATTAATCCACCGAAATGGCTGAAATTTGTGGTGGAGGATATAAAAAGTTCGGCCCGACCGAACTTAACGCTTTTCCCACTTGTTTATATATATGTTCATCATAATTATTTCAAAACCTGTATCGAGCTTACGTCTCTTTGATATTTTAGTGTCGAAAAATCCACAAAAAATATTTGTTTGTATCCGAAAATAACGAAATTATGGGTAAAACTCGTAAAAAAGTCAAGATAAGAATTCGAATTCTTTTATTTGTATATATAGGCAGTAGAAGGAACTACTGATCACCATATCACCTGCAAAAGTACTGTACAAGGTGTCTTTTGTTTTGTTGAAACTTCTCGATAAGCGCAATCTCCGCCTTTACACAAGTACAACTCCTTTTCTATATTGATCGTCAATTTTTGCATAAAATTTTTTGCACAGCCCTTGGAACCCAAAATCGGTAAATGGAAAATATTTATATTTTATGAATTAACAAATAAACTTCAATGGACCCCCAGTTATGAAGTATGTATATGGGGCGCTATATACTAAACTCAATTAATAAGTATTTACTGGGAAACTCTGTCATTCGAGTTGGGGGTACAGACTTACGAACAAGTTGATCAGTTTTTGGCAACTTTTACTCTCACGTTGTCTGTCTGCGATTTAACGTGTTTGATAGTGCATTCGCGATCAACGAACAATATTTAGGCTCTTCAGATAGTCTGACTAATTCAGTTGAAACAATACCAAATTTTTACTTTAATAACTTTTTTGTAAAAAAAAATTGTTTTTAATAAATTTTTAAATTTTAACATTTGGCACCATTTCGTACGTAAACTTGTTATGCCTAGTGTACATAGGGAATATATACCAACAATTTTAATATTTGTGATATGTTTTTATTTCGTTTCTTTATGAGAAGCTGTGTGAGTGCGTGTGGCCTATGGGATTTTTTTTTTTTTTTTTGTGATAGGAAGAAGGAAATTCGATTTATATTAAATATACACCAACAATATATACTATTTATAATAACATATCCCACCCATTACATACACGCCTCTACAACATACCAATCAATGTTTGTGTAGCTAGCCCAGCTTTTGTTACAAAACAGAAACCTTTTTTACTCTTTTTTTTTTGTGTTTCACTTTGACAAAAAATATACATAAAAATATACCCAGTTTGGTTATTATTCATTAATTTTTGTTTAATTTTTTAAATCACCATTATTCTACTTAACAATGCCGCTTTTAAACAAACAAAACATATGATGCTGCTGATCGAAACAACAACAAAAACAACCATGACATGCTGATATGATTATTAATGGATAATGAATGAATTAATAACCCCCCTCTAAAGGACGTGCATATTCTATGAATCGTTTGGATCAATTGGCTCAACCAATTCGCCGTAATGGTGAACACATACGAGCCATTATGGAACGTGAACGACGCGAACATATGGAAATGATGGATGAAACCGAATCGCTGGGTGGTGGACGTCGCTCTGGACGCAAATCGAGTGGAGGCTCTGCATCGGGAACGACGACAAGTAAAATGTCACGGAGTATGATACACTTGGCTGGTGAAGGGGCACCACGTCCCAAATATAATTTAGGTGGGGGAATTTCCACCAGCTTTTTACCATTGGGTAGCGGCAGTAGAAATGCCTGTAAAAGTATGACTCACTTGGGCCATTATTGTTGTAATGATAATGTAGCCTGGTCGTATACAACACCACGCTCGAATTTAGGCTTACAAACTGCCGCCACCAAAAAATATCTACAATCATCACTAGCTTCATCTGCATCCAACACGTCTAAACGAGGCCAGAACTCTAATACTAACCTCTACCGTTTCGATACAGACTCATTGTTACTCATGAACTCTCCTAGTTTACTCTTAAACCCAGGTGTGTGTGCGTGTTTGCAATCTACTACCTAAAACTACTTCTACTACACCAACAAATACATACTTTCTTTTTCCTCCCCTTACCACCACAATTTATCAAACCACATTTTAAATTATTGCTACTCTGAAATCATTATTTCAATACTTACCACCATTTTTTAAGTTTGTTGTTTCTTTTTCATATCCCGTGCCTCAAATAAGAATCGATTTGTTTGATTTTTTCACATGCCCGTTGTTCCTCTTCCTATTTCATTGCTGTTTTTTTTTTCTTTAACAATCATGTTTTTCCTATCTCTTTTGTATCACATCAAAACTGCAGATCAACAAGAAAAAAATCTTTACATTACCCTTTTCGTGTAAACTCTTATTTTTTTCGTTCTTTAAACTTAAAGTGACTAAAAAGTTGTTAGTGGAAATATTATTGTTTATGAGAATCTTTATGTTCAAGTGTATTGAGTATATTTTTGCTTAGACTGATGTAAAACGTTCGTAACTAAGTCCCAATTTACATTAGGCCATTTTCATCGTGGCAATTTCTCTTGTTCTCTTTAAAAATTGCTGCTTCCGTCCACACAAGCAATTCTGTTGCGGCAAGTCTTGTTTTTTTCAGTTTTTTATAGACATTTTAACATAAATATCTAGACCATTCGTCCGGACCAACATAGCAAAAATGTTGGAAAATGACTTCGAATCAAAAAAAAAAAAAAAAAACTCCGAACCCGGTCCCTTGAAGCGGTTTCCTTCGAATTCTAACCCCAATAATTCGTAAAATAGCTGTTCCATGGATTACGAATTATCGTCATTCTCTTGAACCTCAGAACCTCCGTATTTTTCGTAATTTTCCTTTATGACTGCATTGCTTTAGATATCGGACGATTTACCAAAGTGAGGTTAATGTTTTAACGGTCAGCAAAAGCTTACATGGGAATTGGTAAAAAACCTGGTATTCTTCACTGAAATATAGAAAGGGGCGGAATCCCGGAATTAGATGACAGTCTACATATACGCAGGAGAGTACTCCTCATTCTCATTGAGGAAAAGGGCCCCCTAAGTATCAGGGAAGAGAAAATCGTGGACGACATTTGGAATATTTTATCATTGACAGAGGAGGATGAAGCTATGGGCACGACATTGATCCATGTCTCCACTTCCAGTCATGATACAGCACCACAATCTGTTGGAAAAGTTGCTGTCCAACTGGGCCGGAAGAAGCCTAGCCTAGGCAAGAAACATTGAAGCATACCTACAAAAATACCAATGCCACAATGCAATCGATAAGGAAGAATATTGAAGGGCAGTTACATACTGCAATAGCTACACAGTTAAATATCCGAACACATTCAGTGTGTGGGGATATCAGCTGTTAGCCCAGTCAAAATAGACATTGAAATAGCAAAAATTCCCACAAAACTGAATTGTGGTGGAGAGCTAGGGTTTGTCATTAGAAGCAATGTGCTAAAAGTCCCCATCGATCCCATGTGTGCAAAAAAGTTATTCGGGGTCAAAGGTCAAATTTTAAGGGTTTTTTACGTTTTCGGATTTATTTTTTGAAAACGCTTGATCTAATCAAAAAGTGACTAAAGTAAATATTGTAGACAGAAAAATTATCTACAAATATGGTCTTAATATTTTTTTTCCTAGAAAGAACCATTCTTGAGATATAGCTGTTCTAAAAAATACATGATTTTCTTGCACTTATAAGGGAAATATGCACACATTCAGACGAACCGGCTAAAATAACCGACGGAACCGTGTCTGTCCACCCAAAAAATATATGTTTCCTTGCAAAATTATAGCCATCTTTAAAAAATCTAACAAAATCGGAGAGTGTTTAATAGAGTTTTTCCATGTTAGAGTCATTTTATGCAAAAATAGCCCATTTAACCCACATTTGTAATCGGAAGCCCAACAGGAACGACCTCAACGAAAACTCTCCGATTATTTTGAACTTTTGTAGGGTAGGGTTGTCGGACAAATTCGACAAACTATTACTTCTCAAGCAAAAAGCAATGTAGGAATGCGGCACTCAACGGACCATATGTGCTGAGACCTTTAGTTTTTATTTCAATATATTTTGTTGGAATTCAATTTCAAGTAGAATTTTCTCCAAGATACCTGTTTAAACGATCTTCTTTTATTTCAAGATGATCGCATATTTAATGGTGTATGACTTAAGTTCGCTGGCTTTGTAATTAAAAGGCCAACAATCCATTGATATTCCTCTTTCTAGATTTCAAAAGGTATGCTGGCTTCTTGATATTAGGGATCACAAGGATGCCTTTGTAAGGACCCTACAATTATAATGTAATTTTTATTAGGTCTTGAATAACGCTGTAGACGGACTCCTGCACACCGAATAGTTATAGACAATATTATCGTATAGTTTATATAGCAAATAAATTAATATAAAGATTCTCATATACAAAAATATTTCTATTTTATTCAAACCGTATTAATTTTATTTTCAATACGCCTTTTTATGTGTAAACTTAGCGATTTCTTTCACAGTCAACAACAACAACATTAACTCTTAATTACCGCTTCGATTGATTAATATACTACATTAAAACAACATTCTACCTAAAAAAAAACAATATTTTTTCTATTTCTTTCAGTACTGGTCTCATTGTTAATCCGCACACATTAATTTTCGCTTTTATAAGGTGTTTTGAAAGATTCTGGCGTTTGTTTTCTTCTCACAGTTTATGATGTATATTTCCTCTCATAAATTAAATATATATTTTTTATTTTTTTTTATATTATCTATTTTATTTATTTTTACATATACAAACATATATATGCATAGATATTATGTACTATTTGAAAAAATAAGCTTACCTCATTATTGTAACGCAATGCTTTTGGCCTACGTGTTCTCGATGCAAAACATGGTGTTTGGTTTACAGAATATCAATTTTTTCTTTCTTTTTTTCTCTCGAATTTCCTATTCTTCCCCGTTTTCTTTTAACTATGTACTTGGTAATGGTACCATTAAGTGTTACATACAAAAGACAACATATTACATGTTGTAATTGGAGTAATTTTTTCCTTACTACCACTACTACTACCATTGTCCGTCCATTGTAAATTTGTAAAGAAAAAAAACGAGTAATTAATTTATATTTTCACTAACATAAAAACACATTTTGCATTAATATATTATATCATTGATCATATTTAGTTCTTGGTCCTATAACTCTTTATATTGTAATATACATACATAAATACATACTCTCGTACAAACACACTCAGTAAAATTCTTTGTATCCTTGTCTACGTCGTCTACAAAACATTTGAAGTTCTGGTGATTGGTTGTCGATGACATTTTTTGGTAAAAGGGTCTCCTATACATAGTATTAGTTACATAGTTAAATTTAACTACATATTCCATAAAATATCATTCATAAAATCGTCTATATTTTTTTCTTGCAATTATCTACATACATTTTTTTACAATTAATAAACATATTAAAGGGAATACATTAAATTAAAATACAATCCAATCTGTCTTAATCTGCCCTAACGAATATATAGGCTCACGTTCTGGTACTGTTACCCCTGGTGGTCATGCAAGCTCTTCTAGGCCCGGTAGTGCCATGTCCACATCCACAACAATGTCAACATCTGGATTTATTAATAGACGCTCAATGCCAGCTGCCCGTAAACCTCGTCCAGCCAGTATTGCCGGTACCGTCGTTTCTTTAGAAGGTAAACTTTGCACATTTTTTTTAAATGCAATTGTTTAAATTTATTTTTGTTGTTACTATTCAACAGAAATTAATAAACTTAAGAAGGAAAATAAACCGCCCGTTAAAAATTCATCACTTTCACCATCGACTTCAGCACAAACCACTCCGAAACGATCAACGAACATGATGTCAACATCATTGATTGTCACATCAACATCCTCGCGTATATCCAGTGCCGAAAAGAAGACACCTATTAAGAGGGTAAGTTCGAAGAAATAGAACAATAAGATCTGGAATTATGTTTGAGAAAACAAATAAGAAAGTATGATTCAACTGTGCCGACAGAAATATACCCTTAGCCTGGGTGAATTGAAATCTATTGACAATATCGAATCGATTACCGGCTACGCAACGAAAATCCTTTTCCCCAAAAAATTATGTATTCAGGGTGTTTTCTGCGTTTTCTTGTTCTTTTGGACGCCTGAATTTACCAACAAAAATGTGGAGTTGAATTAAAGCACATAAAATCAAAACGATTCGAGAGAAGGTATTAAAATGTACTTTTCCGAAATTTTGTGTTCTAGGTACTCGAAGGTACTCGATTTATTAAGGACTGTTATATGCCTGTAAGTAATTAAACGTTATGACCAATTCGGTTACTCCCTTCGAGATTTAAGGTGCGCATCATTTTGTGGGGGATGAACCGAAAGAAGTGGACCGATTTGGCCTATCTCGAACTTTAACCAAGTTTGGGAAAAATATATCGATACCCAAATTTGAACTAAATCTGTTGATCCGTTCGAGATTTATCGTGCGCACCAGCCAGAGGGACGGACATGCCTGAATCAACTCCAAATTGTAAAAGGATTTCTTCCAAACATACTTGGTAAACCAATAACCATTATTTCGATGAGGCATAATTTTGGTCGTATCAAAGTATATATCTTCACCTAAAATGGCCTAAGACGTAACCCTCAAAAACATAATTTTACAGAAGAAGCAAAAAACGTTATAAAATGAAAACTGTTTTTTTAAATATCAGTCTTATGGGGGAGAATATTTTGGACATTTCAATCATAGACTAATGAAAATATAGACGAATCAAGTTACTCAAAAAAGTTCAAAGAGGATGGGATATAGTTCCCATCAAAAACTAACCCCATGTACCTTTTGCCAGAACAAAATATTTATTAACTTGTATTTTTAGCATTTTATTTTTTCACAACACTCAATTCGAACATATCTCGGTGAGAGCATTCCGTCGTCTATATTTTCATTAGTCTATGATTTCAATCATGTACGAATGAGAGTACATAATGAAACCAAAACCGTTGAAACGTTTAGTTTTACAAAAAAAATCATTTTTATCCCATTTTCCGAAATTCCATTTCCTGAATAGGATCATTATTTTTCACCGTATCAAAAAACGAATTCTGATTTTCATGTCGGTTACGTCTTCGGGCATTTCTGGTGATGATATACCTCGTAGCCTATCAGGCGTTATACGTCCTTATAAGTATTTAAATACACTTAGAAAACATTATATGTGTTTATAAGTAATTTTATAAGTACCTTTAAGCCCTGATACGTTTTTATAAGCATTTTAATGGGATGTACTCCGAGGACCGCTGTGTATGCTATTCAAACCCACTTGATATGCTTACTGATCTACGGGGTTTCTCGACTAACGTTGGATCTCTTTTTCTGAATCATAAAGATCACTTCCCTTGATGTCACGATTTAAATTAACACACCGACGGGGATATTCTTTTCTTCATTCAAAGGCATGTGTTTGAATTTTTCCCTTACTGGAAGAATGCTTGCAAATCTGCTTACATACCTTTTTGCATTCTTCAATTAACTTTTTATTCGATGAGGGCGATTCGTACTCTGATCATTTCAACACCTGTGAATAGAACCCAGCAAAATGTTTGTAGCCAAAGAAGTAGTTAAATCATGAGTGCAAGTGATTCCGGACTACATCTTTTTACGTGAAAGAAGTCATGATTTTTACAAGGGCATGGTGCAGTGAGGATACTGTCTAATTTGCTTCTTAAGCACACATTTTGCATTAGTTCTTTGTAGTGAATAAATCACAACAACATATGATTCAACTACTTCTTTGGCTACAAACAAAGATGTAGTTCGAAATCACTTTTATTATTTTTTGTATACAAATTACTTTTTATGGATGCAAACATATTGCTGTTATTATAATTAACAAGAAACAAATTAAGTTCTTTGTCTTTTTAAGATTTTTTTTGCAAAATTTTGAAATTTCTAAAATGTGAAAAATTTATGAAATGGATTCAAATCGGACATTGTCAAAATGTGAAGAACGGACTGCATTTTTCATGACTCTGCGTGGACTGCTTCAAAAAAGCTATTCAATCACTACTTCACAAGGAACAACTTCAAATAAATTTTGCTGGGAATGTGCTCCCCGTAATGGATATTGCTATCATGTTATATTTCTTATGTCCTTTAGCAATATTAAATTGCTAGGGGTCTAGAGGAAGGTCGGAGATTGAGGTTTGCAGACCTTGTTTACCCTAACCGTGAGATGGCCAAGACCTTTCCTGCAATAAATGCCTACTTCTGTCCTCCTTTCATTTGAATAGAAGAAATAGGGATGATAGACAGTTCATATTTTCCCCCAAATTTCTAAGTTTCGCCTTAGTCTCTTGAAAATCTTTTCGACAGATGTGTTTTGACGAGGCTACTTTACAAATAGGCAACTCTTCCATAAGCCCTTGTATGGTTTGTTCTCTCTAATCTCCTCACAGCTCAAGAAAGGGACTGAGAAACTTGGTTCCCTCTCTTTCTGAAATATTTATGCCTGAATTATAACTATTTTGTGTTCTTACAGGAACCTCTAACTCCGAAAGCCACAACACCAAAACCGCTTTCAAAAACAGCCAGTTCAGATCGTCTGCACAAATTGAGCAAGGAAAAATCAAAAGACATTATGTCCAAATCGGCCATCACGCCTCCAGTCAAGGCTACAGCAAATAACAGTAATAACAAAGAGGCTGTAAAGAACAAAGAAGCCACCACAAAGAGCAAGGAACAAAAAGAAGCCCTTAATCAAGTAAAAACTGTAGAAAACGCCACCAAGACTACAATGCCCTCCGTGGCCGCTCAACAAAATGGCAATGCTGTTGATGCTGAAGCCAAAAAACTTATTGAAGGCGGCGATGACACGAAACAAAATTCCCAAGTTATTACACCACAGGATGAAAAGGCCGATGAGGGTACTGAAAAAGAACCAGAAATGGAATCATCGGTACCAGCAAAACCAAAATCTCGCAATGGTAGTAAGGAAGGATCAATGGTGCGTGAATTGGCGCCATCAAACTCTGGTGACAATGGTGATTCCATGACAGCTTCGATGATGGCCAAGAGTAAAATTACAACAGAAGAAGAAGCTAAAGCAGCTTTGGCCGAAAGACGTCGTTTGGCTCGTGAAGAAGCCGAAAGGCAAGCTGAACTCGAGAGACAACGTCTGGAAGCTGAACGTTTGGCTGAATTGAAAAGACAGGAAGAGGAAGCAGAACGCCAACGCCAGTTTGAAGAAGAAGCTATGCGTATGGCCGAGGAACAACGTAAGGCTGAAGAGGAACGTTTGCGTCAAGCCATAGAAGTAAGTCGATATTTGTAGTAATTTTTAAATTATTTAATCTAAATGAGTTCTTTTTTTCTTTTGTTTCTTTTTTATATTATAGGAAGCAAAACAACGCGAAGAAGAAGAAAAACGTAAACGCGAGGAAGAAGAAAGACAACGTCAAGAACGCGAAGCAGCCGAGAAGAAGGCCCGCGAAGATGCTGAAAGGCTAAAAATAGAAACTGAAGAACGTCTTAAGCGCGAAGAAAAAGAACGTGAAGAACGACGAAAACGCGTGGAAGCCATTATGTCTCGTACGCGTAGAGGTGGAGCTAACACTACGCCAAATTCCACTCCAACAAAGGTAAACCATTAATAACTATTTGAAAATGTCAAACATGGGGATAAGTCAATGAAATTTTGTGAATATATATAAAACATTAACATCAACAATATATGAATAAGGGGTTTTGACCAAACTTTGAACATTGTAATATTCATTCCAAACTTACTTGAAATTAGAAGATGAATTACATAAACCGCACTTTTTTTCTAAACACAGCGATATACTATTTGTTAGTCCACTCCTTCTTGTAATCACCTCGCAGGAGTTGGTCCGCATCTCTAAAATTATATTTTAATCCAATTTATTCCTAATATTAATTTTTTTTTTTCTAAAATTCTTCTAGGAAAATAACAACTCTCCCAAACCAGCAGAGACATCGGCAACAACTGTTGCCACACCACCTCCAGCTGCACAACAAGCTCAAGTTACACCAAATTCAAATAATGTCGCCAATACTACCACCTCAGACTCTGCAAATACAACTACTGTTGCAGCAGCTGCAACAGAAGTGACCAACAGCAGCAATGACAGTGGTTCTACATCAGGTTCTAATACTAGCACCTCTATAACACCTTCAACACCAGCAGCAGCAGCTACAGAAGCATCACAATCTGAAGTCCAAACACAATCACTGCAGCAGCAACAGCCACAAGCACAAGTACCAGTAATTCCTGAACCTCAAAACACACAAGCGATGTATGAGCAGTCAGTTGTCGATAAAGAAAATTCCCTCATCAATAGTTTTTCGAATATGATTATCGATGAGAATGTTAAGAATATGCAACAGAATTTACAGCAACAACAACAACTGCAATCACAAATTGTTGCCGAAGAAACAACAAATGGCAAACAAATATTTGTTGAACATCAAAATAATGATACCAATACAACAACTACAGAATTGGTAGCCAATGGTAATGGCCATCATATAGAAAGTATTAATAACAAAAAGTAAGTTTCTTTATTGTATTTGCTTTTGTATAATATTATGTGTTTCTTCATATTCACTCTTTTAAAATTATGTATTTCTTCATATTCCCTCTTTTTTGCTTTACAGTGAAATGGATCTTTTACAAACTATTGTACCATCAACAAATCAGTTAATCGATCTGAGTCTTGAACCACAAGACAATGTTAATTTCAATAACAATAATAGTTTAATAACAACAACAAATACAACGCTAGTCACTGCAGATAGTCATGAAAACAAAGGTAACTATTTATACAATTTTATTTAATTTTTTCAGAATAATATTTTTCAACATAGGACAAATATGAACTAAGAGTAAAAAAGTCTGTTTAGGATCCGAAAACAAAGCGGGTATGTAGGATCGACGCATGTTTATTTTACACTTTATATCGATTTCTCATTTCACCTAATTTCTTGATTCATAAGGATTCCGTAGAGTAATTGTGTAGGTCATTTGTCATGTTTCGAACAATTTTATCGACATGCTCACATCTCGGGCTTAGTTCTGAAGTTGCAAGTTTTGTGATCATTTGCCGATATACCCTTCTCGGACTTTCATATGGTTTTTGACAATTTGCTCAAAAGAGAGATTGAAAATGATATTCTTATAGTCTGACGACGACATTTGTGGATACCAACCAAATTTCTGACTGACACTGCAAATTCTGAGATTGTCTTTTAAGAATAAAGTCTAGCATTTGTGTCCTTGACCGGGCCGATTGGAAGTGAAAGGCAAATTAAAGTGAAAGTACTTGTGAAATTCAAATTCGAAATTCGACTTCATTGCCATGTTTTAAACACGGCTGGAGGAAAGTCTTCTCTATGTCCACGAACAAATTGGCATGGTTTAGATTATCGAAGGCCTTCTATAGGTCAAGCGCTACCATGACTTTTCAGTCGCATGGCCTGTTCTGGTTTAGTTAAATGCCCAAAGACGTAACTAACAAAATAATAATTTTACAGGAGAAGCAAAAAACGTTATAAAACGAAAAACTTATTTTATGGAATATTAATCTTATGAGGGCTGTGTTTGGGTTATTATCAATCATATACGAATGGGAGTAAGTAATGAAACCAAAACCACCGCGGAAACGCTTGGTTTTGGGATCCGTCATTACAACAAAATTCGCAACGTTATCCCATTTTCCGAAATGAATTTTCTTGAATAGGATCCTTATTTTTGAACGTAGAAGCTTGAAATTTTGCAATAGCATGTATTTTAGTATTATGTTAAGGGTGTTTTTTTTTAAGCCCGATAGAACTTGAAATTGTAAAAAATAACACAAAAAATTAAATTGTAATCAAAATTTTTTTATTCGAAAGATCAATACGTGACATTAACATTTGAAAATGATTTCGGGCATATGGGCACAGCGGCTGTTCTTGACGAAGTGCATTCTGGACGTCCAATTTTTGGCCACTTTTTCGAGCACTGCTGGCCGTATGTCACGAATAACACGAACAATGCTGGCCTCCAAGGCATCAATTGTTGCTGGTTTATCAGCATAAACCAGTGACTTCACGTAGCCCCACAGGAAATAATCGAGAAGTGTCAAATCGCACGACCTTGGAGGCCAATTGACAGGTCCACTTCTCGAAATCAACTTATCGCCAAATTTTGATTTCAATAAGTCGATGGTTGCGTTCGCCGTATGGCACGTAGCGCCATCCTGTTGAAACCACATCTCCTCCGGATCAATGTCATCCATATTTTCAAACAAAAAATCATTGATCATGGTGCGGTAACGATCTCCATTGACCGTAACGCGAGCTCCGGCCTCATTTTTTGAAGAAATAAGGTCCGATGATGCCACCAGCGTGAAAACCAGCGGCGATATTGTCTTCAGTACGCACATTCCTTCGACGTGCTAGTGTTATTGCATCCTCTAGAGGGTATGTGGTACGAAATCTATCCACAGTTCGACGAATGGCTTGTTCAGATGGACGATTATGTACGCCATACAAATGACGAAGTCGTCTATAAGTTGCGCGAATCGACGACTGATTTTCAAAGTAAATTTGGATAATTTCGTAGCGTTGTTCAAGCGTGAGTCTATTCATGATGATTTGTCAGAGTATACTGAAACAAATAAAAAAAAGTTTCATCAAAATTTAATTTTTTGTGTTACTTTTTACAATTTAAAGTTCTATCTAGCTTAAAAAAACACCCTATATTAGACGATGTGTGGTGGCTATGACGTGTAATGCTGCCGCTTCTGGATGAACGATAACTTGAGGACACTTATCAACTCTGGGTTCATTTAGTTGCTTAAGTATTACTATTGAGATTCTCTGAATCCTGGCCCTTTCCCATGGTTCAGAAAAGTACGGTGTTCGAAGGATATTAAGTCGGAGACGATGATAGTAATGTGGTCTAAGCCAAGGGAAATGATGGGTTGCCAAGATACGCCATTTAACAGACCTGATGCCACAATGGTTACATCTGGCTGTGGCATCCTCCTCTTATCCTCGTAGGATCGTCTTCATCCACCGTGCAAAACGTGGAGCTATCAATTTACTCGCCTAGCGATGTACCCCTTTGGTCATTATCTAGTGCGGAATGCCAATGCTCATGATAGGCATTGAATGGTGAAAAAATATACGAACACAAACACATAATTGTTGAGGTGACGGCCCGTTCGAAAACTCCTTTTAGTTAATTCGGTAAATACAACCGTCCGACGGCAAAAGTCGGTAAAGTTCAAACGCAAAATTATGAAAGTTCCAATTAAAGTTGACAACACTGTTGCTGTCGGTAGGACCACGGCGAATTTAACAAAGTGATCCAAAAGGCGAATTCAGGCCGTAGTCTTCATTTGCTATCAACATTTTTTGCGCGAAATATCTACAAATGGCCGAAGAAATCGGTAAAATATTATTCGCAAAGCTTAAATATAGATGGTTGTACACAGTTATTTCTTATAAAGGATAAATATTTGTTATTTATTTTTGATTAAAAATATGTTTTGTTCGCAAATGAATACATCAGTTGGTATTATAGTATCACCTTCTTTCTTGCATCATGGGTAGGATCAAGGCATGGTGCAAGAAAGAAGGTGATACAATAACACCAACTGATGTCTTCATTTGCTGTCAAAACATATTTTTAATCAAAAATAAATAACGAATATTTCGTTTCTATAAAAAATATCTGTGTGCAACATCTTCATTAAAGCTTTGCGAATAATATTTTACCGTTTTCTTTTACCTTTTGTGGATATTTCGTGCAACAATTTTTGACAGCAAATGAAGACTAAGGCCTAAATTCGCCTTTTGGGTCACCTTCTTAAATTCGCCTTGGACCAAGGCATATTGAACACGTAGTGGTGTCACACCAGCTGTTCGAATATAAAAAGTCAAACGCTTTGTAATAAAATTATTATTGTTGTAATTTACCCAACAACATAAAGAAAAAGTAGACATACATATTGCAAATATGTATGTCGACGACACTACCAGTTCAATTTGCCTTGTATAAGAATTAGAGACAACTTTATTTTAGAGACTAACATACCGAAAAATTTCGTTAATTACCAAAATTAGAAGCAATTTAATTTGCCCGATTTTTCTCGGTAACCAAATAATTAGTCTCTAAAGCTTTGCAATTTTTATTTCATGTTGTCCTTGAGGTCCCAACTACAAGGTCATAATTTTTAGGGGGCCGTGGCTTGAGGCGAGATTTCCAAACACCCCTACTGTCAAAAATTAATGTTTCAATTTATTTAAATTTTAACTATCCACCAGTTCTTTCCTTCTTCTACAAATATTACCTAAAGTTCCTCGAGCTGTGCCTTTTCAGATGAGAAAAATTCTCTAAAATGGGGTTGTACTCGTATCCACTATTAGATCTTTCTATAAACCGATTGATAAATTCATAATTGTTTACCGACAGTTTTTCAACGTCTGTAGTGGGATTCTCTAAGGCATTTTTGAGTTACCGACAAAACTCGGTAAAATTAAAACGCTTATAATTTCGGTAATTAACGATATTTTTCGGTAAGTTAGCGACGAATAAAAAGTGGTCGTAAAGTTCTGCCGATAGCAAGAGTTTTGTCAACTTATATTTGACATTTTCATTCATAATTTTGCGTTTTAATGTTAACGATTTTTGTCGGTAAGTCGAAAAATGAGTTAGAGAATCGCACTACTGACATATAAATTCACGTTTATAAGGTGTTTGATGGTTCGGCCAATGTTGAAATTACTTTATTTGCAGAAGGCAGTCATTTGTTTCACTATTTAATCTAACTTCTAATTTAAATATTTTTTTTTTTATCCCTCTAGATATTTCATTGCTGTGAGTTTATGGTTACAGAAGCAAACAACCGAGATTACTGGATGTGTAGATCTATATATATCGCTACATAAGTATATATATAAAACAAAAATATATTGAATGCAACACTAAACAATGGATGGGTTTGTTCTTCAACAACAACAACAACAACCAACATATGATGCTGATGATGCTGACAATGATGCTGTCTCTGTGTATGAAGAATAAAACAAAAGAAATAAGCAAAACAAACCAGAATGAAAGCCAAGCCTCAACTCTGGTTCAAAGGGAGGGAGTGTTAATAATTTTCCAGCTCTAAATCCCCCTTTAACGAGAATAACTTATTACAGCAACCACAAAAAAGATTTATTTATAAGGAAACCACATAAACACTTTCTAAAGAGGAAAAAAACAAACAGAATACATACAAAATATATACATTTAACGACAAAGATACGCGACAAATTATGGTTACTAGAAATCTATCTATATACATATATACACAATACATATTCAGAAAACATGCTTTTGGCAAAACAACAAATTATGAGAAACAAATCACAACCATATATTGAAAGCAAGATTTAACGCAAAAAATCCTAAAAAAATTTAGCTTAGTTTGTAGATAATTATTTAAAAAATTTAATTTATAAAATTGCTTCTTTTAAAGAATCCTTATTTTTTCAACCTTTTTAAAGGCCAGCATTGCTTTATGAAAAGAAAACATATTTTGGAGTTAAACCACAACGCAAACACTTTGAAAGTTGATGATGACTTTCAATCATTGAAATATTCATAAATTTGTTTTGCAAACATTGTGCCTAGTAAATAGAGCAAACTTGTTTCTGTTTTTCACCTCCATGCCTAGCAATATCTATGAAATATGTTTCAGAAAGTAAAACAAATTACTATATATAATTTAAATTATATAAAAAACAACAAGAGAAAAGAAGCTCAATATTCGAGCAATGACAAGATAAATAAGAAAACAACAACAATAATAGCCGGCATCCAATATATGATTATTACACAAGAAAGGCAGAATATTTTATTTTATTTATTGGGATAATATTCAATTTAACAAGTTGGCTGCTTGTTCTCCATGACCTATGTATGTCCGTATTTATGAAGTCTTTTCAGTGATTTAGCAACAATAACAAACTAAATTGTCTTTTTTTGACTACAATTTTTTCTTAACATTTGTTCTTATTGTCTGTTTCTGTATAATTGAGTGTTAAAATGGTTAAATTTCAAATTGATATAAAATTCAATATATCTATGTTCATGTCCTCCCTCAGTAGTGTCACTGTAAAATCCCAAGAGTGTCCTTTCCCCCTTTATTCGTGTTATAAAGAATCAATAGGGGTCTGTTTCTGTATGTCGTTTCGATAATGAATACGAAAGAAAAACGACCAAACCCTTTTGTGTTTCTCCAAATTTGTATTTGTTTGAGGAAAATGACCCAAGAAATAATGTTTGTAAAACTGTTATTCTTTTGTTTTTATTTTCTAATCGACATGATGGAACAGTTTATACATTTAATCCACAAAAATAAATTTGATTTAATATTCTGCCTTTTTCTTGACGTTCCAATCATCCACCCCCGCCACAATATCAACAAAATAGCCAACAAACTCTGTTTTCTTCTTGTAATACGTGTTTTCTGGTTTAGAGATTCATTTACTAATGAAATTGTGCAACAATTATTCGATATATTTTTTGTATTTAAATATTATTTTTTAATATTACAAAAACATAATAATGGTAGCATTATAGGTTTAACTAATTTATATTAAAAACAACAACAAACGCTATATATCAATATAAACATCCGCCTGTGTAATAAAACTAAAAAAAATAATTATGAAACCGAAACTAAATGATATATTAAAACAAACACAAAAACTTTAAAAATATATAACAAAAAGAAAGGTCTGATTGTAGTTTAAAAAAATCTTGTATCAGAGAGTTGTTGCGAGGGGGACAGCTCAGACACAGAAACCCGTACGATGGAGACTAACCTGCCACCATGGGGACGTAGCATAGCGATACAAATTATATTCTGCTATTGTGGTGTTCAAATTTCCATTGGTGTTCAAATTTCCATTGTGGGTATAATTATCCGTCACTCCACATTAGCAACCCCTTTATAACAAATCTCATGGGATCGTGTCAATTTGATTGTCCAATAATTTGGAGGCACATTCAGCGGGGAGAGGAGATTCCATCAATAAAATTTCTGGCAAAACAAATAATCTGTAAAATAGAATTATATTAATACAAAATATTTCTATTAAAATAATAATGTTTACAAACCATGAACATATCTGGTGCTCTATTGTGAATGACCAGCCGGCAAAGGCAAATACAATAGAACACACAAACCGACACACACAACACCAAAACTAAACGATGCTTCCTCTACTTCTGATAGTGTTGATACTGGTGAACAGATTCTTCCAAATGGCTCTTGCTTTTTACCATGTATCGTGATCCCCAATTTTTATTGCAAGAATTCACATTATTTCTGTTCAGAATTAGTATTTTTTCTGGGCAAATGACAAATAAATACTGCTGTTGATTTTAGGTATTGTAGAAAGGGATCTAGTGTCGGTAATTCATCCACA
Source organism: Musca autumnalis (assembly GCF_047663935.1). NCBI lineage: Eukaryota > Metazoa > Arthropoda > Insecta > Diptera > Muscidae > Musca > Musca autumnalis. The sequence goes on along the minus strand of NW_027411977.1, from coordinate 111,355,706 downwards.
GCTGTCATTAATCAGCTGTCAAATTATTGGTACTAAAATGTACAGGGTATTCATGTTCCATCCCTGAATGATGGCGTATGACCGACTGGCAGAAAAAATAACAATTTAAATGCATTTTGAAAATAATAACAAAAACTTATGAGAGAAAAAAGGAAAACTGTAGGTTTTCACTAACACTTATGATTTCAGGAATGATTGGAAGAAAATGCATTATGGGAAATTCGGCATATAAAAGCGATGTGCAATGGAAAATCGTCTAGAACGTTTTTAATACATTCCGGTGTGGACATATTTTTGTAACCATTTTTTAATAGACAATTAAGTATACTACAAGCTTAAGAAGTTTCCCTTGTGATTAAGTAAAGTGCAAGAAAAAAGAAAAGTGAGTTTTGTGATGAGAATGGTGAATGATAATAGAACTGTTTATCTAAAATGTCAACGTTCTATTCAACAGGAAAGTTTCTTGCACAGTGCTACTAGCGAGTGGTAACCTTAAGTGAGCAATTGATGCAGATTGTCGTCATCATCATAGTTCAGAAGCATTAAACAAACAACAGCAATAAAAAAATAACTAGCTAAGTACAACGGCCTACAGGTAGGACTAAAAAACATCAATTCCTGGTTACCTTAAAACGGGTGTAATTGCATCGGTAAGCGATTGGCTTTATATTCATTGAATCAGAAAATTCAAAGTCTGAAAATAAACGCCCGCCGGAAAGCGCAAATTGACGGGTCAATCGCTGCCGATTTAAAATTTTAATTGAACACCCTGCCTTTGCCAAAAGTTTGTTCTAAAATCCCAGCCGCTGAGTAATTGTAGCTATGCCACACACCTAGCCACGGCAGTTCTAGCAGTCGGTGATTAGCAGTGTTATACGCCTGAGAATAGTTGTATGGCAGTTGATTCGTCACCAGAATTGTCATAAACTATTATAACCACTCAAAGTGGCATAATAATATTTTTGGATGTTCACTAAATTTGTAGTTGTCAATTAGGCGCAGAGCAAAATTTGGTGATTTACGATAATCCATTTGATAAAAAAATCTACATTTTGTGTTCGCATTATTATTTTCATTATATTTATTTGACATTATCATTATTAATAATTAACTTTATATTTATTTAACTTTTATTTAATTCTCGATTCTTATAACCGATATTTTGTTCAATCATACTGAATTATTATAATTGACTTGTAAGGAGCTATACAACCGTAGTGATAGGGGTAGGTTTGTGATAACTTAAGGGACGAAAGTGTCCGAGTCAACAGATATATACTTCTAACTGAGCTCAATTAGATAGTGAACTGTGACGTAAAGTAATCTGGGTCGGGAATTTAGACCAACAACCCTATCGCGACAGAGTGTAGGTTCTGATCGTTGAGTTTTTAAATAACGTAAATTTTTTATATTACTGGAAATGACTAGATAATAATTATAATCTTTGTCCTTTATATGATGTTTATTTTGTTTGTATCAATAAAATTATGTTTAATGTGAAAGTGAAGTAAAATGAATATGGAGTAGTGTTCTTAATTCGGGAGGGGAAGAGGTTGTAAGAGGGAGGTAAAGGAAAGGGAGTTTGTGGGGTTCACGTAAACGGCAAAAAGGATCCGTGGACCAAGGATGGGAGGGCTGGGTGAGGGTCTGGTCATCAAGGGCCCATGTTCCATATAATGTTCTCCGTGTTTTGTCTCATTTAGTGTTTTGTGTATTATTCAAAGAAAGTTCTTGTTAGACCCAAGATTAGGTTGGCGGGTTGAGAACCCCCTGGGACCGATAGCTAGTCGGATGGCCAATCTAAAACCTAGCGCGGTCATAACAGAAATGGCGCCCAAATTTAAAATAGGACTTCGAAGGTCATCGAATAGGTGATTTTAGGAGTAAAATGATTAAGTGCAATGTCAACTAGGCACTTGGAAATAGCCCAAAACTGTAGATGTAATAGCCCAAAAACAAATTTAGGCTGAAGTTAATGAACCTAACTGGTATTGCAACCAGATTCATTTCAATGAATACTGCTAAATGTGCAATAGTAGGTATAGGTGTTTTTAACTCAAGACTAGATGCAAGTTAGTAAAGGGTCAGTGCAATACCTAGTTCGCGTGATGTAACTAAGTGTTTTTTGTAATCGACCTGTGATCCGTTTTTTTATGTTAGTGTCTAGGAATACCTATGTTTAGACTTGGAAATGAGCGAAATGGTAGCCGTTGCGGATAGTTCGTTGCCGTAAGACAGAGTATCATACGCGATGTACCACGTGAACTTCATTTGTGAGGGAAATGCAAACAGTATGCCGTGGGATCCAAATCACGTATTAGGTATTCCATAAATGTGTTGTTGATTTGTCTATTAAGAACATTATGACGGAATAGAACACCATTAGTATTCGATGAGGATGATAGTGTTAATGGGAACAAGTCTCGCCGTTGTCCCTGCCGATATTGAACTACTATGAGATTGGTATGGTCGCAACGATGAGAGTTGGAAACATTAATAAAAATACTCCTAATCGTTCCCTCTGAAAAGACAACCAAATGAACCTCCCAAAAGATAGAAAGAGATAAAGTTAAAGAAAAAAAATAACCGACATTTTAATCAAAATTTAAACAGATAAACACAGTGACTGAATTAAGCGAATATCTTTAGTAATAGCTAGTTTGTTCAATGATAGTCTAAAGAATAGTCCACATAAGAATAGGTATATAATAATAAATAGTAACATTGCATATTCCTTGCCAATACATTTTCTTCCAACATTAGTTTTTGTTCGGTGTAACATCAACACCTAAATCAAACCAAAGCTTAGAATTGTCCTTACTGGTATGAACACAAGGTCTAAGACAACTAAGAAAAGAAATTGGCCACCAGCATTCGACGAAAATCCGGGACAGCATAGCATAGAAACTAAGAAGACAAAAATGGCAACATCAGGATCGAATATGCCTGAAAGTGACCCACAATTTAGGGACTTGTCAGCTTCCATCATGAATCGTCCAGCCTTGGAAAACAACGGAAACCAAGCACCATCAGCAATAACAGGCCAGGAAGGGGGCACTGAACGCTTTTCGACCCCTTCGAGTAGAAATTTGCCCAGTGAAAAGAACCTTGAAGAGAGTGTGAAGAATATGATTAAGGCAGAAGTCGAAGATATAAGAAGAACTTTAAATACCTTAGTCCAAACTATGCAAACTTTAACTGTGACCGCTTCAAACGTGAATGGCAACAGAACTACAGTAGAACAGCCGGCAGCATTAGTTGCGGCATCGGTAGCGAATTGCCCGTCGACGGAAATGATGTCCAACAATCCGACCCTCCGAATCAGGGTGGAAAAATTCGGCATTGTATATGATGGAAATCCACAGAAGCTCACAGTCGAGGAATTCATCTTTCGTCTGGAACGCTTGCAGGCACAATACCAGATCCCATGGCAAGAGATTGTAAGAGATTTTAGGGTGTTGATATCGGGCCCAGTCCTGGAGTGGTTTTGGCAGTGCCAGAAGATCCGTGTCTTCTCTGATTGGATCCAATTAAAAGACGCTTTGCTATGCCAATACCAGTCGACGAAATCTCCTTTCGAAGCCATGCGAGATCTGGTGGAGCGCAAGCAGATGGCGAATGAACCCGTAGACACGTATTTCCAGGTCATGGGACAACTCCGATCTCGTCTGGTGCACCCTGTAACAGACCAAGACATGATAAATATTATTAAAGTTAATGTTAAAGATAATATAAAAACTGTTGTGTACCCAATGACCATCGCGACTGTGGAAAAGCTGAGAATAGAATGCAAGGAAGCAGAAAAGAATTTCCCGAGACGTGATCCAAGGCCTACTGTATCACATATACGGCCGGGTAGACAGGTAAACGAACTAGATTTCGATAACTATGATTATGATGAAACAAGCACACAATCAGACGTCTCTGAGAATGTGTCAGCGGTACGCGTGAACTATCAAAACAAGATGATGGTTTGTTGGAATTGCCGATCTCCTGGTCATGTTTTTATAGATTGCCCATCAACCGAAAGAAAGGTTTTTTGTTATAGATGTGGCAAACCGAACATCACATGTCCCAAGTGTCCCAATTGCAAATCGGGAAACCCGAAAAGGGGCGTGGAGAATGCGGGGGAATCACGCCCGACAGACAACCCCGGCATATAGGGCAAGTTCAGCTCATTCTTAGGCCCGAGTCCGAAAAAGAAGATAAAGTTAAAATGTACACGGATGTCAATATCAATATCCCGTATGCTAGCTTAAGACATCATACTCCATTGGAAGAAAGAGAGAAGAATTATAATGAAGTGAGAGAAAGGATATTTGGCATAAGGGGCCAGGAGAGTAGCATACCAAAACGCGTTTTGAAAATACGGCAAAAAACAGCCAAACAAAGGCAGTTAAAACGATTTTTGGTTAATGCAGTTTCCAGAGCTGGTACGAACAATCAAGATCCCCGATTATATGCCCAAATTCTACTAAAAGGGAAATGTCTTAAGGGGTTGCTGGACAGCGGAGCTTCCGTGAGTCTTCTAGGGATGGGATGTAGGGAGCTAGTAGAAGAGTTAGAAATTGATGTCAAGCCCGTATGCAGAAATGTATCGACTGCTAGTGGACAAATGTTCAGAATTATGGGGAAAGTGGACGTTATAGTCGAATATGAAGGTAACAAGGGGGAAATTACTCTCTACTTATGCCCCGATTTGGAGCAAACCCTCTATTTGGGGATTGACTTCTGGAGGAAATTCAATATCGCCCCCGAATTATTAGGGGTCAATGAAATAAATGTAGAGAGAATAGTCGAAGAATATAAAAATAATACTGAAAATCATAGGCTCAAGCCCCACGTCTTAACCGAAGACCAACAACAGAGATTAAATCAAGTGATAGAAGAATTCGACACCTTTGAGGAAAAGGGTTTGGGTCAGACAAAACTCGAGAAACACACGATCAAGCTGGTGGAGGGAGCAGAACCAGTAAAAGATAGGCATTATCCTATGTCCCCCGCGGTACAACAAATTACTTATAACGAGATAGACAATATGCTGAAACTAAATGTTATCGAAGAAAGCGAAAGCCCATGGAGCAACCGCACCACGGTGGTCAGGAAACCAGGTAAAAACCGGTTCTGCCTAGACGCAAGGAAGCTGAATAAGCTGACGGAGAAGGATGCCTATCCTCTCCAAAACATCGACGGCATACTTAGTCGAATCGACGAAACATTTTACATCAGTAGCGTCGATTTAAAATTCGCGTTCTGGCAGATAGAACTTGAGGAAGAAAGTAAGAAATATACGGCTTTCACGGTACCGGGACGGCCCTTGTACCAATTCCGAGTAATGCCCTTTGGGCTATGTAATGCGGCTCAGCGGTTGTGCCGCCTAATGGACAAGGTCGTCCCCGCCAGACTGAAAGAAAACGTATTCGTTTACTTGGACGACTTATTAGTCATATCAAGCGACTTCGATCACCACATAAAATTGCTGAAGGAAGTTGCCCAATGTTTGCGAAACGCTAATCTGACAATAGGTTTAAAGAAATCTCAGTTCTGCTTTAGAGAATTAAAGTACCTAGGCTTCATTATTGGGGGTGGAATGCTCAAAACCGACCCCGAAAAAGTAGAAGCAATCCGAAAAATAGCGGTTCCCAGAAGCCAAAGGGAAGTACGGAGCTTTTTGGGTACTGCAGGATGGTATCGGCGCTTCATACGGGATTTCGCCACCATATCTGCACCCTTAACAGATACGCTGAAAAAATCCAAAAGTTCACTATGACTGAAGAAGCTATTGCCGCGTTTGAGATTTTGAAAGAAGCTTTGACCACGGCGCCTGTTTTGCGCCATGCCGATTTTAGTAAAAGATTTTACATCCAATGTGATGCGTCCGATTACGGAGTCGGAGCAGTACTATTTCAGCTCAATGACCAGGGGGATGAACACCCTATAGCCTTTTATTCTCAGAAACTTAACTCAAGCCAAAGAAACTACAGTGTCACTGAGAAAGAGTGCCTTGCGGCTGTTATGGCAGTGAAAAAATTCCGTCCGTATGTGGAATTAATGGACTTCACTGTCATAACAGACCATGCAAGTTTACAGTGGCTCATGAGTTTAAAGGATCTGAGTGGTCGTCTCGCCCGCTGGTCATTGCAGCTGCAATCGTACCGTTTCCAAATCGAGCATCGCAAGGGGAAAGAGAATGTGGTGGCGGATACTTTATCCAGGTTACCGACAATAGAGGAGCTCGATTTGAATCAAGTATTCGACTTTGAAACCAATGAGTTTGAGAGCACTGAATACGAGGACCTTAAAAAGAACATAAAGTCAAATCAAGATCGGCTCCCCGATTTGAAGATAAAAGATGGAATGATTTTTAAACGTGTAAGGTCTGAAGAAAACGAAATGTTAGGCGAATATGAATGGAGGCTGTGGGTACCAGAGTCTTTGACCCATATGCTTATTGAAAAAGCCCATGATGCTCCCACAGCAGCTCATGGAGGAATGTCCAAAACATTGAACCGCCTCAGGCAACAATTCTATTGGCCAAATATGACGTCACAGGTCCGACAGTATGTCGGCAAGTGTGTTACTTGTAAAGAAACCAAGAGTGTGAATTATAAAACGCAACCACCAATAGGCGATGAAGTGAAGACAGAACGACCCTTCCAAAAACTGTACGTTGATTTTTTGGGGAAATACCCCCGCTCGAAGAGTGGCAACGCGTACATATTCATCGTAGTAGACCATTTTTCTAAATTTGTCTTCTTGAAGTGTATGAAAGAGGCCACGGCCAGTAATGTGGTGAAATTCCTTGTAGAGGAGATTTTTCGGAAGTTTGGAGTCCCTGAAACTGTGCACAGTGATAATGGTGCACAGTTCAACTCCAAACAGTTTAAGGACATGATAGAGGCATATCACATAAAACACATGCAAACAGCACCATATTCTCCACAAGCTAATGCGTCAGAACGGGTTAATCAATCCGTTCTGGCAGCAATCAGGGCCTACATGCAGAATGATCACAGGGATTGGGATTTATATATGTCGGAAATAGAGTGTGCGCTTCGGACCTCGGTACATGTGGCTACAGGCGTGACACCCTTCTTCGCCTTGTTTGGCTACCACATGTACTCGACTGGATTCGACTATAATTTAGCACGGAAGTTACAGTCTCTCACCGAACACGAAATACTCAATCTTAATAGAAATGACCGTCTATTCCTCATCAGAGAAAAGATGAGAGAAAACCTGCATAAAGCCTACGAAGTCAGAGCAAAGCGCTATAATCAAAGAGCAAGAGTGACAAGGTTTGTCCCAGGTCAGGAAGTATTCCGTAGGAATTATGTACTTAGTGATTTTCAGAAAAACTTTAATGCTAAATTCGCAAGAAAGTTCACTAAAGTCCGAATAAGTAAGCCTGTTGGGAACAACATGTATGAGGTTGAGGACCTCCAAGGCCGACCTTTAGGAGTTGCCCACTCTAAGGACCTCAAAATGTGATTAATTATGTGATAAGCCTATTGGCATAAACGGACTGTGATACACAAGTAACTATGTGCAATATAGGATAAGTTTTTTTCTTTCGCGTGAATGTCCTATGTGTGTAGTTATAAATATTTAGTGAATTGATAAACTTACCACCGCCTCGAGGAAATGGTATCCAGTCACAGCCATAGAAATAATTCACAAATGACGAGTAGTAAATGAACCGAGTCCCCAAACAAACCTGAAAAAAAAAACCACAAAGTAAATGATCTTGTATGTGCCCAAATTGCATATACCTCCCTAATATTTGCTAACATAGGCCCGGCGAATGAGACGTCAGGGTGTGGGAGTTCCCCACGTTGGGTCCCATGAATCTAGCTTCATCAGCTCATACCAACCCTTCGCACACCGCCTATTCCTTCACACGTTCGAAATAGTCGGAGTTTTGTTGCGAGGGGGACAGCTCAGACACAGAAACCCGTACGATGGAGACTAACCTGCCACCATGGGGACGTAGCATAGCGATACAAATTATATTCTGCTATTGTGGTGTTCAAATTTCCATTGGTGTTCAAATTTCCATTGTGGGTATAATTATCCGTCACTCCACATTAGCAACCCCTTTATAACAAATCTCATGGGATCGTGTCAATTTGATTGTCCAATAATTTGGAGGCACATTCAGCGGGGAGAGGAGATTCCATCAATAAAATTTCTGGCAAAACAAATAATCTGTAAAATAGAATTATATTAATACAAAATATTTCTATTAAAATAATAATGTTTACAAACCATGAACATATCTGGTGCTCTATTGTGAATGACCAGCCGGCAAAGGCAAATACAATAGAACACACAAACCGACACACACAACACCAAAACTAAACGATGCTTCCTCTACTTCTGATAGTGTTGATACTGGTGAACAGATTCTTCCAAATGGCTCTTGCTTTTTACCATGTATCGTGATCCCCAATTTTTATTGCAAGAATTCACATTATTTCTGTTCAGAATTAGTATTTTTTCTGGGCAAATGACAAATAAATACTGCTGTTGATTTTAGGTATTGTAGAAAGGGATCTAGTGTCGGTAATTCATCCACAGCTGTCATTAATCAGCTGTCAAATTATTGGTACTAAAATGTACAGGGTATTCATGTTCCATCCCTGAATGATGGCGTATGACCGACTGGCAGAAAAAATAACAATTTAAATGCATTTTGAAAATAATAACAAAAACTTATGAGAGAAAAAAGGAAAACTGTAGGTTTTCACTAACACTTATGATTTCAGGAATGATTGGAAGAAAATGCATTATGGGAAATTCGGCATATAAAAGCGATGTGCAATGGAAAATCGTCTAGAACGTTTTTAATACATTCCGGTGTGGACATATTTTTGTAACCATTTTTTAATAGACAATTAAGTATACTACAAGCTTAAGAAGTTTCCCTTGTGATTAAGTAAAGTGCAAGAAAAAAGAAAAGTGAGTTTTGTGATGAGAATGGTGAATGATAATAGAACTGTTTATCTAAAATGTCAACGTTCTATTCAACAGGAAAGTTTCTTGCACAGTGCTACTAGCGAGTGGTAACCTTAAGTGAGCAATTGATGCAGATTGTCGTCATCATCATAGTTCAGAAGCATTAAACAAACAACAGCAATAAAAAAATAACTAGCTAAGTACAACGGCCTACAGGTAGGACTAAAAAACATCAATTCCTGGTTACCTTAAAACGGGTGTAATTGCATCGGTAAGCGATTGGCTTTATATTCATTGAATCAGAAAATTCAAAGTCTGAAAATAAACGCCCGCCGGAAAGCGCAAATTGACGGGTCAATCGCTGCCGATTTAAAATTTTAATTGAACACCCTGCCTTTGCCAAAAGTTTGTTCTAAAATCCCAGCCGCTGAGTAATTGTAGCTATGCCACACACCTAGCCACGGCAGTTCTAGCAGTCGGTGATTAGCAGTGTTATACGCCTGAGAATAGTTGTATGGCAGTTGATTCGTCACCAGAATTGTCATAAACTATTATAACCACTCAAAGTGGCATAATAATATTTTTGGATGTTCACTAAATTTGTAGTTGTCAATTAGGCGCAGAGCAAAATTTGGTGATTTACGATAATCCATTTGATAAAAAAATCTACATTTTGTGTTCGCATTATTATTTTCATTATATTTATTTGACATTATCATTATTAATAATTAACTTTATATTTATTTAACTTTTATTTAATTCTCGATTCTTATAACCGATATTTTGTTCAATCATACTGAATTATTATAATTGACTTGTAAGGAGCTATACAACCGTAGTGATAGGGGTAGGTTTGTGATAACTTAAGGGACGAAAGTGTCCGAGTCAACAGATATATACTTCTAACTGAGCTCAATTAGATAGTGAACTGTGACGTAAAGTAATCTGGGTCGGGAATTTAGACCAACAACCCTATCGCGACAGAGTGTAGGTTCTGATCGTTGAGTTTTTAAATAACGTAAATTTTTTATATTACTGGAAATGACTAGATAATAATTATAATCTTTGTCCTTTATATGATGTTTATTTTGTTTGTATCAATAAAATTATGTTTAATGTGAAAGTGAAGTAAAATGAATATGGAGTAGTGTTCTTAATTCGGGAGGGGAAGAGGTTGTAAGAGGGAGGTAAAGGAAAGGGAGTTTGTGGGGTTCACGTAAACGGCAAAAAGGATCCGTGGACCAAGGATGGGAGGGCTGGGTGAGGGTCTGGTCATCAAGGGCCCATGTTCCATATAATGTTCTCCGTGTTTTGTCTCATTTAGTGTTTTGTGTATTATTCAAAGAAAGTTCTTGTTAGACCCAAGATTAGGTTGGCGGGTTGAGAACCCCCTGGGACCGATAGCTAGTCGGATGGCCAATCTAAAACCTAGCGCGGTCATAACAGAGTCAAGCTTCTGCAAGAAAAGATGGAAACATTAAGCGAGAGAGGAAAACAAAAATAAACAAAATTTTATTTGTATTTTTATGTGTAGTTAATGTTAATTATAAAATATTACTTCGTATATTTAAAGTTTATTTTTGTATTATCAATAATATTAAACAAAACATCAACAACAACAAAACAACTATTATGTTTGATTTCATCATTCAAAGTGTATTCATTTGTTTGTTTTTCTTTACGCTAATTTTCTGAAATTCAAACCAATAAAAACTACAAAAAAGATTACTCAAAAAAGAAAAACAAAAGGAAAAAATAAGATTTTTGTATTCGAAGGATATCATCATAAAATGTTTTCCAATTGGGGTAGAAAATCCAAAATTTTAAAGTAGTGAGATATATTCACTTAATTTCTCACACTCGCATTCTCCCCTATTTATAATCATCATTTTGCAATAAGTGCTCTCAAGTTCTCCCTCTTCCCTTATTGTTAGAAAAAAAGGAGTGCAAAGCCCGCGAAAAGTAGCAATTATCAATGTGAAAAAGGGGGAATGTTATGTATTTTTTTTCGCTAGGGAGCCAAACCGCCCTGTTCTGAACGGATTGTAATTGCAAAATTTTTCCCATTCCAACATTTTCGTATTCTGAATAAAATTTTGTTAAAGTTTTTTTCCATTTTCCATCTCCCCTCATTATGGATTAAGTTCGAATTGGGAATTTTTCACATGGGAAAAAGTATGCATTCTCTATCTTGAATTGTGCGAGAATTTGGTGTCTTTTTGTGGGAAAAATCACCCCAGCAAACAGTGCGGGAGTTTGAAAAAAAAGTTTCAAGAAAATTCATATTTTTTATGAAATTTGATATTTTAAGACATCTACATGACATTATTGCAAATATTTGGTCTGTTCCAGTACTGCAAGAATCTACTATTTTTTTCGATATCATAAAGGAAAATTTGTTTTTTTGTTTTTTTTTTTTTTTTTTGAACGTTCCCAACGTACATGACATTACAAATATTTGGTCTGTTCCAGTACTGCAAGAATCTACTATTTTTTTCGATATCATAAAGGAAAAATTGTTGTTTTTTTTTTTTTGAACGTTCCCAACGCCACACTTTCCCACCCCTTCCGAACCGTGGGGGCGACCTCCCCATCACGTAGGGATCGCGTACACGTCATCATCCGGAGCATGACGGGATAAAAAGTTTGTACTGAATACCAGCTACAGAATATTCTTCAACAGCTAGTATATTTTATAATGTTAGGTATATTCTACGTATTAAGATTTGAAATTATTCTAGACTTGATAATATTGATATCTACACCAAAATCTACAATAAAATATAAAGAATTAAATTCATCACACATTCTGCAGACAGGTTCTTTTAGTGCATAATTAGTACGATGAGAATCAATGTTACAATGTAGTAAAAAAAATAGTAGCTTCTTGCAGGTTCTGGATCAGGCATATTTATAAACGGCATGTGTTTGCTTAATAAAAGCATACACAATGTACTGTAAAATATGTCATTAATAGACTTCGGATTTTGCATATTCGTATATGATGGAAAATTATATACTACGACAATTGTTGTCATGAAAATCGAAATTCGTTTTTCGATTGAATCTGATACATAAAGCTAGAATACATGCTCTGGCAAAATTTCAAGCTTCTACGTTCAAAAATATTCAAGAAATGGCATTTCGGAAAACCAAGCGCTTTCGCGGGTTCGCGAGCCGTGTCTGTGTGAACACACACAATCTCAATTGTGGTGAGTTTGAACGTTACTCTCACCACCGATCATCTTCTTTGTTTAAGCCAGCCAAGATCATCCATATACGTCATTGATGCTCAAAATATTTTGTTCATTAGTCTCTCTGAGCGAGCCATTCCTTTGCTAAACCACGGCAAATGAGAAAAAATGAGAACATATGTTGTTGTTGCAGTCACGTTAACGTATATGGGTGATCTTGGCTGATATACGTTAACGTATGTGAGAATAACAATCAGTCGTCGTTGAGCAGCCGACAAGTAAACATGTGCATGGATATACGCATAATTTTAGTGGGGACACTGAACAAAACCGCACACACCCGCCACATGTTTACTGGTCACAGGTCTAGCAACCACTGAATGCTGATACAAACTTTCTTGTGATTCTCTCTGAGAGCAAAAGAGCGTTATTTTCATGCATTTTACATTGAAATTTATGCTCTTTTGCTCTCAGCAAGGGCACGCTGCCGATCGCTGTAATACTCCAAATCAGCTATGCACGCCTCTTTACGAAAAAGTTAACTACAACTCTCTTTCCCATACAAAAACCCAAAATAGCATTCTCTTCTTGTGCACCATTGCTCCAAATTAGGGGTGAGCACGCCTGTGTGCTAGCACACAGCCAAATTGTGAAAACGTACTCTTAGTTTTTTGTGAACCATAAACAATTAAAAGTTTATGCAATTTTTTATTTATATTTTTTAATAATTTGCATTGTGGACGATTTTAGACAACATTAATTTTTAAAAAATGTTGAAATAAGTACTGAAACATCAAGAAAAATTAAATATTAATTCTCTCTTAAATTTGCCTCTCTCTCGATTTTGCTCAGCTCTGCTCCAAATACTCGCCCTCATAATGTCTTGTTCATACTAAGGCTAATTCGCTCTCCATTCGTTATTCGAACCCAAATTACGATATAACTACTTCATTTCCCATACAAAATTTTGAGAACGAACAACGATTTTTGTGCATTGTTCAATTTAAATTACTCTCCGAAAGACGATAAAATATGTCCATCTCTAACAAATGAGAGTATTAGGGTAACCCTAGTACTACCACATAAAATGCAACAATCTGGCAGCATCATAGCAGTGTTGCATGCATCAGTAGTTTTAAGTTATTATCTCTCTCTACTCATTGTCAGTACACAGTCAGTTAGTTACTTCGCAACCACCAATTAATAGACATCTCATCTGTACATATTTCGTTATAGTTCATTGTTCTTCATAATTAATACTTTATTTCAACTCATAAAACAACTTAAAGTTTTATTCAATAAATGAATTGATTGTTATGTTTAAACATCGTCTTTCATTCAATCGACCACCTCCGTAAGAACATAACAATTTGGCGACGAGGATTGTGAATTGAATACAGTACTCAGTAACAAAAGGAATTTCACAATTTCATCAGAACTTTCAACAAGGCTGCGTAATAACATCAAGACATCGCACACAATAAAAGTTGTGGCAGGAAGATTTTCAATCAAAACGCACAGGCGCAAGTTCATCAGGAATATTCTAACAAGAATTTTCAAGAAATCTTCAGCGATCAACACTCACACAAACAACAATTTGCAGTCTCACATACATATACAGAAATTTTTTTTCAGCTCAACACACACACCACTACAACGTTGGGAATTTCATCATTTTTGCAGCGCACACATACAGACATACAACGGCAGCGTCTCTAACAAAATTGTAACGGCTGATAACACACAGACACTAGAACAATCTAGACATGTCGGAACAAGCGAATATTTTACAAATACTTGCGAATCAACAGGATTTGCTCAACAAACTCACACAAATCATCGCTGGACAACAAGGTGCAAACACAGTTTCATCATCAATTCCAGGTGAATCATCAGTGGCAAAAGCCCACCTCATGGAATCTTTAGCTAATTCCATGACGGATTTTCACTATGAGCCTGACAGTGGTTTATTATTTGAATCGTGGTACAATCGTTTTAAACACATCTTCGAAAGGGAAGCAAGTGCACTGGACGATGCAGACAAAGTAGGACTTTTGTGGAGAAAAATGTCCAATCACATTCATGAACGATTCAAGAATTTCGTGTTACCAAAACAACCTCAAGAACTTTCATTGGCAGACACAATCAAGCATCTTACAAGACTATTTGGCAGAACAGAAACACAAGTAAGTCTACGATACAAGTGTCTCCAAATCACAAAGATGGAAAATGAAGATTTTAAAGAATACGCTAGTCGTGTCAATCTTCAGTGTGAACTTTTTAAACTGGATGACCTAACTACAGACCAGTTCAAGTGTTTAATTTTCATACTTGGTCTTAAATCATCACAAGACAGTGACATCAGAATCCGTTTATTACGGCATCTCAATGAAAGTAAGGAAGCAGTCAACCTAGAAAAGCTAGTTGATGAAACACAAAGCATTTTGGATTTGAAAAGTGACACAGCACTAATTGAGGGAAGCCAAAAACAGTGCAACAAAATTGGTAAGCCTCAACAAAAACAAAAGATACCAAAAACAGCATGTTGGTATTGTGGAGATATGCATTATGCAAAACATTGCCCCTACTCCAAGCACAAGTGTACCAAATGTCAACAGATTGGTCACAAAGATGGTTTTTGCAACAGCATGCACAGGCAGAGCAAACCAAATCACAACAACAACAAACCTCAACAGAGCAAAACCAATCATGACCAAAATTCTAAACAGAACAATGTGAGTCATCAGAATTTTAACAACAACAAAACAAAATTCAGCACAAAAACAGTATCTACAACAGATCCAGTCAAAATCAAGCAGGCAAGAAAATATGCTACAGTGAGTATTAATTCAAAGCAAGTGAAACTACAGTTGGACACGGCATCAGACATTACCATAATTTCTAAATCAACGTGGAAAAGAATCGGAAAGCCGGATGTATTTGAAACCACAGACACCGCCGAAGATGCAGGTGGCAATAAACTCACATTTTTTGCAAAACTTTTTCCAATAGAAGTGTCAGTTGCAGGAAAATCAAAAATTGTGGATTGTTACATTTCAAATTTGGAATCATTAAATGTCCTAGGCATAGATTGGATTGAGAAATTTAATCTATGGGATATTCCAATAGCAAAATGGTGTCATCAGATCAAGTTCACAGGAACAAAGTCATTCAACAATGTTTATCAAGTACTCAATGCTCACTTTCATCCCAGCCCAAATAGACAAGTCAAAAAAGCACTCAAAAAAAGGGAAGAGGAAGGAGCGACCGCAAAAGCATCTTCAAGAAGAAAAACTCACAACGTATTCAACGTTCATAAAAATCTATGTTCATCAGTCATGGACAGATATCAGAAAAAGGAAAGTCAGTATAATTCCAAACACGGAAGTCGCATCAAGGTACATGCAGATCAACTTCAAACAAAAATAGGCGACACTTCTGCTTCATCAAACAAATTATCACCTTTGGACATATTACTTCGAGAATTCAACATTAAATTGCCGTATACAGATTCTACAGCATATCAACCAGAATCATCCACAGACGACAACCAGTTGAAGTAATATCCAGAACCCAGGTTCAAACTTAAAAGGGGAGATATTAGGGTAACCCTAGTACTACCACATAAAATGCAACAATCTGGCAGCATCATAGCAGTGTTGCATGCATCAGTAGTTTTAAGTTATTATCTCTCTCTACTCATTGTCAGTACACAGTCAGTTAGTTACTTCGCAACCACCAATTAATAGACATCTCATCTGTACATATTTCGTTATAGTTCATTGTTCTTCATAATTAATACTTTATTTCAACTCATAAAACAACTTAAAGTTTTATTCAATAAATGAATTGATTGTTATGTTTAAACATCGTCTTTCATTCAATCGACCACCTCCGTAAGAACATAACAGAGAGAATTTATCGAAATAAATTATGACAGGAAAAATATAAATTTTTTAAAAACCCAAACATTTTTAGAAAAACTGCAAAACATGAATGAAAAGTAAACGGTTTAACGACTTGTATACATTCAAGCCATATCAAATTTTGTCTTCTCTTTTATTGCAGTTGAATTTCTTGACCATCGTTTCAAATTCGCGTACAAATTTAGAAACAAAAATCAAATGCCTGCCAGAAAGTCTGTATACCAGAAAGTTGTTTTGCCGGTCTCTCTCTCCTTAATTTTGAAAAAAGAAAAATTGAAAATTGTTCTGAAAACACCAAAATTGTGAGAAAAATAGAAATTATGAATGAAAATAATATAATTTAATATTAAATATATATCAGAAAGAAGGACAAATATTTTTTCAGTTCATATTAACTAATTTAACTTGTCTTTTGGCTGAAAATTTCTTTAAAATCAGTAAATAAAAAGTGTGAAAATTTGAATCATGTTGCTATGAATTGTGTACCATGTCGTATGAACGGGTCAATTCGTATACGTAAATATGAGAGCGAACAACGTGATTCAAATGCTGGTATGAACATGACATAAGATTGATATTCTATAAAACAGTTTCTCATTTTATAATCTTTTTTCCTGTAAAGTTTTGGTTTTACGTGGGTTAAGGCCTCGCTACATAAGCTGCTTTGCCTGATTGCCTTGCTTACCTGCTTCATTTCTGACGTAATAAAAATAATAGAATAAAGACGAAATTTCGAACTGGGTTGCCATCAGTTAGAAATTGGGTCGGCCTTCTTTGTTCTTTTATTTTTTATTGAAGCAGCAAAGCAAGGCAATCAGGCAGAGCAGCTTATGTACGCAGGCCTTTACGTCTTTGGGCATTTATGGTGACGATTTGTTTTTTGATACGACAAATCGATATTATATGCCTGTTCCAGAACCTGGAAGAATTTAATGTCATGTTCACACGAGAGTTTCAATTACGTTGTTCGCCTGTCGAACAACGTACACGAATTAACCCGTTTCCACGACACCATTCGTAATTAACAGAAATTTTGTTTCCTTCATTTTTGTTTCCTTGTTTTCACGAAAATTTGAACCGAAAACACATAAAATATACATTAAATAAATAGGAAAAGCAACTACACACATTTAATTTTTTCCATAAATTCTGAATAATTTTGTATTTTCAATATATTTTTATATGGCATATCTTTTCTTTACCGACCCACCGCAGAAAAAGCAATACATGGTTGGAATCGGGATAAAAAGCACTATCTGTGGTAATTTTTTCGTAATTTTCTGCGCTGGGTCGGTAAAGGAAAGGAGTTCCCAAATTTTTCAATTTTGAATTTAGACATGTCATAATTAATTTTTTTGATCAATTCTCTCATTTGTTAGGGATGGGACAACAAAATAGATGGGACATACCTATTCGTCGTTAAGAGAGTATTTCCAATCGAACAACGTAGAAAAATCGTCGTTCGTTCATAGAATTTTGTGTGGGGAAAAAATCCGCGACCGAAACTTACTTAAATGTTTTCATTCGTAAAACAAATAATTTTCCTTTGCAATGAATTGTATTTTATGTTTTTAAAATATTGTTACGGAATTAGGTTTAACTAATCTCCGTGTAGACGTTGTTTTATTCCCCCGATACGATTTGTACCAAATAAAACAGGGTTCGTTTTAGATTACGTTTCTACAATGATTTATTTACTTGTCTCTAGTTAGCACGCAACTCTTCTTTAACCGATCTGTTCAGTAGTGGGATTCTGTAACTTTTTTTTTCTACCGAACCGATATTGATAATTAACGAAAATTTTCGGTTGAATTACCGAAAGTGCTATTCTGTAACTCGATGTTATCGATACAAAAATTTTAGCGACGAATATCGGTAGAATGACGGAATTTAAAAGAAGATGCACGTTATTTCAAAATGAAAAGCGTATAAGAATTATATAAATTATTCTAATTTTTAAACGTTTCTTGTTTTAGGAGAAATAGGAAAAATCACACCGTAAACGAAATAATGCTCATTCAAATAATTCAAATTTCTAATGAAATTATTTAAATCACTATTGTATATAAAATAAGTATGTTTCAAATTACATGTAGGAAAATTCATCTTTAGGACATGTTTATATTATATATATATATATATATATATATATATATATATATATATATATTTATATTTATATATAACTACGTTTACATACAGATAACTATATCTATTTTATTTTTTATTTATTCCGGTGGATTTTAATTGTCAAATCCATTGGATATACGTATAAATTCTCATAACCCGGCAAGTTCTAATATAAACATGGTGTAATATTGGTTGAATTGTTTGAAACAGAAGATTTAAAATATATGTATTTTGAACAGGAATATTTAAATTGTTCAATATGTTATATCAGAATTACGCATTATCAGGAAATATGACGACCATGGTGATATTCTTCTTTCTTTTAATGTTGATGCTAATCGAAACCACCAATACATTTTTATATGGGTAGCAACTTTTACGGAATATATCCTTCAAAATATTTTGTCTGTACTGAAAATAGTTATTATTTTCTGAGAGATTTTTCCCGCAATTCTGGAGGTTTCCAAATGACCCCCAATTTCATCCATTACTTTTTTTAAAATGTATCCATTTCCAATTTGTTATAAGCTTCCTATTATTTAGATTAAAAGGATCCTCCATATGTCGCAGAATTTTCTTTTTTATGCGTAAAGAAATGTATCTCAGCTTACCTTTTTATTTGCCATGAAATATATTCCAAAATCATTTCTTAAAAATTTGATTTTCATTGATTTTTTGTTTAAAATATGAAAATTCTTTTATGTCGGTAGACTTAACGACTCCTTTTTTTTCGTCGGTAGCTGACCGACGATTTTCGATAATTACCGACATAAAAATCGGTAGAATTTGTATACAGAATAGCACTTACCGACAAATATCGCTAACTATCGACATTTGTCGTTAATTCCATCGGTAGAGAGTTACAGAATCCCACTACAGTTCAACGCATAAAACACAACTAACTCGTCGTTGCTGATTCCACCTGTATTTATCTCAAAATTCCCTTGTTCAAGAATTCTCCAGAACACATCTGGCAACACCAGCGAACAACCATACTCACATACATGGGCGAATACTTGGTTTACATTGGCCGTCGCTTCGTGATTTCGCGCGAAATCAAGCAAAATTTATCATGATTTTGCGTACAAAAATGAAATCATCTCATTTCGTGATTTCAGCGAAATCAACATCGAAATCACAGTACTCATGATATACAACCCTGTTTTTGCCTAAAAAGTACCAAAAGTTGCAAAACTTTTCACGTATCACAATAAACAAGGTAGATGACGAATTGCTGCAACAAAATTTTTAATATCAAAATTTGTAAACAAAGTAAAAAAATTAAATTACTTTGTTAAAAGCTGTGTTCCTTTACTTACCTGAGGTTACCATTTTTAACCTGCAAAGCGTTCCTTAACCCCGAAAAGTGGCAAAACTGGAAGCAATTTTTAAGAAAGTGAGAGTGGAGAGAGAGCGATAATGGCTTTCTCTTCTACCACAGGCTACCAGCAAAATTTCTGCAGGTAAAAAATGGCAGAACTGATTTTTCGACTTTTGTTTGACGATTATTTCACAATGAAGAAGAAAATGGACGAAAAACAGAAGAAAAAGTCGAACGCTGGCAAAACTAAATTAAAAACTGTGAAATAAAAGACAAAAATTGATTTTTATGTTTCTTTTTGACAGTGCTGCCAGATCTACCATTTTTCCGTTCCACTTTTCGGGGTTAAAGAACGCTTTGCAGGTTAAAAATGGTAACAAATGGTAAAAATGGTAACCTCAGGTCAGTAAAGGAACACAGCTTTTTCTGGTAAAAATGTTCATGAGAGAGCAATTTTGACACTTTTCTCTTTTACCATCCTTACCATTAAAAAAGTAAAGGAACAAAGCTAAAATGTTAAGTTTTCAAAGTGTTCCTGTTAAAGCTGGCAAAAAATCGATGGCACTATCGATAATATCGATTATTATTTAAAAATTCAATATCGATAGATAGTTTTGCCTATCGATATTATGGGAATAAAAACCCCTGACCTGAAATCCATTGAAATAAATAGAAATTTCGCTGCTTTTCGGTTATGTGTGCGTAAGAAAGTAAGTCCGTAGTCACACGTACACATTTTTCGGTAAAATAAAATGTATTTTTTTTTACAATTTTTATAAAATAAAAGCAGTTGTTTATTCTCCTTTACATTTCTGTGAACTACTTTTGCATAATTTCAAGAAAACCATTGACATTTCCGCCGTTTTCATCTCCAAATTAATGGCGATGACAACTTAACGATAATATCGATAGCAATCGATATTTTAAAACATTATATCGAAAATATCTAATGTTGGGAATATCGATGGTTTGCCAGCTCTAAATCGATGGCACTATCGATAAAATCGATTATTTTTTAAAAATTAAAAATCGATAGATAGTTTTGCTTATCGATATTATCGGAACAATAATAGAAACTTTTTTAATTTGTGTTTATATATGCTCTGTTCCAGAACCTGCAAGAAGCTACTATTTTTTACTACGATAACATTTTTTCCTTTATGTTATCGGAAAAAATAGTAAAAATTAGTAGATTCTTGCAGTACTGGAACAGACCAATAATAAAGTTCTTTGCATTCTTGCGTTACACAAATAATAAATGCATTTTATTTATTCTGGGATATTTCGCAATGGCTTGCATTTTTATTGCATCTTTGGATAGATTAAAAATGCAATCCGAAGAGTGCCTTTAAATTCAATCCAAAACACTACATCAAAAGCTGTGATTTGGATCGAAAATGAAGTGCATCATAGGTGTGTGCTGTGGAACCAAAATGAAGTGCATCCTAGCTGCGCGCTCTCTTGTAAAATTCATAGGAAAAGATCCCAGCAAAATTTTATGGAAGTGGTTCCATGAGATGCCATGATTTCACTGGATCTTTTGCATTGGTTTAAATGAAGTCGCGAAAGATCCGATCTTTTCATCAGCATTTGGACCCATTCGAAGGAAGTCGTGAAAGATCCGATCGTTTCATCAGCATTTGAACCAATTCAAAGGAAGTCGTGATAGATCCGATCTTTTCCTTAGCATTTGAACCCATTCCATCGATCCAATAAAGATGAATTTTGTGTTTTTATATTAACATATGTATATATATTTTTTTTATTTATCTAAATATGTACGCATGATACAATGATACAAGGTAACCTCACGCTCAGAGCTCACAGAGTTGTATTCGCTTTGCCGTCCCTTCATTGCCAAACACATTTTCACAAACTTTGTATGTATATGTAAAAACATACATACGTCAGGTTTATTTACATTTCAAATCTGAAATCAATTTAATTTTAATTTTTTTAATTAAAAAATTTCAGACCATTTGGAGTCGATTTTGCCTTATCGTCCGCCCGCCTGAAGGATAACTCTCGAACGGATCTGCTGATGCGGTCCAAATATCAGTCCTCGTCATATTTTTCAAAATTTTAATCAATTTCGAGAATGGGGCAGTCCACTTCTTCCGGTACATCCCACATAAAAGTTCAAACATTTTCGCTAAAATGGTGCGTACGATAACTCACGAACGGATCAACTGAGTTTGTCAAAAATTAATCCTCGCAATATTTTTCCAGACATAGATTAAGGATAGACTATATCTATCCAATCCTTGGAGTACCTCCACACAAAATTTTCGCTAAAGGGCTGTTCGACAATCGTTTTTAAATTCCTTGTGGTCCTGTTTACAGTTATATGATGTGTTTCGCAAGTCCATGCTTCCAGACATATTTGTCCAAAAGCTTTAAAAATCCTATAGTGCCCAATATAAATGGCTGGTGGTCACAATAATTGAAAAAGTGGCAGACATTGGTCCAACCTTAACAAATCGGAATATTCCTCTCAAACATGGGCAAGTCCTTGCTTCCTGAAAAAATGCTACGGTGACAAACTAAAATGGCTGTTTGGCAGGAGAACTATCGAAATGACTCCCCAAATTAGATAGTCATGATTAAGATGACAAAACATACACATAAAGACAAGACATACACAGATGTTTTCCTATGAAATATATGTATGCTTTTTATTCTTGTAAATTATAAAAAATCATCCATTTTTTATCTTTAAAAGAATACAATATTCTCATAAAAGTTAAAGAATTTCAAAAGTTTACATCTTCTGGGGGCAGCTGTGGTATTTTTCTTTCTGGCTTCAAAGGCCTTTTGTAGCATTATAGCGCTGTTGGCAGCAGCTTTGGTGGCTTACCCAATTCAGCGTTGTTTTTCTTGACGATAGCTTGGCAATGGTACGCTTGTCAGCATTAGGAATCGACAAATCCCACGGCAGCGAGAAAAAGAGTTTCGCCCAACAGCTGCCAACGCAACAACAAACCTATACTGCCACAAAAATATCAGAATTCAACGTGATGAGTTGACAAACATTGGACAATGGATTCGACAGAAGAGCTTCTTGCGTGGATCACGCAGCAACGAATGCAGATTCGGTCCAGATGAGGAAACGCCATCATGGCACCAGGGGTCAATTTCCACATACTAATCTTGTCAACACTCATACTTAGAATGCTTTTTGCATCGAATTTGCAATTGCTTTTTGACCAGAGCGGTTAGTACCACAACACAGACACGGGGGATAGGAACAACGCCTGTAACAAAAGGCATACATTCAGTATATGAAACTCATTCATTTTCCATGCAACCCAATGACTTACTGGCCTGGTGGTACCACGCTTATTACAACGCCTTAATTGGTAGATGCTTTGTCATCAGGGCGAATGGGTGCCCTGAACACTGCTTACTGACCATCTTTCATGATTTGCCATTATTTTCCAGTGGTCTTGCGTTGGCTAAACTCTGCAATAACACGAATAACAATAAAAAAAACATTGAAGTTATATTTCACATTGCAGAGAAACAATTGTTTTTGCGGTTTTTCACTGAATTTCCATATATCCACATAGACCGCGTTGTCTCCTTCATTTTTACTTACCGTTTTTCTTGGCCTTTTCTCAAAATAACGAATATTTTATTATGTTTCAATAAAATTGAAATCAAAAATCAATTTCTTGAAAACGTAAACAAACAGTATTTTTTATTGTTGTCATTGACATACAATAACAAAAAAAACTTTCATATCGTTTCATGCATGGTTGTATTTGACAGCTCAAGGACGGATTTTTCAAATGAGATTACCTTCTTATTCTGCCATGATATGTACGTTTAAAGCTATGTAAGATTTATTATGCTAAGAAGTCCCAGCCATTGAGCTAAAAGTAGACTCGGACTGCACTCTTTGGTATTAGTTGTGTACCTTTACGTGCCTGAGGTTACCAATTTTTTACCCGCAAAGTGTTTCCTTACTTTTAGAAGCATACAATTTATATGAGAACAGTTCACCACTTTTACCATTTTTGCAATTTGTAATAATTGGTTGTTTAGTTGTTGTTTAGACTGCAACAGCTGGGACGGCCGGAAGTCAAGTTTCTCACTTAAATTTACAACCTGTTGCTTGCCAAACACATCGTTCCCGAAGTCTGGAAAATAGGACAGCTACTGAAGCCCGAAAAGGATGCCAGCAAAGGTGAATCTTACAAACCGATTTCGCTTTTGTCGCCCGTAGCAAGGACCCTTGTGGCTACAGTTCTTCCAGCATCAGAACTAACTTTCGAGGATTCGTAAGCAGCACAACAACTGCGCTAAAGGCCATCTCCGTATTAGCAGAGGACTCACTCAGAGCAAGCCGTGCTCATAATCTAGAAAGAGAAGTCTAACGTTACAAGAGAGAACCTCTAGATCAACAAGCCTTTCAACCAGGTTTAAGTAGCATTCACATGAATGCAGTCACAGATGCAGTAAGCAGTTATCGTGTGAATGCGGTCCTTGGAGAACATCCACCATCTATCGCAGCTGAGAAGCGCCAGCTGTCAGGACAAACCAGAGTAGTTTTGCGTCAATACGCTCGGGATGGTGCAGCCGTCAAAATTCCTATAGGGCAAGTACTGATGACACGACACACTGCTCCTTTTCAATTGTCCTACCAATCCTGCTAAGAAACTTAAGTTTGCAGCTTTGTGGTTACAAACCATACAAATAGCGAAATAGCCACATTCTTACGACTGATAGACCCAGAGTCAGATTAAGCAGAAAAATGAGAAAACAAACATATAAACTACTGTTACAACATCGAGAACAAACTGCAATTATAGATGTAAACTTTATGATGATAAATAAATTATAGTTATTTCATTAATTCCTTTGAATTAATAAAGTAAAAAAAAAAATGAAAACCATTTTTCAATACAGCATTTTCCATTTTCCGAACAAGACGTGAAAATTACATGCCAAAGGGTTGGTGAAAATGACATGCCAAAGATTAGTGAAAATGCTATTCTTGGGAATTGGTTAAGATGCCATGCCAAAGAATTGTTGAAGATGCCATTCCATCGAGTTAGTAAAGATGACATGCTTAGGATCTGAAAATGAATTGCATCTTTTGGGGGTCACGCTCTTGTAAATGAGTGAAGATGCTGAAAAAATGACATTCCATTTCACTTGCACCCATTCTTGAATAGCATCTTTGGCATCGAACATTTTGCTGGGATGTACTCCAACGGCAAATGTACCGTACACTTGTAGTGATTTAACTGCATCCGCGGATGCAAACTTTTTGCTGGGATGTTACACGTATTATGTGTTCAAATTCTCATGAAAACGAGGAAGCAAAAGTAAGTCCCGGGCCACACTACAGTAATTTCACTGAAATTTTGATATGAAATTATGCGTCTCTAGATCGACGTCCATAGTAGAGTAAAATCATAAAATTGCTGTAGTGGGGAATTCGATTTAAGAACACCTAATTTCATGAAATTTTTTAATGAAATTCACGCTAGTGTGGACGGGGACTAAGGAAAAACAATTTATGTTTCTCTTAATTACGAATGGTGCCGTGGAAACGGGTTAATTCGTGTACATATTTCGAGAGGCGAACAAAGTACTTCAAACGCTCGTGTGAACATGACATTAGGTTAGGGGTTTTTATCGATCAATTTTATCGATATTGAATTTTTAAAAAAACAAGGTCTGTACCATAACTCAAAAGTTTGTACAAACTTTTACAAAATGCTGTTCGATAACAAAGTTATTTAGTAAAAGAGAAATGAGAAGAACTTGCAAGTAGTTGCCAGAACTTGCAAATACTTTTTACTTGCGAAGTTATCGAACAGGCCTATAATCAATTTTATCGATATTGACATCGATTTTTTACACTGCAAGCCCATACTTCCCGAGATATGGGCCTCTGAAGTTGCGAAAATTCCCTTGTTAAAGGCCGGCTACTTAGTAAGAAATTTACAATTTAAAACATATTTTGTTCCCGTGCCCGAAATTATCTCCTTTCCATAGGAGAAAGTCTTAAATTGCATGTTACTAGGCGTTTACACCAGACAGTTTGTCTTCAAATACAACTCTGATTTACTAACACATACATACATTTGTCTTTTGTCTTCCAGCTGTCCATCATTTTTTCACAGACAGCCGGTTTAACAAATTTTTGACATTTTCGTAAAAAAGAAGTGATATGATAATTGAAATGTGTTGAAAACAAAAGAACATGAACAAAAACAAAATATGTGAACGGAAAACAAGAAGAAATTGATGATTTTCATTCATAATTTTACAACTGTTTTTGCAGTTGTCTGGATGTCTACGTCACACAGGCAAGTTTTGGTATTTTGACAATCAATACATGAAGTCAACTGTCCTGTCATTTGTAAACGCAGGGTTAAACGCACAGCAATTGTGAACTCCATTGCATATACAACAAATAAATCCTCATATACCGTATTTTTTATATTTATTTATGCAGACGTTTGCATGGTTTAAATGCGCTATAATTATATCTTGGATAATTTGGCTTGTGTAAACCTCAAATTACTGTTCTTTTTCAGTTTTTATGAATCGATTTATCGACATTTATCGAACGAAATTCCAACTACGAATTCCTATGTGTTCTTTACACCATTCAACAAATTAATTGTTAACTTTCAAATTCAACTGTTTGCCAAGCATTCATATTCCAACGTTCAACTCGATCACAACGTTGTACGTAGAAAGATACGGAGTAAAAACGTAAAAAAACAACAAAAATACAAGAGAAACAACTGTGCAAGCACTGTGATAGAAAAGTTAATAAATTTGCAACTAGTTGTAAATCAATTCAAATTCCAAAAGTGATTAAACTTCTTAAAACAGTATTTTTACAAATAATTTGTAGTTTATTTTAAGCAACAAGAACCCCCATTTAAACCAAATAAAAAAAACATGTCTGTCAATCGTGCACCAAAGTCTGGCTTTGCAGCTGAAGCTCAACGTAAGGTAAGTTGACACCCAAAAAAAGAAAGAAATGCAAGAAGTGTAAAATTCAGTGTATATATTATTTGCGAAAAGTAAGAAAACCAGAAATAACATCGAACGAATTGAGAATGGCGGCTAAAAAGTTGACCAGCAACAACAAGCTAAACTTCTTTTTGTTGCCACCATATAAAGTGTATTATGAAATGCCAATAGTAATTGACTATGGATGGTGATGATGAAGTTTTGTTATGCCTGATGTTGTTGTTATTTAACAGGAGTGGAAGCAACAGTTGTTTGCAATCAATGTGCCAGTGTGTGAGTGGGTAATGAAATGGTATGACGTCAAATCGTTTTTTAAGTTACAATACAAAATTCATTGATAAAATTCCTAATACACTCACTGTGCTGAAAAGATAGTACAGAATGAAGGTTGTTGTTATTAGTTTTTGTTTAATAAAGCTCTTCAGGCAAGGAAACAATTTGGTGACATATTACCATTTGTTTTTTCCTTCGCTTTGCATACAAACTATGGTCGTGTTATTAGCTAGCTGGGGCTTGTTAAACGGCTTCTTTTAAAGGTCATTTGGCCATGTAATTTAATGCAGCACAGAGGATTAAATACTTAACAAATTTTACACTTGTCCATTGTGTAAATAAAACAGAAACGAAAAAGTAGATAGAAGAATTTTTACACTTTTGTTTGTTCTGTTGTTGGATATAATTACAGTACTGTTTTGTTCATCATTGAAATAGAGATAGATTGGTACGTTACTTTTGTACATAACGACATTAGGCCAGTCAATCAGGTATTTCATGGTATTTTCGTATGTAAAATTAATGCCAAAGGCACAGGAGAGTTAAAAACAACCAAAAATCATTTCGACCACATACCCCACATACCAACTGTACGTGGATTAGGGCGGCCCAAGCAATGACAAAACAAATTTGTTTTTTCTGAAACGCCTACCCCATAATTTTTTTCCATTTGATCCAAAAACCTTAAGGCCTGGGCACATAAGCTGCCCCGCCTGCTTGGCTTGCTTTTCTGCTTCATTTCTGACAAAAATAAAAGAATAAAGAAGGCCGAGCCAACTTCGAACTAGGTTGGCCTCTTCTTTTTATTCTTTTATCAGAAGCAAGCAGGCGGAGTAGCTTATGTACCCAGGCCTTTATAAGTAGGTATATGAAATTTTATCGGTTAACTTTAACCCGTACCACCCGAGCGATATTTGTTTCCATAGTAATTTGTATGGGACCAAAGGTGAATTTTCAGGAAAATCCTCTAAAGGCCGTATTTACCAGTTCATTTTTGTGACTAAAAACAATTTTACAAAAATTTACGATGATGGGTTAATGATAAACCGACCCCCGACCGATCTTTATTTCCGAAATTAAAATAGACTTAACCAAAATAAATTCTCCTTCATTAGTTGGAACCAAGTCCAAATAAATAAAATAAAAGAATTACCAATATGTGATTTTGTTCTCAAAAGCTTTGTATTTTTTTTATAAAGGATAGAATGTCGAAATAGTAGATTCTTGCAGATTCTGAAACATACCTAATATGTACACGAATGTAAATTTTTTAATTAATATTAATCAATTTTGAATTTGAACATCCTTGAAATAGGTGAACTTTAGTGTATATTAAAACAATTTTATAACCTTCACCGTATAGTGGGGGAATATTGGATTTAAAATCTCGTCCAGTTTTGGATCATGTTGATATATTTACAGCAGACATCTCTTGGATCTTCAGTACAATTGGACTTTGCTGAATTTAGAGTGTCGTGCGGTCTCATAGCACATACATACATGGCATTTGTTGTGTATCGTGCTACAAATTACAACCCAATACAAAATTGAGGCGGCTGCATCGTCCGGATCTTGTTCTGGGCTAAAACCACTCGTGTTTGCCTCCGTAGAACCATGGGTTAAATGCTGTGTTGGCAGCGGCTGGCCAAAACACTATGATTTCAGGTCAATCCGACACGAAAGAACCCGCTGCCGTGGGATTGATAGATGGGGATGGTCTCTCCGAATACGGCATTCACTTTGTAGTGCCTGCCAACTGGATCAGTGTGAATGTTTCTCAAGACCTGCAGATAGACTCGTTGATGTAGAGGTTCCCTGCCAGTGGAAGATGGAGTAGCGATGTAGCTTGTTCTCAAAATGTATACACGCCCCAAAAAACCAATTACATAGTTCCTTAATGATATGCAGTTCAATGCCACAACTTGGTTTTTTTTTTAATTTTATTTACCACGGGTTGGTACCACAGGGACATGTATAATTTTTTCCGAGAAAATCCATAATATCCTGGAACCAATTTTCCAAAAAAAATCCCTATGGCCTCCAACGAACATGTCTGATATGCACAATATCTCTCGGAAGGAGATAAAACATTGTACAGACTTTGCATATCGTAATAGTTTCCCTTCCAAATATTCGAACTTTGAAGATGGAATATACCGGTCCATCACTTCGCATGCTAAATACTGAGCCTTTTTGCGAATTATTCCGGTTTAATGCCACTTCTCGGCTCGTTCTTGATTCGGTCGCTTCCATCCGGAACTTTTATTTGTGTAGAATTCAGAAGCCTTTTAAAAACTTTACTCATTGCTTATTTTTCAAAAATTTTATTTCAAAATCTTCAATGGATAAAAGTTATTGAATTCCTATATTACTGATCTAGGGCGGATTTGTCAGCCCTAAAACTGCATAAAATAAAATATACATGAATAAATATTTCAATATCCCTGATTCCAATCAACATGACTAATAACGTAATATGTTTGGTTTTCATAAAAATAATACATTTGTCTTGTTATTGTTGTTTTCGTCTGAATATCACTCAAATGTAAATGGTTTTGTGTGTTTTTAGACGAGTATGTCGTCTCCCCTTATTTTATTTCTTAGGGTGGTTATCGCAGAGATAATGAACAGAACAATAAAAAGGTTGGAATGTGCGCGCTTTGTACTTGTTTTCGGAAAGACTTTGTATTTCTTAAAAGAAATGAAAATATAACAACGTATGTACTCGTATATGGGTGTACATGCGACAAGATAGTACTACGGATTCCTATGATGTCATCATATTATAATGGTTATTTACTCATTTTTCTGTGTGTATTTATTTGCGAAGTGACGACACTATTTTGTAAAACGGGATAAACGAATATAGCATATCAATCAGTGCTTTGTTTCTACTTTTTTTTGTTATTTTAGGTAGATAAGTTAATTGAGTGAGTGGTAGGTAGAGAATCACTCTGGAATATTCGAATGCACTACTAATGGAATTCAAATGATATTATAATGACCAATAGAATGCATATGTATTCCAAGAAAATTTCTGGAACATCAATAAAATGCAAACAAGTTTGTTATATTTATGTAGGTATTTTGATTTCATGCGTTTCTTTCTGTTTCGTCATGCAACTCTTTTCCATCTTCCCCTCCACAATCTATCACATCTAATAACTTCAACATTTAGGAACCAACAAAAAAAACATTCGGCATTGAACAGCAAATATTTTTAACCTCTTTTTGTTGGTTCTGTTCTTTCTCTAATGTGTCTTGCTTAATTCTACAAGAAAGACGAAAGTCAAGAGTCCCATTTGTAACTGCCATACAAAAGTACGATCAAATTTCACAGAATGTACACACAAAACGCACACACCTTTCAAATCAAAATGTGTCCCCTCTTAACCATTCCCGTCTAGATCGTTCTCTAAAAAAAGTTGTTTAAAAACGGTGTGTTTGTTGTTTGTGTTTTTACCTTTTTCATTATTATTTGTTTTGCTTCAACCATATAAGGTGTATATTTTTCAAGTGTGTATGCAAGTCCAAACATATAAACATTTTTAGATACGAGTATCTGTTTTTATGAACATACCTACCTACGCACATACATACAAAATGTTCCGACAAAAATAATGAATTCTTACTAATGACATGTTATACGGGAAGGAGAGTCTTCACTTTGATTGAAACATATGTATTTACGTATCAGACAACTGCATACAGTATGTTAAATTAAAACTAATGCACTTACTTATAATAGTAACATGTAATTTGAATAGTTTCCAATATAGGTAATTCGAATGATTTCACTTGAAATTTCAATTTGGAATTATTTTATTTGTAATTTGAGAAATTCAATTAAACTTTTGCCTTCCAATTGGTGCATTGGAGGTATTCGGAAGCATAACCTTTCTAGTCCAAAGTTTAGCACCCATCGACTTCTTATATAGTCCTCTCCAAACTTGTCCGTGTCAATATTCCATATTCGTTCCGATTGCTTTGAAGGAGGAGGAACACATACTGAAGTCACCGACCACATGGTATCTGTCTGGCCAAGCCGTGCATAACTCTGTGCTGGAATGGTTACCGACAAAAATCGGTAAAATTAAAATGTTTATAAATATAAGGAAATTTGTCTTTAAGTTAGCGACCATGTGAATAGTGTTATCAACTTTAATTGATATTTATCGTTCATAACTTGCGTTATAATTTAACCAAAAAAAAGAGTTACAAAATTCCAGTACTGGTCGACCAAGTACGAGATGAGAATGTCCCTAAGATGACCTTCCACCAGCAACTAATGCGCCCATTACGATCTGCCTTTTCGATGATTGCAAGCCAGAGATCATCTGTCACAATCCGTTGCGTTTAATTGTCAGAATGCTTCGGTTTCTGCGAAGAGCTCAGCTTCGCGTTATTTTTGCTCGCATTTGCAGACGTACAATTGACGTTTTTTGTCGCTAGGAATGCCAACTACCAAATTATAGAACATTTGGAAGAAAACGTGGTATAAAAGCTTTAAAATACATGACATCGAGTGGTACCGTTTATTTAAACGTGGGCCTATATAGTTTTTTGTTTTCTAACCTCTCAAAATCTCAAATTACAACCAATTCGGTGAGCAAATGGAGAACTAACACCTTCAAAAATCCTCATCGCGAAGTGTTGCCTCATATGTGGGCTTGTCTTGGGCCTATATAGACAGTATTTAATAAAAATTTAATATGAAAACACAAAATCCAAAGTTACAATCAACCAATTCGGTGGGAAAATGTGGCCAAGACCTAGAGCTGGCAAAAAATCGGTGCCACTATCGATTATTTTTTAAAAATTCAATACCGAAAGATAGTTTTGTCTATCAATATTATGGGATTAAAAACCCCTAACCTAAAATTCGTTGAAATAAATAGAAATTTCGCGGTATTTCGGTTTTGTGGATGTGAGAAAGTAAGCCCGTATTCACACGTACAATTTTTTGTCAACAAAAGCATAGACATTTCCGCCATTTTCATTTCCAAATTAATGGAGATGACAAATTAACGATAATATCGATAGCAATCGATTTTTGAAAATGAAATATCGAAAATATCTAATGTTGGGATCATCGATAGTTTGCCAGATCTACCAAGACCCTCAAAATATCTCAAATCGGTACGTTACTTTATATGGGTCATCCTATACCAAAACGAAGGCCTATGTAGACAATTTTTAGTTTAAAAAAATTTCTAACATCTGAAAACACATAATTCCAAATTGCAATGAATTCAAAGGACAAGTGGGACTAATATCTTCAAAATTTCCTAAAGCCACGCGTTGCGTTATATGGGGAGTATACCAAAACGTGGGCATACATATATCCCATACCATTTTCAATAGCAAATGTCCTAAGGACCTACAATTAATTTCCACCGAATTCAATCCGTTGAGACTCTATATACCAACTCTATATACCTCGATTTGCGTCGTTTCACTTTGCGTTGTTGCTTAGTTAATACCTATTTTCAATATGCGTCGTTCGATTCTCGATGTTGCGTTTATTTAAATTTGAGTGTCTAATTTTTGTATACCCTCTACCACATTGAAATATTAATTTGCGATCATATAAGCTGATTTAGCCATTTTCGCCTTACCGTCCGTTCTTTTTGTTGTAATCACGCCATCTTCCGAATGATTTGGGACAGATGGCTGAAATTTTGTACACAAGTGTATTTGGTCTGAGCTTAGAGCAAGTTTCAGGTATGTTGACCATTTTAGCTACATCTTCAGCCCGAATGAGCTATAATTTGGTATTTAGTGTTCCCAGTGATGTAGAAACTTCTCCAACAAAATGAAGAACATAGGTAAACGTTATGTTATATCCCTCTTATAACGATACCGCCAGATTTCAATTATTTTATTTTAGCTACAGTTTCTGGCTGAATTAGACCAAAATAGTGTTAATTTAGCGTTCCTATTTGTTCAGGTAATGTCTCTACCTAAAATTGTGGACATTAAAAAAGTGTTTTTCACCCTGGAACCTATCTCCGAAATTTACATGGCATTCCATAGAAGATCTCAATTCGCTTTGCGTCGTTTCACTTTCAGTTGTGTTTTTTTGGAACGTATCTACGACGCAAAGCAAGGTCTAGGTGTAGTGAGTTCCACAGACGAACGTGGCTATATCGATGTAGAATTTCACCCTGATCAAGAATATACAGTTAAAATCGCTTAAAGGTCCTCGTTTATAACGACAAATTCCCAAAGTCCAAAATTTCTGCGGACCTTTATATTATAGCCCACACAAACAAATATCGCATATAACGGCATATCGGTTATAGCGACCAATACCGTCGGTTAGAAGCGACCTTGACCTTCGTTAGAAGCGATTTTGACTGTATATTCTTTGTGGGATCTAAAATTATTATTTCGAGAAGTTCCAACGGAATGACAAACTTAACATTAACCCCCAGTTTTTGTAACTTATTTTTGTTCGTTCGTCTATATTCGTAATAATTTAGGCATTCATAGCTCAGCCCCCAGATGACATACACATCTAATTTTTAGTATACCCGTTCCATATATCGTTAAGGATTCCTCATTTAAAAATCAGCGCTCTACATTTGCGCTAAAGCGAGTAAATCGATCTACAAAATTTGACAGTTCGTGTGAGAAGAATAAAATTTTTTACAAAAACTGGGGGTAACTCTATTTATATGGCGAAGGGGGGTATAAAAACTCTCCGCACTCCTGACTTTAAAAAGAGCTTTACAATGACTTAAAGTCTTTCTTCATATTAAGTAGATATTATACAAAATAGTTTCTTTAAAGTAATCTTTTTAGGATTTCCAGGAATAATATTTTCGAAACTGCCTTGACAATTTATCAAGTTTAACATCTGTCATCTGTGGATATTGAATATCCAAGTGTTTAATTCTACGTACACACACACATTAACTCAATAGAACTCTCCTCTGTATATTTGTTCATCATGAGAGGCATACTAATGTTTGTTACTTTTCTATTTCTAATAAATTACAGTGCTTCTTTATAAAGTGTTCAAAGATCACATCAATGGGCACCGAAAGTATGTGAGAGCAGCGGGCCGAACACCACAATAGTTGATCAATTATGTATGTACTTGTGAGCGCCCATTCATATAAGTGGATGATGGGGATTGGTTTTGAGTTGTCAGTCATCATCAGCAAACTACCACCACCATTATTATTTGTCTGTCTGTGTTTTCGCGTCTATAATTTTCTTCTCTATAAATTTTGATTCTATGAATCAAGGCACAGAGTATTTCCACTAGAAGGGTTGGCAATGGTTATGGTTTGATTTATTAAAGATCTTTGAGGTGTCGTAAGCAAAAACAGTACGAATTTTTAATTGAAATCTAATTTTAACCCTTGTTGCATTGACGTACATACATACATCCATTAATGAAAATTATGATGCTTTTAAGTGTCAATTTACCAAAGTTGTAAATTAGTTTTATTTTTCTTACCCCTTAACAAAATTTATGGGAAATTAATGGACAATTTTCACCAGACACACTTTTAGTTTGCACCACTTAAAGAATTGAAGAAAAATGTATTTAATTTCTTCTATTGGTAACGGTCACATTTTCGCTGTTCCAGAACATGCAAAAATCCACTATAGGTAGGTAGGTATAGGTAGGTTCTAGAACAGTATTAATTTTATTTTTACCTTTTTACACCCTCAGCATTTATGCTAACGAGGGTATATACACTTTCATACGGGCAAGATGTGCCTCATCGAAATAATGGTTTTAGACCCCAAGTATGTTTGGACGAAATGTGTTTCAGACAATTTGGAGTCGATTGAGCAATGTCCGTCCGTCTGTCTGTTTGTCTGGCTGGCTGGAGCGCACGATAACTCTCGAACGGATGAACCGATTCGGTTCAAATTTTGGCTTTCGTAATATTTTGCCCAAACTTAGTTTAAGTTCGAAGATGGGCTATATCGGTCCACTCCTTCCGGTACCTCCCCCACAAAATTTTGGAAAAGTTCAGTTTAGGGCCATCTCTCGAATCGCTTTGATTTTTGTTTTAGCAACTTGTATTCATCGCCCCCCATACGACGGTACAACTTTCCTTAGGGGCAAGTCCATACTTCCCGAGAAAATAGCCTGAAAGTTGCAAAAAACCACTATGACACCGTGTGCGGTGGTTGGAGCGCAAGATAATTCTAGAACGGATCTGCCTATTCGGTTCAAAATTTGGCCTTAGTAATATTTTGTCCAAACATAGGTTATGTTCGAAGATAAGTTATATCGGTCCACTCCTTCAGGTACCTCCCCCACAAAAGTTCAAAAATGTTCGGAAAATTTGTTCGTATGGTAATACAAAACTCTAGAAAACGTGTTGTTCGTATGGTAACTCTTGAAGGGAGTGGCCGAATTGGTCCATACTTTACACATCCTAATATATCTACTAGATATAGATCAGGGTCAAATATGGGCTATATTTGTCCACTCCACCCGGTCCTCCCACACAAAATTTCGGATAAGTTCACTTTAAGACCTGCTATCGAATCACTTTGATTTTTGTTGAAGCAACTTGCATTCATTGCCTCAATTACGATGGTAGAAGTTTTTTCAGGGGCAAGTCCATACTTCTTGAGCAAACAGCCCGAAGGATGTATGGCGCCATATGTAGTGGCTGGAGATCCACTTCCATAATGGTCAATGTAGATCCATTCCTTTTTATATCACCTCCTCAAAACTTTTGATCTTTAATCCTAATCAATATTTTTGTCGGTTCAAACGCCCAACATTTTTAAAACCGCCCTAAATACATACGTTTTTTTGGGAAAAAAATGTTTCAATTTATATAGGCTGAGGGTATATCTCTGTCAGCAAAGCCGACTGATACTTTTTTACTTGTTTAATTTAAATTATAATTACATTGACACAGAAGTCGTTAACATCAAACCCCTTTTTATACATACCTATTCATATTTTTTATTAACAACTTTTTCTAATAATAATCCAAGAAGATGATTGATTCATGTTCCAGGGAAAAATTTAACTTTGGCCAAAATGTTTATATATGTATGATTGACGTTTGTCAAAACTGATGATGCGTCAAACCGCCGAACTCTTAACTAATGTGAGAATCATAGATTATTATTTATTTATTTTTAGGTTTACTTTCTTAATTCACACTTATATTTAGAATCTAAATTTTAGATACACACACATATTTGTTGTATGTGTAACCATTATTGTGGATCGGTTCTTTATTCGTTTTTCTTTACTAATTTATTCAAATAAATAAAAGTGTATTATAGTTTTATTTTTATACACTGCTGTTGGATGTGATCTGTGTATAATTTATGTATAGCTTAGAAATGTGTGATCAACACATAATCTACTGCTAGCTAGAAGTTGGATTCTTAACGAACTCTTCTTAATGTGAAATGGAATTAATCTTCAACTCTCATCCAAACATACATAAATAAAACATTAGAGGGAGGATGACTCGTAAGAATATCTTTTCTGACACTTTTTCAACTTCTTCTTCCCATACGTAGATACATTTTAAATTAATGACACGCTTTAGTCTAAGCCTCCGATGGGAATTAACATAATCACCTAAAAAATAAATAAAAATATGCGTTAATTTTTTTTCTTCATTCACGGAGAGATAGAGAAACGGATTAAATCATTTATTAATATTAAAAGAAAAGAAGGTATTGTTTCCACATTATTTAAAATTTGTCAAAAATAGTTAAAATTTGTAAAAGTATTTTGATTGACATTAGTCTGTGAAACTGATGAACGTTTTGATATGCTAATTTTAGAAGAACGGTACATTAATCTTCTGCAAAATTATTCATATCATCATCTTAATCCCAACTTCTAGCCACATAAATAGATCATTGACATATGTAGCAATTGTTTTGTCTTTTTTAAACTTAAATTTATTTATTAAACATGCTTCTAGAAATAAATTCCATAATAATTAATACACTAACTTTTAATCACCATACAAAGAAACCTACCCGTTGGTGTTTGTACATTTTTCAATCTACTTGTTTAAGCAAGAATTTCATATTCTCCATTTTTTTATCTCTGAGTTGAACGTGACTAGAAACACATGAATTGTTACATTTCTGATTATAAGCGGCACTGTTTTTATAAAATATTTATTGCAATGAATGTTATTCGTAATTTGCATACATATGGGCATTTCCCTGTTTTAACAGGGAAATATTGATATGTAGGTCATGTTTAAAACGTTGGCTATGGCAAATCAATTGTTAAGAAATAAACAATCAGAACTGACTCAACATGTATTTTAAGCATGGTGATCTCTTGGACCCTCAGGTTGCTGTGGTCAGAAAAGCGGCTTCTAACAGAGAGTAATCTCTAAAAGTTGTTTGCTCCTCTGCATTTTGAGGATTGTTTGGATCCCCAGAAATGGGTCGGTGTAGTTCGCCTAAAGTAAACAACTACGATGGGGAAGACAAATAATGGAAATAAAGTTAAGTTAGTTAAACCTACGTAGAAGCATAGGTCTGATGCTGGGTTGGCAGTCGCTGGCCGAAACAGTATGGTTTTCGGGTCAATTTGGTACGAAAGAACCCGATGTCGTGGGATTGAAATAATCTAGTCGGAAACGTTTGCAAGACCACAGGCGATGTGTGGTCGAGATAAAAGGGTGTGGATGCCTTGGCAACTACAGCTGTAGTTGCTACAAGAGCACAATACATTAATGACGCAAAAGGTGACAAAGGACAACGATAAAGCCAAGATTGCTGCAAACCGTTCTAGGGCTGACAGGACTCTTAAAGACTATTGAATATGGCTTAGAGGGACAACGTTGGGAGCTCCTCGAACAAATGGAAAGATTTGTTCCAGAAGAGCAGAAACAGCACATACATGCATGTTACTCAATTTGACCCCAACTGATAACGAGCGATTGCAGCCAAGACTACAAGGGCAGATGAAAGCACCTGAGGACACATATCGCTCATTTACTCAAAGAGTGACATAACTCAAAAAATGCGTTTTCTGAGTTAACAATTTCTATTTTTTCTCAGACTTCTATTTTATCTTGTGTCAAATTTTCATGTTGATATCTCTAAAACTCAACGAAATACAGCTCATTTACTACGGGTTTAACATAATTCATCAAAAAAGTTTTTTGAGTTTATGACCACTAAAACAGTTCAAATCATGCTTGATCTTGCACAGAAATTTAGCACTGATATCTGTTAAGATCTTTACAAAAGATGGTAAAAGTAGTTATTTTATTTTTTGTGTAATAACATTTTTAAGTTGGGAAGTCAAATTTCAATCGCCAACTTAAAACGTGTTTTTCTCGAAACTCGATTTTTTGAGATGTGTCACTATTTGAGTAAATGAGCGATATGTTCAACTGGCTGCAAGCCGAGTTCCAGCTGATCCTATATCTGGACATGCCGCTAATAAACTTCAAATGCAGGATGCCACAATATCATTGACTGATTATGGGGAGTCCAAGGTGATTCCAACAACAGTCTATGACTCTGAGTAAGGATCTGCAACCCAGAAGGGAATGAAGAGCGCTAAAGAACCTACCTCTAAACCAAACAACATCCGTAAAGGAAATCAATTGGCAAAAGAGGCATGTTTCTAAGCCAAACTCAAACCCAAAAGGCAAAGGTAAAGCGTAGGACCAATTAGGTCCAGAAATCACCACAGGTTGCAAAGAGTTCAAGGTGTTGGGCTAACTGAAAAACAATCATCTTCTGAGAAGACGCACAAAGCTTCACTGCAAAACGGCTTCGTCCTTTCGAAAACTCGCAGCATTCTCCCGAGAAGACGATGGTTTTCCATTGACGCCCTGTCATTGCACAAAAAACAATGTTTCACTGATGGTAAATCAGGTTGACCATCGGTTCGGCAGTGCCTTACTCTAAATGGGCGTCAAGGTAATTAACTTCATAACAAAAGCAATCGCGCGATTTCCTTGTTCCGACTGTTAATGGCCTTGGTGAACTTTGGAAAGGGGCTAATCTTTCCATATCTGAAATGTGTTTCCAGCATGGGCCCCCAGTTACCGTGGACAAGGTGCTCATATTGAAAATGCCGGAGCTTCAGGTTGGCTGTGGAATCCATAGGGGACGGATATTAAATAAATAGAATCCACCCACATCACTCAATGTTCTCCTGAACCGATTTCTGTTCCTTTAAGAGTTCGAACACAACCATCATGGAATCGTAGTAAATAGAGAGTTTAGAGGTCTATTTTTAAAAACTCGAGAATTTTAACAGAATGGTTTCCTTAATGGGAAGCTGTTTTTGGCAGATTAAAGACATAAAGTTATGGTTGTATGCCGAAATGTCATGAAACCCTATTTGATAGATCGTACAGTAGATGATGCAGTGCTTGCCATGTTTGGGGGAAAATTTTTACACTCAGTGAGTCAATCTGATTGTCATACCCTAGAATGCTTTGACAGTCTGAGACCCAAAATCGGTCCAAAGAAGTTCTTGCGTGAATTGAAAGATATTAGAGTTTTCTATTCTGATCTTCTTGTGTATATTTAATCAAATTCCTAAGATCTGATGTGGATGTTCGTATAATTGTTTTCCATAGACATAACCACTTATATTTATCTTTATGGTTGGAATACCGGAAAATAAACAATAAATACTTATGTCTTTAAACGTTTTTCCCTTTTCCTAATCGATTAAATTGTACAATAACTGTTCATGTTCGTTTCTCTATACATTAGTTTCACCTCGACATTGTGACATTGAAAGATTGGCGGTTGTAAAAGTGTTTTCCATAACGGATATTGACCATCGGAATGAGGGTGATGGGGGGATGGGTGGAGAAACGCATCGGCTTGCTACACAAAATATTTCAACGATTTTTGTTATTGCTTGTTTAAGTTATTTTCTTTTTTTCTCCATCTACCATCGATCCACCCACCTAATTAGGTGCATTTATTCCACATGTTCACATTTCCGTATTAACCACCTTCATAATTTGTATATGGTAGACGTGTTGGCAGTTGTCAACGACGAATGACCCAAAATTGATTTGTTTACTAAAAGAATGCACAAAGAATTGAAACTTTGGTGGTAATATTTTTGGAATAGTATGACCATAAGTGCTTGCTTCCTTCCTTCTAACTACTGCTGCTACTTATTCAATTTAAGATTGCATTTTGGTTTTTTTTTCTTTTTGTGGCTTCATACAACAAATATGGAGTTTAAATATGTGGATTAATATACTCACATTAAGAATATGTACAATGTACATTTGTATGTTAATGTGTGGCTGTCTGCCTGTCTATCCGTCTAGAAGTACATTTTGTGGTAATAAAGACTTTGTTTGGTTGGTTTGTTTATGTCAAACTTTGGGGTCATTGCTTTTTTAGATGTTAGTTGGTGTTTACAACTTTTCTTGCTACCAATATTAAAACAACAACAGCTAAACCAATACCAACCACCACCAGCAGATGTCAGCAGACACCTGAAGATCATCATTAATGTAGAAAAGATGGAGGCGAATATTCATTTGTTAAAAATTTTAACTGAATTCGTGCTGTGTTTTTTTTTTTTCTTAATTTGAAGGTGCTTCGAGCTAACGAAATGTTTTTTTTTTAACCTTATAACCTAAATTTCCGTTTGTAGTATAATTGCATAACGGTACACTATAAAAATATACATTGACTAACAATGGTGTTGGTTGGAGGAGGTGGTGTTGGTGGTCGAAGAAACGATGCCGTGTTGTTCCACCATTCATCAACCTCGTTGTGGTCATTCATTCATTTTAAACTATTTACTTCCCTTTACGATTATCATTAAGAGAAGAGAAAGTTGTTGTTTTTTTTATTTTCTTTCAAATCATCTGTTGAATGAATAAACAATGAATCAATCCATCGTTTGTCAATATCATCTTAGTCGGTGTTTTTTTCTTCTTTAAGATATGGAATACAAATGTTTCACTAAAAATGTCAGTCCATTGCCCATATTAACATTGGGATAAACAAATATTTGTAAATGTGTATGTTATTTTGGATCCCACCTTCGATGCACACAATTTATGAGAAATGCTTAGGTTTCTTGGACATTGATTCATAGCTTCGTCTTAAATTATTCAGAAAAATGGTTATTTCATAAATTGTATCAAGCGGTTTAAACATCTTAAGGCGATGTTAACTCTTACACACATACATTATATTTTCTAAGCTTGGCTGGAGAAAATAACAACTTTGGTTTTGTAAGTTTTTAGGCAAAAAGGGTTTAAATTTCGACGCAAAACCCATTTCGAAAAGCAACTCAATAAAGTCGCAGTACAGTACACATATTAGCAGAGGTCCCAACCAAAAAAAAACCTTGCCACAGAACATTGATGGTTGTATTAGACTTGACTAGAGCTTTTGATAGATTCAGCAATTCTAAGCTGTTCGACGATGTGGAGAATACTACCCTGCAGTAGTAAGTTCTTGCAGGTTCTGGAACTGAGCACATACCTACGAGTATTTTTATAACCTCCACCATAGGATTGGGGTATATTAAGTTTGTCACTACGTTTGTAACTACGAGTACTCGAAACAATCATTGTAGACCCCACAAACTATATATTCTTGATCAGCGTGCAATTCTACATCGATCTAGCCATGTCCGTCCGTCTGTGGAAATCACTCTAGCGTCCGAACGGATTGACGTAGCTGGATGAAATTTTGGGAAAATCTATTATATGTACGTAGGACTTTTGGTATTGAAAGCGGGCTATGTAGGTCCACGCTTTCGTGTAGCCCCCACACAAAATGAAGAATTTTTAAGATATTTGTCCCATTTTACCACCGAATTGGTTGTAAATTGGTATTTTGTGTCTCCAGAGGCCAAAAAACATTCCTACCAATGTTGGTTTATATACGTCCACGTTTTGGTATAGCCCCCATATAACGCCCCATATAAAGTACGCGTCATTTTAATATATTTTGAATGTATTAGTCCCATTTGACTTTGTATTTTGTGTTTCCAGAGGCTAAGAAACATTTCCACCGTAAAGTGTTTATATAGGTCCACGTTTTTGATATAGCCCCCATAGGACTATATCTCCCGATTTTCGGTATTTTGAAGGTTTTGGCCTCATTATCACACCGAGATGGCTGAAATTTGGTATTTAGTCTTCGTTGGGGGTATAAAACTTTCCCCCAGAAATGTTTAGGTATAGGTCCACGCCATCATATAGCCCCCATAGAACGGTACCTTCCGATTTTCGGTATTTTGATTAATCCACCGAAATGGCTGAAATTTGTGGTGGAGGGTATAAAAAGTTCGGCCCGACCGAACTTAACGCTTTTCCTACTTGTTTTGTATACCCAGCAAACCAAATGTCGCATGTCCAACATATCGGAACAATTTCGGAAGAAAAATCGTTCAGATTTCGTATCGATTTCTATACGATTTTTCGTAGGGGAATTCGTTCAGATTTCGTTCCGATTTCGGAGAAAATGTCGGAAGTAAATTTCCCTTCGAATATGCTAATGTTTTTCTTCCGATTTCGTTACAAATTCGGATCGATATGTCGGAAACAAATTTCCCTTCGCACAACAACCACCTTTTGTATATATCTAACAAGCAACATTTTAGTTTGTTGTAGAAAAACAAAATGGTTGGTTATAAAATTCGCATATACATTTTTTAAATATTTTAAATATAAATGCAACATATAATAATTCAAGCTAGTGCTGATAGACTCAACATATTCGTACACAAAGTTTGCATTGTTCCACTATAACTACAAAATGATACAACAGTGAAAATCATTAGATGTCTTTGAAATTATAATCTTCCAATAAAAAACATAACAAAGAAAATTTATCAATAAAAGAGAGGCATCAGAAAAAAAAATTTTCCTTCGATAATCATACGAATTTATTCCAAAATCGTTCAGAAATCTTTACGAAAGTTCGGAAGGTACGTCCGATTTTCATACGACATTATTCCGAAATCGTTCAGAAATCTGTACGAAAATTCGGAGGAAAAAATTCGAATTCCGAATTTCCCAAGGATTTTCATCCGATTTCGGTGCGAATTCTGACCGAAATCGATCCGATTTAGCTCCGACATTTCGTTCCGAAATTATGTATGGGTATGTACCCAGCAAACCAATCGTACCGACGTCGTAACGAAATCGGAACGAAATTCGGACGATACGTCCGATACGTCCGATATCTGATCCGAAATCGTAACGATATCTTAACGAAAGTTGTGTGAAGTGGTTGACATAATTTCGGAACGAAATGTCGGAGCGGCATCGGATCGATTTCGGTCCGATTTCGTAACGAAATCTGAAGAAAATCCTTGGGAAATTCGGAAAGGAAATTTCTTTCCGACATTTGTTCCGAAATCGGTACAAAATCTGAACTATTTCCGCTCCGAAAAATCGTTTAGAAAACGGAACGAAATCTGAACGACGTTGCTTCCGAAATTGTTCAGACTTGTCGGACATCCGACATTTGGTTTGCTGGGTACATACAGTTTGTCAAGTAATTTTCAAACTAAGAAATCGAACACTTTTCATGCATTTTTAATTTGTGAAAAACGACAAATAGTTGTGATAAAAATGTCGGGTGTTTTGATAGAATTATTTGGTCGACTTGTTTAAGAACAGACTGCATGTATAAATAAAGAATGTATAAAAATCCACTGTTTTTTTATCTATTCATGTGACTCATTGTCCACAAAAATAAATTAAGAACTGATCGGAATAATATTTCATTCATATATATATATATATATATATATATATATATATATATATATATATATATATATATATATATATATATATATATATATATATGTATATATATTTTTAAATTTCGCCCTCATCATGTTATTAATGAGGGTCATATTGTTTAATATAGTACATAGAAGATATTTGATATATAACAGAAACGCCACAAATGTATTAGAAAAACACATTTATCGACTTCACACAACATATGCCGTGAACTAATAAATATTTTTTATTTGAACAAAAAAAAAAAAAATGAAAAAAAACGGAACGACCGACCGGTCATTCAACGTCCTCAAAACAATACTACAAAAGGTTACAAAATCTTGATATGACCATAAACAGTCATAAGTATGTATGTGTACGGCTTAAGCAAATATAAAAATCAATCCCAAAACTACAAAAAATGCACACATACAATGTATGACTGACTGATTTATAGCGAAAATTTTGTCCGTTAAACCAAATTTTGAAATAAAAAAATATATTAAAAAAAAAAACAAACAGAAATATGTACATATGTATATACGAACACACCACATTTATAATGGCTCTAAAAAGTCAATAGCTTAAATTTAAAGACTTCAA
This sequence comes from Musca autumnalis, assembly GCF_047663935.1. NCBI lineage: Eukaryota > Metazoa > Arthropoda > Insecta > Diptera > Muscidae > Musca > Musca autumnalis. The sequence goes on along the minus strand of NW_027411977.1, from coordinate 111,311,575 downwards.
ATACTACGATGAATGACATCATACATATTTAAGTGAGTAAATTTGTTTTTATGTGATTTCGAAGTTCGCTTGAAATGCAAACTGTAAACAAAATATTTGTGTGTTCACATGTACTTGAATTTCGTTTTTTTTTCTTCTCCTTCTTCTATATATGGCTTATTCATATATTTTGAAGATAGACAAGACTTCAATATCGATGATGATTCATAAAAATGCCTGTGTTTAAGACACTGGCGGATGTCGTCTTCTTTAATATTATTTTTTATAATTTACTATTTTTTTAATAAACTATTGTAATAATTATTATCTAATAATTTTGAATGTATTTATTAATCATTATTTTTTTATTACACGTAGGAAATTGGTTCTTTGTTCGGCTTATCGGGCGAATGTTCTACAGCTTACCGAGTGCTCTAGACATTAAATTAAAATATAAAAATACTTTTTTTTTGTTTTTTTTTTCCAAAACTCGTATACATAAATATACATAAATTTCTTGGCCATAAAAACTCCCATTTTCGTTAGTTATCATTAATAAAATTAATTCCGGGTTTACCAAAAAAAAAAATATATATATTTATTTGGTATTAATAAATACAAGTTCAAATTTAATTTAAATTGACCAGTGGTAACTTGAGTAGTACTTCCATACGTACATACATATGTGGTAATAATAACAAATGACGTTATATGAGATTTTTATTACATTCATTGAGGGTCATAACCTTATTATTTATTTTTTTTTTTTTGCTTGATGGGCGTCAGCAATAAAACATTTATTTTGGAAATTAATAGACAACTAAATATGGCAATAAACAATAACAATCTCCATATATGTAAGTAGTTATCAAAAAAATAATATCAATACCATATTCAGATAATGATATTTTGTATGTAACATAAATACATACATATGTAGGTATGTATTTTAGCTTATTTTTAGTAATCAAACATCATAGATTTCTAATGAACACAGTATTAAATAAAATGCCAAAAAACATGACTAAATGCGTAAAAAATTCTTCTGAGTCCGCCAAAATTCTCTGTAGTAGGTATAACGATATTGAATTTCATCAATAAATAAAATACTCCTTGCATCCACAAACAAAAAGAAATTCAAGTAATATTCCATCAATAAAATAAAGCTCAATTTATATACATACATATTTCAAAATTAGGTCGCATTGCGAATTATTTTTCTCAGATAACAATACAACTACGGAATGCAAACGTTTGAGTTTATTTAGTTTCACTTTTGTTTCTTGTAATTGTTAATATATTTATTTTGCTGCTGTCTATGTATTGTGTTTAATAACATTTGCATATCACGTATCATCATTTCGTATTTACTTTTTTCTTTTGTTGTTGTTTTCCCTAAGTGGAATAAGTTTTTAAGAGTATTTTTACGGTCTCAATTAAATAGAATGTTACAAAATGTTGAAATTCAAATGTATTTCATAAAAATATATCAATGAGTCTACTAGATATATTCCGGACACATATTAAATTGCGGCATCTGTTATTCAATCTATACGATGCCAACACTTCGAAGTCAGAGGTACAAAGTAAATGTCATATATACAGTGCTGCTCGAAGTATTTACAATTGGAATTTTTATTGCGATTTTTTTTTGAGGATTGTTTATTTTTTATAAAAGTAAGTTATTGGCAGTTATATAGTAAAATCACATTGCATGAACATAAAGTTCGAAGAAAATTCAATATTTAACAATTATGGAACCACTTCCATAATATACTGCTGGAATAACTTAAATTGATGCGATTCTCTTATATTTTGCTATAATATTATTTTTTAATTGGAATAATAGAGCAGTAAGTTGTAAATTGATAAAATATCTCAATTGTTTTTATACCCTCAGCCTTTAGGCTATGAAGGGTATACACACTTTCATACGGGCAAAATGTGCCTCATCGAAATAATGGTTTTAGACCCCAAGTATGTTTGGACGAAATGTGTTTCAGACAATTTAGAGTCGATTGAGTAATGTCTGTCTGTCTGTCTGTCTGGCTGGCTGGAGCGCACGATAACTCTCGAAGGGATGAACCGATTCGGTTCAAATTTTAAATTCGAAGATGAGCTATATCGGTCCACTCCTTCCGGTACCTCCCCCACAAAAGTTCGAAAATGTTCGGAAAATTTGTACGCACGATAACTCTTGAAGGGTTTAACCGATTTGGTCCATACTTTGCCCATCGAGGAGCGTGTACCAGACTTAGATCAGGCTTTATTATGGACTCAATCGGTCCACTCCGTCGGGTACCTCCCACACAAAATTTTGGAAAAGTTCAGTTTAGGAACATCTCTCGAATCGCTTTGATTTTTGCTTTAGCAACTTGTATTCACTGCCCTCCATACGACGGTATAAGTTTCATCAGGGGCAAGTCCATACTTCCTGAGAAAATAGCCTGAAAGTTGCAAAAAACCCCTATGACACCGTGTGAGGAGGTTGGAGGGCAAAATAACTCTCGAACAGGTCTGCCGATTCGGTCCAAAGTTTGGCCCTAGTAATATTTTGTCCAAACATAGTTTAAGTTCGAAGATAAGCCATATCGGTCCACTCCTTCAGGTACCTCCCCCACAAAAGTTCAAAAATGTTCGGAAAAATTGTGCGTACGATAACTCTTGAAGAGAGTGGCCGAATTGGTCCATACTTTACACATCCTAATATATCTACCAGATATAGATCAGGTTCAAATATGGACTATATTTGTCCACTCCATCCGGTACCTCCCACTCAAAATTTCGGATACATGTTCACTTTAAGACCTGCTTTCGAATCACTCAATTGCGATGGTAAAAGTTGTTTCAGGGGCAAGTTCATACTTCTTGAGCAAACATCCCTGAAGGTCTAAAAAACCCCTATGGTACCATATGTAGTGGATGGAGATCCATTCTTTTTAGTATCTCCTCCGCAAAACTTTTGATATTAAATCCTAATCAACATTTTTGTCAGTTCAAACGCCCAAAATTTTTAAAACTCCCTAAATACATGCGTTTTTTGGAAAAAAAAATTGTTTCAATATACACAGACTGAGGGTATATCTCAGTCGGCAAAGCCGACTGATACTTTTTTACTTGTTATATTAGCTGTCAAGGTTTGCAAAAGCAGAGGTCTGTAAAATTTTAAAATATTGACTCAAATTTAAAAAAAAAGATGCTAAAAAGTATTTTTTTTAAGTTATCAACAAATGTACTTGCGGGAAAGCTAAAATATGTATGAGTTCAATATTTAAAAAATTGTTTAAGTTTTAATATTCAAATAATACATTTTCTATACCGTCAGTTTTTAGACAAACAATGGTATATACACTTTCATACGGGCAAAATGTGGCCCATCGAAATAATAGTTTTAGACCCCAAGTATTTTTGGAAGAAATTTGTTTCATACGCACAATAACTCTCGAACGGATTAACCAATTCGAAACAAATTTTGCACTTAGTGATATTTTGCCCAAACTTAGTTAAAGTTCGAAGATGGGCCACTCCTTGAAACTTCTCTCACAAAAGTTCAAATTTTTTCTGAAAAAAGTGAATGGAAACGATAACTTTCAATGGGAGGCTTGGATTTGCTCCAAACTTGCACATCGTATTATTCCTTCCAGATATAGATCGGATTCGAATGTGGACTATGTCGGTCCACACCTCCCACCTAAATTTCGGAAAAAAGTGCAGCTAAAGAGCTCCTCTCGAATCGTTTGTAAATCTTTTTCAGCATGTTGTCCTTGCGGCCTACTTTACAAGACGGTACAATATTTTCGGGAGCAAGTCTATACGCCCTGAGACAGCTCAAAAAACCCCTGATGGCGCGCACTAAAATCGCAAATACGTGAGATAACTTTCGCAAGGAGTTTCTGATTGGTCCAAACTTAGCACATCTTATTGCTTCATCCAGTCATGTATCGGTTTGGAATATGGACTATATCGGTCACGTCCTTCCACACAAAATTTGGGTAAAGTGCAGTTTGAGGACTCGTCTCGCATCTATTTTAATTTTTTTTTTTGCAGAAGGTTGAAGGTTCTCGATGCCTATTAAAACGGTACAATTTTTCCCGCAGTAAGATCGGGGGAGCTCTAGCACAGATTCCCGCTGGAAGCTGTGGGTTTACGGATGGGGCTGTGCTAGGGGGGAGAACCGGACTGGGTCTTTATATAATGGAACCGGAAACGGAAATCTCTCTCCGTCTGCCGGATCATAACACGATCCTGCAGGCGGAACTCCGGGCGATAACAGAGTGTCTGCTTTGGTTTGATACTCACACAAGGCCTACCACTGTAAATATCCTTACGGATAGCAAAGCAGCCATTAGAGCTGTATCAACCAAGACAGTGAAATCTAGAACTGTCTTGGAATGTATTAAATCTATAAATAATTACTCCCAACACGGTAAGGTAAACATTATATGGGTACCAGGGCATACCGGGATTAGGGGTAATGAAAAAGCAAACTCCTTGGCAAAACAAGCCAAGGAGCAACCCACGGTAAGTCTAGAAAACGCTAAGCCGTTTAAAGCTACGCGACTAGAACTAACGACATAGGCAAAAAATGCACATGTATCCCTCTGGAGTAGTGAAGAGAAGGGAAAAAACACAAAAATCCTATGGGGAAACCCAGACGAGGACAAAACAAAAGAATTACTTTTACTAAGTAAAAAAGATATTAGTAGACTGACAGGAATCCTTACAGGTCACCTAGGTCTAAAAGCGCATCTGCACAAAATAGGTTGGGCAGAAAACAGTGAATGCAGAGCATGCGGAGAGGACGACGAAACGTTGGAACATTACCTCTGCCATTGTAAAGCCTTCACAAATCTGAGAACCCAGTTACTAGGGAATGACATTATACCAGGACTCGACCAAATTAGGACAATCGAGTTCAAAAAGATCAGAGACTATGTAAATAGGACAGAGATTCTAGACTAAGTCAAAAAAAGATAATCCTCCATAACCCAAAAAATTAGAGCGCACAACAGGCCTACTTATGGCTTAAGTGTATGTCCACATGGGCATGTGGTGATCTAGGATCACCCCTCTTATCAACCTTACCTAACCTAAGTCCATACCTTCTGAGATAATGTCCCAAAAGCTCAAAAAACCCTGCGGTACATACTAAAATTGCTAGCTTGCGCAAACAAACTTTCAAACTTTGTCCCAATTTACATTAGGCGAGTTTACTTGCGGCAATTGTCAGTTTGTGGGTGAAAGAGGGTGTTGAGAGGCAAAGGGTTACCATATACACCTCTCTCTCCATCAAACTGACAATTGCCGCAAGTAAACTCGCCTAATGTAAATTGGGACTTTTTTAAAAATGTATTCCAAATTTATTTATTTTAGTATTTCAAGTTCCCTATGAACCAGAAGTTTGCTTAATAAAAAAATTGTCAAAAATTTGGTATAGCTCCCCATTACGGTACCTACAGATTCCAAGTATTTTGAAGCAATCTCGTGATATAAAATCAATATTTTTTTATACGGCATAATTATTGTGTTTGCTTCTTTTTTGGTCAGAGTCACAACTGACTGATACTTTCTGACTTGTGTCTATCAAGTGGTGCAGTGGTAAGCATGTCCTGCATGTCCTGTCCTGAGTACTTCAGCCATGAAAAGCTTCTCCACAAATGGTGTCGTAAGACACGCTGTTCGGACTCGGCGATAAAAAGTAGTTCCAATATCATTGAGCCAATATGAATCGGCGTGCACTCGGGATGTTGTGGGAACATATGTATGTATCTACCAAAATTAATATGTTTCATAACCTTAAATTTACCCAAATAATCAGAAAGGAGTAGTTTTGTTTCAATTGTTCTGAGCAGCACTGTACCGTATGTTTTACATTGTCCGTAAAATGACACTATATCACTCCCTAAATATTGAAAGAAATTCCGTTAAAATGATTCATGGTATATCTTGCATTATTTTGTTGTCTTCAGGGTTGCTAATTAATTAAAACCACATTTGTGTTTTGCAAATTAGTAAAAAAATAAATTATAAGAAATTTGTGATAATCGAAACACTACTAACACTTAACACTTGTGTGTAATATGATTTGTTTTATCAAGAGTGAATTTATAATTTTTTTCTATTAATGAATATGATCTCATATTTAGCATTCCATTTATTCCCTCCACCATTTGGTACATACATATGTATTACTAACTTGACAACTATTGGGCAAATAAGGAAAACACATATTTTGGTCTAAGCGAAAGTGTGTGGATAGATTTTGTGGTATATAACCGTATGTGTTATCGCTTCATATGATTAATTTGACTATATAAAACATTAGGGTGAAATACATATTAAACAAAATTATGTTGTTAATTCAATGATATTATTTTTTAATATTGTCATGAAGTCTATGTTTATTCACAATTAATTGAATGGTCAAAAATAGTTTTTTTTCGGGATTTGATGTTAACTAAATTATTAAAATGAGTCACATAGAAAGTGAAACCACAACATTAAGAATTTATTTTCGAGGTCAATTATTTCATAATTATGAAATCATGATATTCGCATTTAAACACAAAATGTTCTTATGCTGTATTTTGAAACAGTTTCAAAAATTCAACGTACATACACCAAAAAGTGAAGAATCAAGGTCTTCTTATCATTCCCTCACTCATTACAAACAAGAAAAAACAATAACAACATGTTGATAAAAAAAAATCACAAGTAAAACAATGTTTTCAAGTATGGGAAAAATATGTTTCGTGTTGACATTAACTGATAAAGGTGTTTCTTTGTAATGGAATACTTTCATTACTTTACGTTTTTCGTTGTAATTAGTTTTCTTCTAATCAAGAAAGGAACATACTTTCAAATACGAGATACCGTACCTAACCACCTATACTATATACATTTTACGTGCATGTATGAATGACACAGTACACTTAAATAGAATAAGCTGTCATTTAAGTAGCATGTCCGAAGTTAATTTTTTATTGTTGTTAAGGTATTGGGATGAGAAATTGCAAAAAAAAATAATATATTACAACACCTGTAAAGTGAAGTTAATGTAAATAAGTTTTTTTATAAGTGCAAATGACTTCAGCTGTGTAATTATATCACATTATGTAGTCATAGTACACTTTAATTAAATTAAAATCTCTCTAAAATATTCGGTTTGTTAAAGACAATCCCTTTATTTTATTATTTCAACTTTATTAAAATACAACATGAAAAAAGGACAACTTAAAGGCGGAACCACCGACCATGTCATAAACTACTCCCACATACACAACTCATTAGAGATGTTTACAATTTTATATAGATGATAACATTGTAGATGATATTTCTGTCCTATAAAACTTTTCGAGGATGAGTAACGCATTTTAGTTAATGACATCTTACGAAGTCGCTTGAGCTTTGCTGGAATTACCAAATTCAGACATGGCTTGGAATATTCATGGTTGGGTTAGGTATAAGGATGCATGGCCATCTTATAGTACAGAGACCGCTTCACTCGGAGACCTTTCACCCATTGTTTTCATTCTCTATAGGTTTGAAGATGGAGATGAGTAAGTTTTTATGGTTATTGCTTGTCTTCTTGTGTGCAATAAGGGTCACCTACTGGGTAGATTTTCATCAGTTGTTGTTGTAACAGTGTTTTTATTTTATGTTTGCAAGTTCATTTTTCTGCTTAATCTGGCTCTGGGTCTATCTCCAGTTCTAAGAATGTGGCTGTTTCGATGGGATGAATCTAGTGGAGTTATTTGAGTAGGATAGGCAGTTCAGTTGAAAAGGCGCAGTGTGTCGCGGGGCAGATGATATGCACGATGTCATCGATCCTTGCCCTATAGGAATCCAGACGGCTGCATTCCGAGCGTAGTTGAACCAAAAATTCTCTGTCTTGTCGTGGTACTTGACAGTCCTCAGTTGCGATAGATGAGGGATGTTATCCGAGGACTTGCATTCACACGCTAGTAGTTTATGGCATCTGCGACTGCATCCGTGTGAATGTTATTTAAACCTGCTTGGTAGGCTTGTTGATCTATGGACCACTCTTTCAAGATATTGAAGGCCCCTCCTGACACGCCTGGATGGAGGCCCTCACAGTAACACCCACACACACAGAAAAGTGGAGTTTAAAAACTGCCCTGGAATAGCTTTGATTTTTTTGCACCAACTTGTATTCCATGCCCCTTTTACAACGCTAAAATTTTTTAAGGGTCAAATCCATATTTCCTGAGAAAATGGCCCGAAACCCTTAAAAAAACCCCTACGACCACCATGAAGTCTTCTTGCTGGGGGAGCCACGACTAGTTTCGGATTAGATACGGGTTCCAAACATTTTCATATCGTAAAATTTCTGCAAATCTTAGGCAAAATTCGAACACGCTGCTTATCAGTCGTCACTCCTTCCGGTACCTCCCCCGCTAAAGTTAAAAAATATTCGCACAAATCCTCCGCGCGATATCTCATAAACTGAATACATACATTTCTTGGAGAAAATAGTTTAAATTCGCACAGGCTTGGGGGTATTTCTCTGTCGGCAAAGCAGACAGTAAGTATTCTTTTGTTATAGTTTGGATTTACCGAACATTTTTATAGGGTTCCGGTTAACTTAAAGTTAAAAGTGATTATTGAATTTCAAGGAGGAGCTTCTTGGAATTAACTTTCAACGTACAATTTTTTTTGCGAACGTGTTATCTCTTACTTGAGATAAAAGAATGATCAAAATATATCCTTCATTTTGCCATGTTAAAGCCGACAAAGACATATCCTGGTCAACCAAAACAATGAACATTATTTCTTCGAATGTATTTACTGTCTGAGTTTAGCATACAAATCAATTGTTCAATTCACATTTGTATTTATCACAGACCAATCAACCTAAAAAATACAAATCTTTGCTAATCTTATGGAATATACATACCAATAAATTACTGCACTACATACAAACATACATTCAAGAATAACTAACTAGTTAAGACGAACGGGTAAACTAAATTCACTTTCCCATCTATAAATTAATACATCCATACGTATGTATAAAAGGTTACAATGTGAAATTGAAACAATAGAAAATAATCATTTGTCAAATTTAGAACTTCTTTATCTTATCTTAAAGGAGAACGAATGATTTTGATAAGAGGCATTTTTGCGAAAGAAAATATTGAACATTTTGATTTCTTCTCAGTTTGCATTTGCATTAGAACGGACCCAGTATTGCACTAAAACAAAATGTCTTACAAATCCAAAGTACTTTTATTTCTTTAATATTTCCAGTCATATTTGAATGAGTTAATTAATTTATTTTCTTTTTATTTACAGATTAACTCCAAATATAGCGAAGAATTGGCCCAAGAATGCCTGGAATGGATCAAAGTGATTACCAGTGAACCCATCAACACCTCCGGTGATATGGATAATTTCTTTGAAGTATTGAAAGATGGTGTTATCTTGTGTAAAGTAGCAAACTCTTTGCAACCTGGTTCCATTAAAAAGATCAACGAAAGTAAAATGGCCTTCAAGTGCATGGAAAATATCTCAGGTAGGTTATTTTTTTCACCATATTGCAATTTTCATAACTTAGCTAATTGAAATATTATTTGTTCTACAGCCTTCTTGGAATGTGCCAAAAACTGTGGTGTACCCACCCAAGAAACTTTCCAAAGTGTAGATCTCTGGGAAAGACAAAATCTTAACTCTGTGGTTATTTGCATTCAATCCTTGGGTCGCAAGGTGAGTAAAAACTCATTTTTCCACATATTATCGAGAATGCCTAACGTTTTTTCGTTAATTTTTTCTAGGCTCACAATTTTGGCAAACCCTCAATTGGCCCCAAAGAAGCTGATAAAAATGTTCGCAATTTCAGCGAAGAACAATTGCGTGCCGGTCAAAATGTCATTTCTCTGCAGTATGGTTCAAACAAAGGTGCCAATCAATCTGGCATTAACTTCGGCAACACCAGACACATGTAAACATCATCTTCTTCCATCACCTTTCGTTTGAATACCCAATAAATCCTCCAAACAACTAGGATCTGCTTTGTTATGTTACAACTAATTACATATTAGACATTCCAAATGATCTACATTCCTGTTTAATTAATTGTTTTATTACTTAATTAATAATTTTTCACATTCAACGACAACATTAAAAACAAAATATCTTCCCTTGTATTTTTGGTCATATACAAATATTCTTCTTTTGTATGTTAAGAGAGTATAATTAATAATAGAATACATACATATATATAAAGAAAATCTTGATTATATTTTTTATAATAATTTGTTTCTTTTTGGAGTTTTATTTATCACGTTGGAGTTAGTTAACTGGCATTATTGTATTATCCCTTAAACCATCTCCCAAAAGAAAATCCAAAAAACAATTACAAATGGATTACTACATTTTTTCTTTTCCAAAATAAGTACATTACCTCACATGACAGGCCTGAACATATGTATACTACACATGTCCCGATGATATAGTTAGTATATACATATAAGCGATTAGAGCTTAAATGTATATGTGCCATTAATTGATATGATATTTAATCTTTATTATATAACATTTAGATTTTTACGATAATAAATGAATTGCATTTGCCTTACCTAAACAAAGAAAAAACAATACAAATTCTACATAGAAACAACATTGAAATCTTGAAATGAAACCTTCCCTTTTGAATTAAATTTTTGTATTTGCGACAATAAATACATATTCATATTAACTGGAAAATATTATGTTATTGTTTATGATGGAAAACTTTAGGGAAATAAGTAAGTACAGAAAGTAAAATGACACAATTGTATTTTCGCACATATCCGCAATTACAATCGCCTCCTTGCTTCTATACTAACGGAGGATGTAAATGCTAAATATTCTGTTCATTCAAGGATGCGGTGATCTGGCATGAGATATTTTTAACACACTTAAAGCCACTGGTCGTTTAAACACCAGCAAAAAATGTGCACAAAAATTCGGGTAAAATCGTTATATACGTGTTTTATTGCATTTTATTTTGTCTGTCTTTTCCCGTTAATAAAGTGACATTTGACCTGTGTTGTTTAACGCGGTCTGGTCGCCAAAAGAACTCTATTCGTAAAGTGATTTTCTGATTTTCTTACAATGGTAAAAATCACTTAAGTAGATAAGTTACACTCATACAACGCAAAGATTAGTTAGAAAAGATGTGAAAGTATTATTCTAAAAACATAAATGGTGAATACAAAGCAAGAATTATTCTGTATTACACTGCAAATTTAATTTAGCGATCCGTTTAGGACAGTGTCAAAATCCACTACCGTAAATTTGTATGGGAAATTAATGTTTTTTTACAATTATGAATAAAGTGAGCTTTCAGTCTTTTAGCGCGTACCATGTAAAATATGTTATAAAATGAAGAAGATAGAGAATATAGGTATTTAAAAATATAAAACATTTGTGTTTGTGCGTACGACTAAGAAAGAACAGCCTTACCATGAACGCCAATTCCCCGTGAATTTTTTCCCTTTCCCCCTTCGGCTTATCATGGAGAAGGTCGGAAGGGAAAAAAAATCCGCCAAGTGTGAAAAATAGCTATCAAACCCAAAGGGAGAGCAGAGCGAAAAATGTTTGTGAAAAATTCGCAAATAAATTGATGGGGAATTGGGTAAAAATATTAATAAAAGCATATTTTGCAATATTTAAAACAAAAATGACTTTAAACGCTCTTCTTAAATACTACACTACTATTTTAATGCATTTAATTGGTCTGTTCCAGAATTTTTACTATTTTTGCCGATAACATAAAGGACAAATTGTTATCGTAGTAAAAATTTGTAGATTCTTGCAAGTTCTGGAACAGACCAATTATTGATAAAATAGGTATTTTTCTATGAAACTCAATTTTTTGGGCCGATTCCGTACAGCGAGGCGAGTCGTGTCGCGTTGCCAGTTGCAATTTTTCCATTACGTATGGCAAAAGTCGCACGACGACGTCAAATTTTGTCGCCGTAATGTTCATTTTCCGGCGACAACAAATTAGCTGTCGCCGTTCATTTTTACTAAAGGGGAGTACACACTATCATTCAAAACTGACAGTCAACGTACTTTAACCCTGCGTTTACAAATGACAGGACAGTTGACTTCATGTATTGATTGTCAAAATCCCTCAACTTGCCTGTGTGACGTAGGCGTCCAGACAACTGCGAAAACAGTTGTAAAATTATGAATGAAAATCACCGATTTCTTTTTGTTTTCCGTTCACATATTTTGCTTTGTACATATTCTTTTGTTTTCAGCACATTTGAATTATCATCTCACTTCTTTTTCACAAAAATTTCAAAAATTTGTCAACCCGGCTGTCTGTGAAAAACTGATGGACAGCTGAGAGACAAACGACAAATGTATGCATGTGTTAGTAAATCAGAGTTGTATTTGAAGACAAACTGTCTGGTGTAAACGCCTAGTTAGGACGATTTTCCGGCAAATAAAAACTTTTATTTAGCTAAAAACGTTTGAAATAGAATATATACGGTATTATTTAGAGATTACAAAAGACATTTTTCAGTTAGGCTTTGATATTCACGAAATGGACTTCGATGACTGTCAGTTTTGCTTGTCAATGTGTACTATACTTAACGAATAAAAATAAAATAAAAAAAATAAAAATAACTTGTTATCGACGATTATTTTCTATCGCTGTACGTAGTGCATTTTTTAAATTTTGTCACAGAGACGATAGACGACGCGACATGACTCGCCTCGCTGTACGGAATCGGCCCATTTATTTCCACTCGAATGCACAGTAAACAAAAAATGCGCACACACACTCTTTTATTACATGAAAGCACACAGATTTACTGTGTAGAGTTGCCGAATTTGTTGTTATCGCTTATTTTTTTATGGGAAAGCAAAAAATGTGCATGTCCCACGAACATCCCCAAACAGCCCACAGAAAACTACAGCATGGCAACATTAAAAGTTATCTAAGGTTTTATCTTTTTTGTTTATCTCTTTTTCGCCTTTTTTCCATCTCCCCCATGGACCGCGATAAGGCGAAAAAGTGAAAGGGAAAATTGTTTCACTTGCGAAATTTTTCACTACAGAAAACCCACTTGGACTGCACAATAATTGACATTTCTTAAGTACTGTTATGCCAACTGATATTTGTGAAGAAAAAAAGAAAAATACATAAACAATTAGAAATGACAGATTTATGGTAATTATTTAATATAATAAATTTATTTTCAAAAATATATAAATATATGTCCCAATTTACATTGGGCGAGTTTACTTGCGGCAATTGTCATTTTGTAGGAGAGAGAGGTGAGGCATATGGTAACCCTTTGCCTCTCAGCACCCTCTCTCACCTACAAACTGACAATTGCCGCAAGTAAACTCGCCTAATGTAAATTGGGACTATGTGATATAATTTAGTGATAAAAGATGGAGTCACGAAAGAAGAAAGAAAGTAATACACTTTGGGAACAGATAATGAGGGAAATTAATATGCTGTTTATATTAGAGCTTTTTGAAGGGTTAACCTTCTTTATAAAGCAAAGTACACACGGTCCATCAAAACTGACATTCAACGTACTTCTACGGCAATTTTCTGGCAAATAAAAACTTTTTGTTAGCTAAAAAGTATTGAAATACAACATTTAAGGTATAATTTAGTGATTAGGAAAGTAATTATTCAGCTAGACTTTGATATATACGAAATAGATCTCGATGACTGTCAGTTTTGTTGGACCGTGTGTACTAGCTTTAAGGATTTGTTTGAAATATAAGAAATATAAAATACGGCAACGCCTCTTTTTTTCATACAATTGTTTATAAATGTACGATTTAAATCAAGATTATTGGCGCTCAAATCGAAAGTGCTATTCAATAATAACCCAAATATTTCATTCATTGTTAAAACCGAATTTTAACAAAAAGTAAAGCAATGTGTGCGTTCATAAATGCAGCAAAATGACATGTTTCCTTTTTGACAACGTCAGTGTTGCCAATCATTTTTGATTAGTCTTTTTACGATTGTGTCAATATGTGCAATGTAAAGCCAAAACCTATAGCTCTGCGTGTTGCGTGTGCGTTCAAAAATACAAAAACAAAATACATGTATTTCAATTTGAATTACATGTATTTTGTTTTTGTATTTTTGGACGCACACGCAGAGTTATAGGTTTGGCCCTAAAAACTGCATTTAGTCCGTGTTTAGACACACAAATTTCTCGGGAAAGTAAATTCAGTTTTTAGGCAATAGGGGGTAAGAAAGAGTATAGAGGAGCTCTTTCCTCTCCGCTCTCTCCCAAAAGACTCAATTTACTTTCCCGAGAAACTTGTGTGTCTAAACCAGGGTCGCGCTGTCTTTGCAAGGAAGTATAGTGAGGGCACCCACTGAGTTGTTTTTGCATTTGCTTCTCTCTCACGTACAGTGTACGTGTAAATAAACAAACGATGAATATCATGTGGTTGTTGTTTTTTTCACCCATGCATACACATATGCTGTAGTATTGATGGAAATATTATGGGCGACGCTGGTCTAAACACAGACTTATGAAGTCAGCCGCAATTGATTTTCAACAGCATTGCCATATTGAAATTGCTAAATTCATTATAAATTCAATTTGGTTTTGTGCATTTAAAATGGGGATAATGTTCAAATTAATTTGAATTAAGGCTGTTAATCATGGTAGAACAAATATAAGGTAAAGTTAATACTACAACAAATACAACTCGAACAACAACCACAAAGGAATTTGTTTTTGTTTGTAACGTTACTGTCAGTTGTATTTGTAAACAAAACAAGGAAATGTCTATAAATTATTGGAATTTAAAAAACTAATAATTTTTCACATTTGGTTGAATATTTTGGAAAACATGAATGAAAATTCGTTACATTTTCAATTTTTATGTTTCCACATCATTCCACTAAATGCATAAATTCTCGCAGAAAGTAGAATTCTTGCAGAAAAGTTTGGGGTCGCTGGAAATTCATAGAATAAGAAGAAGCTGTTTCAATGTTTTGTTTTAGAAATCAAAGAAGCACATGTTTATTAAGGCCTGCGTACATAAGCTGCTCTGCCTGATTGACTTGCTTTCCTGCTTCATTTTTGACACAATAAAAATAAAAGAATAAAGAATGCCGAGGAAATTTCGAACTGGGTTGCCCTTTTCTTTTTTATTCTTTTATCAGAACTAAGCAAGGTAATCAGGCGAGGCAGCTTATGTACGCAGGCCTTTAGGGCTTTATTTTTTTAAATTTTAACAAAATACCTCACATATTAACAAACGTTGTATCGCCTCTACAAGCGGGGATTTACTGCGCGGCTTATCGTTCGAACTTGGAGGAGGTTACATATCATTAATATGAAGTAGTCTTTCTGGGAAATTGTTTTTTTCCGAATGATATATTTTTTTTCCAAAAAATATATGTCCTTAATGTACATCGAAATAGAAATAAATGTATAAAATGTCATATGAAATTTGACACTAACGTTACAACCCAATTCAGTCAGCTGTGTATTGCTGCTACCTTTTCTTATTCTACCATGGCTGTTAATGTAAATTAAGACTGCCGTCTGTCTAGTCGATTACAAGAAGTTACTGGACTTGTACAAATTTGCAATTTGCAAAAAAAAAAAACACAAAAATATGCGAAAGTACCCGAGTTTTACGTCAATTTTTGCAACAACTTGTTGTGGCGTTTAAACGACCAGTGGGTTAATAATGGCTGACTTCCGTATTGTCAGTTGCTTTGTATTCGTGCATGAAACTAGGGGTTCTTAAATCGAGTTCCATACTAGAGTAATTTTATGAAATGGCAGTAGTTTGGAAATCGATTTAAGTTTCATGCACGAATACAAAGCAACTGACAATGCGGAAGTCGGCCAATCTTATATTAATGAAAAAATAAAAAACACAAATATTGACAAGATGAGCAACGAAACGAGATAGACGAATAGAAGCAACGAGATAAATAAAAGGAGCGAGATTAACGGAAGGAACTAGATGAAGGGAACCGTTCTTTCGTGAGAATAGTTCATTTGAACTAGTTCGTTCCGAACTACACAACTCTGAAATTCATTCTCTACTTGCGCCCGTCTTCAATTTTTTACATAATTAAAATAAAACATCTAATTTTGTATTAAAATGCCATCGTATGAATTGTTTGTGGTTTTAAGACAGATGTCCCGAGTAAGAGAAACTTGTATATTTGGAATATTAAGGCCACAGCTAATGAAACATTTAAATATTTCTAGCCTGAATTAGTGTCGGCATTGAAAAGAACAGCAGAATCCATACTTGATAAAGGCGGCATAATAAGACGTCTACAAAACTTGGGATCCAGAGCTCTACCCTATAAGATAAGTGAACAAGGTCTTGTCCACCGAGAAGGTACTTATTTTGCAATAAACTTTGATGCTGCACCTGGAAAATTATCGGACTTAAAAGAAGAATTTGGTCGTGATGTTGATATAATACGGCGGAATATTTACAAAATGGAAGAACCGGAAAAGTATGAATGTACATTACACGAGGAGATGTTACCGCCAGCCTATCGTAAAGATGTCCAGGAAATGATTGAAATAGCAAAGAAGAAACAAAAACCAAAATACAATTACAATTCAGGATTGGATTACTATCCATTCCAAAAATAAAATTGTTGGTTTTGAATTAGTATTGTATTTATTATTTCATCTTAAGATCTAATTTTTTTAAATAATATGTTTATCAAATCATCATGGAGTTCTTTTTAGAAACGCCTTGTTTGTGCTGATGGAGCAGCTGTCTGCTGTTGTTTCGTTGGATCATCCAATACTCGAACTAACATTGTATTCTTGGGCCCAGTACACCAGGTAATACCATTTTCATCTATAACATAGGTTTCCAATGTAACCTGCCATTGTCCTCCAGTAGATATGGGTACTAAGAAATTTCCCGAAAGAAAATCACGTTGAGGTTTAACAACTTGTGTTAAGGTCACCGTATCATTTTGCACCTTCATCGTTTCTGCTCCTTGCCCTCCTGGTCTAGGTGTCTGTACTAATTTGGACATGAGACTCAATTGGACTGCATCCACACTTCTGAAGAGTGATGGTCGTTTGCCATAGTGTAGAATAACACCCTCAACTTTGATCACCAAATTACTACCGGCCTGTACGTTGACCGGTTTGCCATCACTTCTCGGTGGCGGTATGACAGATAGTTTAATTTGTGTCGATTGTAAAACTTGAAAGAAATAGCGAGGCAAACATAACGGTGTCTTGGTAATAATTTCGATTTCTGCCAAGATTATGTCAAGGTGAAAATTATTAATTGTTTTGTTATTCGTTGGTTCTTTTGGTATCGATCTGCTCAACTCTTCCATGCGGCGACAGCAATTCACCAAATACATAGTCTCGGGACATTTACCAATTGTCTGGAAATCTGGAGGCTCCGAGGGAGTTACAAAACATATAGTCTCGACTATATGGGCAAATTGAGTGCATTGATGCTGTATTATTTCCAAAAATTCCAGCGTTAAAGGATCAGCGTCGAATGTTGATTTGTAAAGTCGACCAAATGCCTCCTCGCAATTTTTAAGTTCTTTAACAAGTTTTCTCAACTGATTGGTTACATGACCGAACTTTTGCAAGTAATCCCTGGAATTTTGAGCCAAGCTGCAAGCTATGGCTGGTGGTGGTACTATGATCTGGGCATTTTTAATGGTTACTGCCGAATGAAGGGTTTGTAAAAACTGGGCTCTGAGCTTTAAGAACTCTAGTTGAAACGTGACAGCCGGGTGTGAGGGTGAAGAACTTGCTCTCAAACTTGCCAATGCTTGCCAATACAAATTGATTGACATTTCCAAACGTTGCATAAGTGGCATTGCTTGTTCCATTGGCATACTTCGGACAATATGATTTTCACATAATTCGTAGTTTTCGTGCATGAATTCGTAGGGGACGCAATAGTTGAGGATACACTCGGCTTGAGCTAGTTGGGCTAATCCAGTTAGAAAGAAGTGCATTTTATCCACAACTGTATTCCGTGATAATTTCGAATAAATATGTGCTGCAAGATAATGTTGGCCGTAACGACTTGCAGAACGCGCGATTCTATATTGAGTCCACTGGTTACTTTTATTAACGATAGCATCAAATGTGTTCATCACTTTTGTTGGTATAAAACAGCCCATCATGGCTTGAAGTGCCACTGCTGATAGAATTTCCACCGTGTGACAGGGTTCTTCATGCGAGACACGTTCAATTGTTGTGGTCAGTTTGCGCATTATCAGTAACAGGTTCTTCAGAACAGGATTGGTCTATAATAAAAATATTAAGAATTGACGCATGAATCCAAATCTGAGATTAAGCTGGTTCAGAACCCAAATAAAAAGTAAAAATAAACTCCTACCAAAAAATATAAAAGTGTCAAACTGAACCTATAAATACATGATATGGTCTGTTCCAGAACTGCAAGAATCTACTATTTTTTACTATTGTGTCCGATAATATAAAGGAAAAAATGTTATCGTAGTAAAAAATAGTAGCTTCTTGCAGGTTCTGGAACAGAGCAATTGATTTTGAGATTGGGCTGTTTCTAATGGTGAAAGTTGTAAAAGTATGGTCTGGTCCAGTACTTCAAGAATCTACTAATTTTTACTATTTTTTTCGATAACATAAGGGAAAAATGTTATCGCAGAAAAAATAGTATGCTCTGTTCCAGAACCTGCAAGAAGCTACTATTTTTTACTACGATAACAATTTTTCCTTTATGTTATCCATGGTGTAATTCGCCTTGATGTTATCGAAAAAATAGTAAAAATTAGTAGATTCTTGCAGTATTGTAACAGACCAGTAGTTTCTATAATAGTAGTTTCTTCATGCTTTCTATGAACATTTTTCAAAATTATTATCAAACTTACCCTTTGTTCTTTAGTTTGATCCGTTTCCATTTCCTCACCATCCGTCACTGGTGGGGGAGCAAATTTCCTTAATTGAAAGTAAGAGCACAAGGATCCCAGTGCCTCACACATTGCGTTTTCATTGGCCGATGGATACTCTACATTATCATTCAAAAGCTTAGCCAAAGTGGTAACTAATTCAATTCCAAATTCCACCTTTACCGATGAAACTTTTATGCCACAAGCCAAAATTTTCCTCAAATCATCAGAATGCTTAACATCCTTTATTGTACACCAGATGAGACTTTGTAAATGTAAATTGATCATTTCCATTATGGTGCTAATATGTTCTGTCTTATTGCTTATATTTGCATATGAGACCAGCGATGCTAGAACAGTGATAGCTTGACTAGCAGTTGTATAATCCTTTAGACATAAACAATTTTTGCACAAATCTAATACAGATGGTGGTTCTTCGTTTTGATCCAGAAGTATGTTGCACGTTAGTGGACAATCACTTAGCTTAAGAATAACTCCCAAAAATAGATATTGTTCAGCGGAATCAGTACAAGCATAGGCTTTACATATAAGATCGCGAATTGCTGACTTTGGCCACGCATGTACACATTGTTTTTCAGCTAATTTATTTAAAGATTTCAACGCCTGTGCTCGAACTGGCTTTCGCAAATCATTGCTAATAGCTTCCAACAGTAGACTTACTTGATCGGGAACCCCAGTTAAAGTTCTTGCCGACAGTTCAGTCAACGATGCAAAAATAGCCACAACAAAACTTTCTGCCGGATATTTGGGTAGCAAATTCAAGCATAACTTTTTCACCAATGCTGCTGTATTGGCATCATGATGCATATGCCTCAAGATTGGTATCAATTGCAACTTCATTGGCACGGGAATTTGTAACGACTCAATCATATCGGAAATTTTGGCACACATACTTATTGCAAAGGATCTAGACTGGGACGCAAATTGACTACTAGCGTATATGGCCGCCTCCACTTCAACGGTATCATGACTGTCCAATGCACGTCGTATGGCATGATGAACCTGTTGCTTTTCCGGAATTACACGCGACACAGCACCCAGTGTCCGCAAAGTCAATGCTCTTGCCACAGGATCATTCGAGTGTATAACCATGAAAATTCTCTTTACGAACGCATCTATACTTAAGATCTTATCCAAGTGATTTTCGCTTTGTTGACACACACGCAGAACCCAGAAACGCAGCAAATTGGAACCGTTTAGAAAGAACTCAGCCAGTTTCAAAAAAGATGAATTGATGAGTATTGGAAATGGATATTTTTCAAATAGCCGTGGAAATCGCACAATGGCCTCGCACTGCACACCGAGTTTCGAGCGTAAACCTTTGTCCAACTCAGTGAGCGCGGAGTTGGCATCCTGTTCAGATTCATTGAGGAAGTTTTCATTGAATAGAGTGATGTGTATCCCTCTCAAAGATGAAGACATAGTACTTTGTTTATTATTGTGCGACGAATTGTATCAAAACATGAAATTAGGGATAGGTAAGTCGACTTTCGATTAATCGACTTTTTGCTGTCAAAAGTCTAATAGCTCATTTAGACTAGCCATAAATCCTCGACTGGATTTAATAAATCCAGTACAAATCTCATTGCATTTAGATATACATTTTGGAGGATTTAAATGGCAGTCAGCTGATTTTTGTTCATAGCACAATTACCAAGGTAGATGCATCAGCCCATCTGATCGAATTTGAAACGTAAAAAAAAATTTTTTGTAAATTGAATTCGTCTCAAAAAACATACGTCAAATTAAAAATTTATTGTTTAATACTGAAAATGGTCACACATTATGCTACTAATGCTTAGTAAAGAGCAAATAAAGAATTATTTTATCACAGTTTGCCCATCTAAAATAAATAAACGAATTATTTTATCGTTTAGCCATCGTAAATATTAGTCTTGGTTGATTAAAATCAACTTTGTACATCAAAACAAATTTAAATTTTCCACCTTGTTTACAAATTTTTACATTTTAAATTATTTTTAGTGTAGCAATTCACCGATGCATCTACCTTGTTTCTTGTGTCAGCTTGCAACTTTTTGTATTTTCTTGCAACATGTTGCAAAAAACAGAGTTGTATACGAGGATTTATGCCAGATTTAAAACAAATCCACTCAATACGAGGATTTATTTTTGTATGGGAAATCTGGTAGATTTTTGCTGGATTTAGCAAATAAAACCTGATAATGTGCTAAATCCGGCTAATGATGTCATATCTAAATGGCATATAAAGCTGGGTACACATTAGTTGTGTCTTTTTACTTTTTCAGTAATAATTATTCAGTAACTTCTTTTCAGAGAGTAAAGGCCTGCGTACATAAGCTACCTTGCCTGCTTACCTTGCTTACTTCTGATAAAAGAATAAAAAAGAAAAGGGCAACCCAGTTCGAAATTTCCTCGGCCTTCTTTATTCTTTTATTTTTATTATGTCAAGAATGAAGCAGGTAAGCAAGGCAATCAGGCAGAGCAGCTTATGTACGCAGGCCTTAAGAGAGATTTTTGGTCTGTTCCAGAACTGCAAGAATCTACTAATTTTTACTATTTTTTCGATAACATAAAGGAAAAAATGCTATCGTAGTAAAAAATAGTAGCTTATTTTAGGTTCTGGAACAGAGCATTTACTTTGCTACGAAAATAGAGAAAAAAGTAAAAAGACAGCATTTAGTAAACTTTAGCAAGATAACAGTTGATAACCAAAACAAAACATTGACGCCAATGCATGGACGAAAAATAACTCCAAAGCAATGAAAAAGTTCTTCAATGTTAAGCAAAATAAATAAAAAATAATTAATATATTAATAAAATAATCAATAAATAAACCCGAGTCGTAATATTTATAGTATTTTTCCACAAAAATAAGATAAACATTGAGCATCTGTCCATTAGCAGATGATAAAAAACAGCTGATCGAACTTGCTAAATGTTGCTGGGAAAAATTCTTTCAGCAACTTTTAGCAATTTCTCAGCAAACAACTGTCAAAATTGTTCTCTCACTTCGCTCTCTTTTACTGAACTTTTGTGTAAAAAGACAGCATTTAGTAACATTTCGTAATAATTATTACAAATTATCACGTAAAAAGACACATCTATTGTCAGTTTTGAATGACAGCTTTGTTGTTGCTTGCTAGTGTGGCCGTTCTTTTTTGTCATTCATCATGCAACCACAAAATATTTTGTGGTTGCTGGACTAGAGCTGGCAAACCATCGATATTCCCAACATTAGATATTTTCGATATAATATTTTAAAATATCAATTGCTATCGATATTATCGTTAAATTGTCAACACCATTAATTTGGAGATGAAAATGGCGGAAATGTCAATGCTTTTCTTGACATTTTGCACAAGTAGTTCACAGAAATGTAAAAGAGAATAAACAAATGCTTTTATTTTATAAAAATATTAAAAAATGCATTTTACTTTTCCGAAAAATGTGTACGTGTAACTACGGACTTACTTTCTCACACACACAAAACCGAAAAGCAGCGAAATTTCTATTTATTTCAATGAATTTTAGGTTGCGAATTTTTGTTCCGATAATATCGATATGCAAAACTATCTATCGATATTTAATTTTTAAAAAATAATCGATTTTATCGATAGTGCTATCGATTTTTTGCCAGCTCTACAGCACACACTAAAACTGGCAAAAAAATCGATGGCACTATCGATAATATCGATTATTATTTAAAAATTCAATATCGATAGATAGTTTTGCCTATCGATGTTATCGGAATAAAAACCCCTAACCTGAAATCCGTTGAAATAAATAGAAATTTCGCTGCTTTTCCGTTATGTATGTGTAATGCCATGTTCATACCAGCATTTGAATAACGTCGTTCGTTCTCATAATAACGTACACAAATTAACCCGTACATACGACATTGTACACAATACATATCAACATGATTAATATTTTCATACTTTTTATTTACTGATTTTAAAGAAAGTTTCAGCCAAAAGACTAGTAAAATTAATTGATATGAACTGAAAAAATATTTGTCCTTCTTTCACATATATATTTAATATTAAATTATATAATTTACATTCGCGTTTTCTATTTTTTCTCACAACTTTGGTGTTTTCAGTATATTTTTTAATTTTTCTATTTTTAAAATAAACGAGAGAGAGACCTGCCAAAATAACTTTTTGATATACAAACTTTCTGGCAGGCATTTTGATTTTTGTTTCTAAATTTGTACCCGAATTTGAAACAATGGACAAGAAATGCAACTGCAATGAAAAAGAAGACAAAATTTGCTATGCTTTGAATGTATACTAGTCGCTAAACCTTTTACTTTTCATTCATGTTTTGCAGTTTTTCTAAAAAAGTTTGGGTTTTTAATAATTTTTTAAATTTAATTTATTTCGATAAATTCTCTCATTTGTTAAGGTAGATTTGGACGAATTTGCATCGTCACCATCGGTTATCGGGCAGAAACGCAAAAGGTCGACGAAAAAGAGTACAGGTAAAACTGTTTCTAGTCGTAAACCTAGTGTTTCTCGGGATACTGTAGTACAATCGGATCCAGTTAATATTTCTGATACAACTGAATCTGGTCGTGCTCAGTTATACGTCAATGTTGTGATGGATAAGCCTTTGGAAGTAAGCAAGCAGTTAAAGGAGGTTGTAGCATCTCCTGAGTTAATGAGTACTGGTGGTGCTAGTCTTGAAAAGACCTCACAATCTGCTCAAGGTATTCAGGAGTTGGCAACATCCTTGCCTGTTGTCTCTTCAAGGGGCTCATCTGCCAATGTAGGCCATACCCAACAACCTGTGCAAAGATCATTATCTATGCCTCCAGCTATGAAAATGGTATTTGCGTCAAGGTTCCCTCCCGAAACGACGGCTGACGAAATTTATGATTATATAAGATCAAGTATTCAAGGAGATTACTTTCTTAAATGTTACAAGCTTCGTTCAGCATTTTCGGAAAGTAGATCTTCTTTCAGGATTGTTACTAATCAGTCAATATTTAATCAAATTATATCGAGAGAATTTTGGCCTGTAAATGCTTTTATAAAAGAATTTGTGGAAAGAAACGACAAGTTAGCACATTTGCCTCCGCGAACAGCTGCAGTTTCAAAAAACTAAAAAATTCTATTTCTATATGCTATCAGAATGTAAGGGGTTTAAATACAAAATTAACTCGCTTATATACTGATAGCTTCGGTTTTAATTATGATGTAATTGTTTTATCTGAAACTTGGTTAAAAAAAGCTGTATTAAATAGTGAAATCCGAAATAGTAAATATCCGAAATATCAAATATTCAGAAATGATCGTGTTGCTAAAAAAGGTGGTGGAGTCCTTATTGCAGTTGACTCCTCTTATTCCACTAATTTAATTGAAATAAATAATATTCCTGATATTGAATTTTTAAGTATGTCCATTGAACTAGGCAATTTTAAATTATTTATAACTTGTTCCTATATTCCTCCTTCTTCTCAACTTGACATATATAAAAAACATATATCCGCAATCAGTTCAATCGTTGGAAATATGAATGAAACCGATCGAATTTTGGTTCTGGGCGATTTTAATATGCCCTCTGTTAAATGGCTCTTATTACCAGATTCTGAAGCTCTAACACCACTAACATCCCGGGCGAATGCTAATCAAGATACATTCGAAATTGTTAGTCGATTTTGTGACCTCAATCTTCATCAAATAAACGATATACTGAATAGTTACTATAGAATCCTTGATTTAGCTTTTGTAAATGTTACTCAATATTTTGAAATAATTAGAATTCCACCAATTTCTATTCCTGAAGATATTCATCATCCCTCATTATGTATAACCATGACCCATAATCATTCCTTTGGTGAAAATCAGTCCAAAGTGTTAAAAACTGTCCTTAATTATAAAAAAACAGATTTTCGGAAACTCAATTCTCTTATTTCTTCTGTTAACTGGACATCGGTATGTCTTTGCAGCAGTGATATTGATCTTGATATTAAAATTAACAAATTCTATGAGATCATAAATAAATTTATGCTTGAATGTATTCCAACTATTAAAGTCACAAATTCTTATAAATTTCCATGGATTACTCCTGAGTTATCAACTATAAAAAATTCCAAAAATAAACTTTTTCGTAAATATAAAAAGTCAGGTTCTTCAATTGACTACGCCAATTATTCTGTAGCTAGGTCTAAGTATACGCTAGAATCTCGTAGATCATATAATGAGTACCTTAACAATATTAAAGAAAATTTTAAGTCCAATCCTAAGTCCTTCTATGACTTTGTTAATTTAAAAAGAAAAACACCTTCTAAGCCCTCTTTATTGAAATTCAATAATCAAGAATTTACTAAAAACACAGATATTGCTGAATGTTTTGCAGAATTTTTTGCTACAACTTATTCAAGTGCATCTTGCCAAATTAGAGATACATATCCTTATAAATTATCTCAGATTGATGAAATTTACATGCCTTTCTTACAATACCAAGACGTTTCCAAAAGTCTGCGATGTTTAAAACCCATTAAAAGTCCAGGTCCCGATGGAATACCTAGTTTAATTCTGAAGCATTGTTCAGTTGCATTGTCAACCCCTTTAACTCTATTGTTTAACTATTCCCTTAAATTCGGTCATTTCCCCGCAATATGGAAAAAGTCTTATATTGTACCTTTACATAAGTCAGGCAGTCTGACTAATGTATCCAATTATAGAGGAATTGCAAAATTAAGTGCAATTCCTAAATTGTTCGAAAAATTAATTACTTCTGTAATTTCCCATAAAATTCAACCCATGCTAAGTCCATATCAGCATGGTTTTCGTAGTGGTCTTTCGACCATAACAAACCTTATAGAATTCACATCGAATGTAATAAAAGGATTTGTTCGGCATAATCAAACTGACACAATATATACAGATTTCAGCAAAGCATTTGATAGGGTTAACCATAGGCTTTTGTTGTATAAATTAGATTATATGGGCTTTAATACTAATTTAGTAAGATGGATATCTTCTTATTTACAAAATAGATCACAAACAGTTTTGTTTGATGGATGTGTCTCAAAATCGATTGACGTGCCATCGGGTGTTCCGCAAGGAAGTCACCTCGGACCGGTTCTCTTTCTTTTATTTATAAATGACTTGCCAAACTCAATAATGCATTCTAGATTGCTAATGTACGCTGATGATGTCAAGCTATTCATTACTCATAAATCGGAAAAGCAAGCTGATCTTCTCCAGAGTGATTTAAATAGCCTTTTTCAATGGTGTAAAATCAACTGTATGGACTTAAACTTAAAAAAATGTAAACATATGTGTTTTTCCAGATCTTCTTCTTTAATAAGGCAATACAATATTAACGGTTCTCAATTATTAACTGTAGCATCATTTGTTGATCTTGGCCTTTTGATGGATCGAAAATTAAAATTTAATAATCATGTAATTTCTATTGTTAATAAAGCGCATGGAGTTTTAGGATTTATAAAAAGATGGGCCAAAGAATTTTCAGATCCCTATACAGTAGTTTTGATTTTGCTGCCAATCGTTTTAGTGCGAATTTGATGTTCCTGCCAAAAAATTAAAATATTTGCATTTTTGTCGAATTTTCAATCCAAATTACACTTTTAACTGCTAATCATCTAAGTGCGAATTTTATCTAACTACCAAAAATATTTGGAAACATTACCGCATTTTCACTGAGAAATTTGTATTTACCAGCCAAAACTAAAATCACGTCATGCGAAGTTGCTAACTCATGAACGGGGTCTCTTCTACAGAAGAAAACTGTTTTATGATCATATGTAGACAACGCATGATATTATGGAACATTTTTTTGGTCGTGGGAACTCTTTCTACGAACTTATAGTAATAATTAATAATAGCTTCGTTCCCGTACTTTTTAATGGTAAAACTCGTAAAAGAGAGAACTGCAAACATTTTGTTGTCACACACAAGTTTTTTGAAATAGTTCGGGAACGGAAAAATGGAAAATACGTCAAAAAAACTGGAACAAATGTCAAAGTCGACGTATCAGCCAATCAGACGCCGGCAACCATGTTACTATTTTTTTACTCGCCCAAATTTGTCGTGTAAAAAGTTTTTAAAGAGAGCGTCATTCAGCGCCATTTTTGTTTAAAGAGAAGTGAACATTTTACAACTTTTTTGTGTACGGGAACGCTTTTTCGAGTAAAATGTGTAAAAGTCGTAAAAATTGTAAAAACTTTTTAGTTCTGGAACGCAGCTAATAATTATTAATTATTCCACAAACATCCCAGAAGAGCAAGGGAGACTTCTCTTAGTCGAAATCGCTTATAACGTCGTCGTTTATAACGTCATATCGGTTATAACGACGATATACAAAAGTCCCAAATCTCTGGGACCCTTTATAGCCCTATCGGTTATAGCGACAAATTCCGTCGGTCCCTTGGCCGACGTTATAAGCGATTTTGACTGTATATCACATCTGCAGATTCAAGGCATATTTATTGTGTCGCCTGCAGATTGATGCAATAATACAAAGAAAATGTTAACACCACTTTCTTTGAAACAGAAATTGAATGACAGATGTGGAAGCAAATGTAAAGATAATAATTGTTATTTAATTCCATTTTGGTTCTTTCATATGATGCAAAATAAGCTTTTTGATTACATGTTTTTATTTATTCACTATTCCTCGCCAAATATTTTTCGGATATCAAGAAATCTGAAGCTGAATATTACATGAAGAGCCAATTCTTTGGCAGGTGAGCGAATTGGATAACTGCCACTTTTTGGCAGCTAAAAATATGAAAGATAAGTGCGAAATTCGCTTTGCTGCCACAAAATGCGTGCAAAACTTGTTTTGGCAGCTAAGTCAAAACTACTGTATAACAAAACAACTATTTACGTCACTTGTAAGACCTATATTAGAATATGGTTCTGTTGTATGGGACCCTCAATACGCAATGTATTCTGATAAAATTGAATCAGTGCAGAAACAATTTTTGCTTTTTGCACTGAGAGGTTTACATTGGAATAGCGATTTTGTCTTGCCTTCATATACAAGCAGGTTAAAATTAATTCGATTACCTACATTAAAAAGTAGACGCACAATGTTAAACACTATGATGGTGCATAAAATTTTAATGGGTAATATTCCCTCGGATTTCTTAATATCATCTATTAGAATAAATGTTCCTTGTAGAACAATTAGAAACTATCAACCCTTATTTACAGATTTCCACCGCACGAATTACTCTATGGGAGATCCTATTAACAAAATGTGTGTAGATTTTAATTCCATGTATTGTAATGTAGACTTTGGCATGAGCCTTGACCTTATAAAATCTAACATAATTTTATTTTTAAATGAATAGTATATAAAAATGTATTAGTAAGTAACTAACTAGCTGATGAAGTAAATTCTGTAGCTGGTTTTCAATTCCCTCTCATACCCCATCATGATGCGGATCATGGTGTGTACGCGATCCCTACGTAAAAGGGAGGTCGCCCCCTCGGTCGGCAGGGGTGGGAAAGTGAGGCGTGGGAACGTTCGAGAAAAAAAAAACACAATGAAATACGCCGCTTTATCACGCTCAGTTTTATGTAAAAGACTAAAGGCAAAGTACTACCTAATTCAAGTTAATTAGGCAGCATTTTAATTAGGTAGTACTTGGCCTTTAATCTTTTACATGAAACTGAGCGTCTTAAAGGCGGCGTGTTTCATTCTGTTCACACCTTTAAGGTAGTAACACAATGAAATACGCCGCTTTTTCACACTCAGTTTCATGTAAAAGATTAAAGGCCAAGTACTACATAATTCAAATGAATTAGGCAGCATTTGAATTAGGTAGTACTTGGCCTTTAATTTTTTACATGAAACTGAGCGTGAAAAAAGCGGCGTATTTCATTATGTTCACACCTTTAGAGATGGGACATATTTTATCGTCGTTCTGAGAGTAATTTAAATTGAACAATGTACAAAAATCGTTGTTCGTTCTCAAATTTTGCATGGGAAATGAAGTAATTATATCGTAAATTGGGTTCGAAGAGCCAAACCTATAGCTCTGCGTGTTGCGTGTGTGTTCAAAAATACAAAAACAAAATACATGTATTTCACTTTGAATTACATATACTTTGTTTTTGTATTTTTAAATGCAACACGCAGGGCCATAGGTTTGGCCCGAACAACGAATAGAGAGCGAATTAGCCTTACCCCTGTTTTTGTAACTTATTTTTGTTCGTTCGTCTATATTCTTAATAATTTAGGCATCCATAGCTCAGCATCCAGAAGACATACATACATGCCTAATTTTTCGTATACCCGTTACATATCTTGTTAAGAATTCCTCATTTAAAAATCAGCGCTCTACATTTGCGCTAAAGCGAGTAAATTGATCTACAAAATTTGACAATTCGTGTGAGAAGAATAAAAATTTTTACAAAAACAGGAGGTTAGTATGAACAAGGCATAACCCCCAGTTTTTGTAACTTATTTTTGTTCGTTCGTCTATATTCGTAATAATTTAGGCATTCATAGCTCAGCACCCAGATGACATACACATCTAATTTTTCGTATACCCGTTCCATATATCATTTCCTCATTTAAAAATCAGCGCTCTACATTTGCGCTAAAGCGAGTAAATCGATCTACAAAATTTGACAATTCGTGTGAGAAGAATAAAAATTTTTACAAAAACTGTAAATCGTAGTCGGCTTTTGCCCAGAAAAAAATTTTGGATGTTTTGCATGTGGAGTTATGATTTCACAACATCCTTCGATGCAGTCCACACGGTTTTATGAAAAATGCACTCCATTCGATACAATTTATAAACAGCTGCTTTAAAGAACCCTACAAAAAAATAAAAAAACAGTTGGTTGATCTCTACCCGCTGCTGGCGAAATCATTTATTTTAAAAATAAGAGGGAGTGTATACTGCCAAGTTTACACTTACTCTCCAAAATCCAATGGATTTCGCGAAATCCTGAAATACACCGCGGTGTTTACACTAATTTTTTTGTTGGTTTCAAACATATAACAATAATTAAGGTAGATGCATATGCGCAACTGCACACATTAGCGACTGTATAACGATGGAAAATTTCATGTCATATGGAATTGACGGCTTGTGTAAACAACCCTTAATTGTTTTCCGCGCCTCATATCCATGGCACAATCATACAAGGTACCCGTATCAGGCCAGCTGAGGTACTGCAAGCTGTCAAAACAGTTGTTGTAATTGAAACCACATTTTTGACGGATTTTTGTAATAATGCGTTTGTTAATACCTTCCTACTGAAATTTTTTGGGAAAAATATGTGAGTCGCTTTATTTTTGGAAAACATTTTTGACATTTCACAGTACTGAACTGGTTTTTGTTGTAGTTGTTGGCTGATGCATCTACCTGGTAATTGTGCCAAGCCATTTAATCTAAAAGCTTTACCTAATTAATTGCGTGTTGCGTGTGCGTTCGAAAAAACAAAATACATGTATTTCAAATTGAAAACAAATACATGTATCTTTTTGAACGCACACGCAAGCTTTTTTCCAGAACTAAAGCGCTCGGCACATACGATGTGTTGAGCGTCGCGGTACAACAACCACATGAAAAAAGTGTAAGTGATGCCAAGTATTTTGAAAAACTACAATGTGGCTGACGCATTAAAGTTAAACACAAATTAAAGCTCTGTTCCTTTACGTTAAAGAATCTTCAAGTTTTACCACTTTTTACTCGAAAAGCGTTCCTTTACTTCCGACACCATACAATTCATATGAGAGCAGTTTACAACTTTTACAATTTTTGCCGGTTTTACCATTTTCAAAAGTAAAGGAACAGACCATAACTTTTTTTGGGACAACGCGTGTCCCAATGTGTCACTAAACGGACCGTATAGGCCGCGGCACATACGGTCCGTTGTGTGACGCGTTGCGCGTTGAAAACAACAACCACATGAAAAATGTGTAAGTGATGCCAAGTTTGTTCTCGAAGTTTTCATGTGGGTGTTGTAACGCAACGCTCAACGCGCCGTATGTGCCGGGGCCATATGTGCCGAGGGCTTAAAAAGTTTTTACAATTTGTACCACTTTTACACATTTTGGGTTCCCGTACACAACAATTATATGAAAATCGCTTACGACTTTTACAACTTTCACGACTTTTACCACTTTATAAAGTACGGAAACAGGCCAGCAATTAATTAAAGCTTCGTTCCAGAACTAAAAAGTTTTTACACATTTTGCACATTTTTCTCAAAAATGCGTTCCCGTACACCAAAAAGTTGCAAAATGTTCACTTCTCTTTAAACAAAAATGGCGCTGAATAGCTTTCTCTTTAGAAACTTTTTACACGACAAATTTGGGCGAGCAAAAATGTGCAACATGTTTGACGGCTTCTGATTGGCTGACATGTCGACTTTGACATTTGTTCCAGATTTGTTGACGTTTCTGCCATTTTTCCGTTCCCGTACATTTTGGAAAAATGTGTATGTTGGGCTCATTTTCGGCAATTTGCTCTTTTGATACTTTTATCATTAAAAAAGTACTGGAACGAAGTTTAGGTAAAGCCGTATTTTTAAAATTTTTATTGTCACAAACATTTCATTACCCACCATACCAATTATATCGAAAATAATATCTTCTTCAAATCTTTCTTCACAGTTTTGCGACATTTTTATAATATTAAAAAGACTCAAAAATATCGCGGATAAATTAAATTTATTTTTGCTTTATGGTCTTTTCATTTCTGACTTGATTATTGTATCGTATTATGGCTTTACCTAATTGACTGCGTGTTGCGTGTGCGTTCATAAAAACAAAAAAATACATGTATGTCATGATTAAATAATAAGGTGGCGTAAAACGTCCAGCTGATTGGTTTCAATCTGTCAATTTTTTGTTATTGTGAATAAATTGTATGAAAACGTAAACAAACATTTTCACATATTAAAGAATTTTCCGCCAAAAATGAGTTGTTGTTGTGCTACTTACGTGACCTGTTAAATAGATCTTGATGTATGTATTTGTTTTTGTTTTCAATTTGAAATACATGTATTTTGTTTTTTCGAACGCACACGCAATTAATTAGGTAAAACCTTTATGAAATCTAATTGAACAAGTTTTTAAACGAGGTCATACTGTTAAAGACTTCATCATTTCAGTTTGATTGACTATTGCGACAAGAAGAAGAAGAGTGATTTTTCATTTTTTTATTTTAAAAGTTTTTTGGAGCATTTGTAGTTAGTGCAACGTAAATATTGGAAAACGGCGATAAATAAATCCGTCAGAATGGGGTTTTTACGTTATGTTCTTGGACCAAAACTATATATGGAATATGGCATGGGAATGGTACGTTTGAAGAAATTGTTGATGTCACATAATTTTTGCATAATTATTTCATTTGTTTAGAAAATGTATGAGCCTAATGGATTAGAAAAGTTTGGCGATCAAATTTTGTCCACGGTAAGCAGCATGGAAATAATAAAATTTACAATTTTAAGCACATGTACATTTGTCCTGATTATACCAACATATCCAGGGAAGTATGTATTACCTTTCCCTGCGAAACTACCTATCAGATCCGATTGCCTAATCGGGGAATCAGTATTCATATTTTCCAAATACCACTTTTGTACCCAATTAAAGCTGAGTATGACTGTATAACTTATGAAAGCCCTTTAGTTAACATTCAAATTGAATTGATCAAAAACAAACCCGTATGTTGTTGTAGTCAGGATAAAAATATGTACATACCTGCCAGGATTAAACCCTAACGTGTTTCACACTATATTTTTAATTTCTTAGCTTAATCTAGTGTGGAATATCGGATTCTACAGCTCTCCAATTATTGCTACAATGCTATATCGTCGTGGCTATTTTGTTATGGATTCAATTACTACGCTGGCGAAAATAAGCACCAGTATTGGAATAATTGTATTTATTTCAATGGTAATGAGAGGTTTAGGTCGTTCACAATCTGCATCATATACAAAAATGATTAAGGCAATGGAAATGTTGAAGTCGCCTAAAACCGAAGAAGAAGGAAAAAGAGCTCTTAGAATGTTCGATTTTGAATTTAAAAGTTGGGGAGTTGATTTCGATGTTAAAAATTTGCAAAGGTAAGTATTACACAGACAAACATTAGTAAATGTAGTAAATATTATTTTCCATTTGCAGCGATGATAAAAAGAAGTGCCAAGCATTGGACAAAAACTCCACGCGGTCATTTAGATTTGCCACTTTGCCCTGCGAAATAGCAGCATATATAGCCATACAAACATTCGGAATTAGAATGATTTTCCCTGGCTCAGTCAAGTTATTGCAAAGTTATATGAGACCCATGTTAATATCGGGCCGTGCTAAGCTAATTGAAGAAGAAAATGGAAAACGCCATAAAATAAAAACAGCTGATTCAAATGACATCGATACAATATTTGTTGACAATCGCCAGAAAAGTCCGAATGGAAAAACATTAGTTATATGTTCTGAAGGTAATCTTGTCGAAGATACAAAGATTTGAAAGAATTGACTTATTTTTTCCGTTATAGGTAATGCTGGCTTCTACGAAATTGGTATAGTGGGAACACCTTTGGCATTAAATTATTCAATACTGGGATGGAATCACCCAGGCTTTGAAGGCAGTACCGGCACACCATTTCCCGAACAAGATAAAAATGCAATCGAAGCTGTTGTACAATTTGCCATTTACGAATTGGGCTTTTCTGTCGAAGATATAATATTGTATGGTTGGAGTATTGGTGGATATGCATCTTTATGGGCTGCATCATGTTTTCCGGATGTAAAGGGTGTTGTAAGTCTTATGTGGAAACGGAAACCGCATATACTTATTAATGGTTGTTATTTTTAGATATTAGATGCTACCTTCGATGACATTTTATATTTGGCACAACCAAGAATGCCTGCTAGTTTAGGTAAGAAGAAATGAAAAATATTTTTTAATAATGTATGTAGGTCATAAATCCATACGGTACATACGTCTTTGTATTAAAAACAAAATTGACTTAATTACTACAGCAATGTAATGGTGTGTAATACAATGATGGATTTGTTGGCAGTTGCATTATTATGAAAACATTCAACAAATTTCTTAATACATATCCCCATCATGAAATAAAAATATTTGTCAATGTGTTTCATAAATAGGTGGCGTTGTACGCATTGCCATTCGTGAATATTGCAATCTAAATAATTCTGAGCTGGCTCAAAACTATCACGGACCCATAAGTTTAATCAGACGAACAGAGGATGAAGTTATAGCAGAGTAAGTAAATACAAATATAAAATATTTTTTTTTTTTCAAATTTTAATTTTACATTTTTTTAGAGACATGCAACTTGACACAAATCGAGGAAACTTCTTAGCCTTGAGTATATTGAAATATCGATATCCATATATTTTCCAAACATCGCAATTAAATAGATGTAAGCAAGTACTTTCAAAACCTTTGGAAATTCGAAATTATACAGGTATATGGGAACGATTTATAATATGTGGGTGTATATTTACTTTTTATTGTATTTTGTTTAAAGCTTCGGACGATGATCTCTGTTTATCTCGCTTAATTACTTTTGCCTCAGATCAGGGTAAAAAGTACCCCATGTCCATAGGAGAAGACTACACAGATGATGTGCGCCATCAAATGGCTGACTTTTTGGTATGAATTCTATTAATCCCAATCAAGATATTTAATGTTTACTTTGAATAACATTTCTTTTTAATTTTCTTTTAGTTGCGTAAACATTTTAGAGATTTTAAGTCATCACATTGTACTCAATTACCAACTGAATATTTTAACATTCCATTCGACATACCAGTAGAACAGGGTTTTGTATTTACCTAAATTACATGATTTAGCAGAGAGAAGCTACTACCATACATCTTATAGTATAATTCTAAGCATTTTTATTATAATGTTATTACTTTGTACTTTATGCCGTAAATATCTCCTTCCGCTCTAGCTCTGACATTCAAATTAAGCGGCTAAAAGAAATAACGCCATTAAGTTGTTTTAATTATAGTCATTTTTTTCTTTGGAAGATGTGTACTTTTAGGTGGATTTGTTAATTTACATAAAAATAAAAAGAATACTATTTGAAACTTATTTGATTACAATATTATTGCTGAGTGTAAGTTGATGAGATTTCATGGTAAAAAAATTAATTTATTTTGAATAAAAACCGAATTTTACAAAAAGTAAACATAGTAAAGCAATGTGATCATAAATGCAGTACTCCCAGCAAGCATTTTCTATCGCCCATTACCCGAAGCAGTCACTCCCGGGCGATAGAAACACACATCCGCGATATCGCATTCTAATTGATTTAGGCACACCGTACGGGAAGAAATGAACCACGCATTCGTTTCCTCATAAAAATATCGCCATCGTGACTCTCGACTCTGGACTAAAGCGATTCTTTCAAAGACAACGCATGAGGCACATTTATGAGGAAACGAGTGCGTGGTTCATTTCTTCCCGAACGGTGTGCCTACATCAATTAGAATGCGATATCGGGGATGTGTGTTTCTATCGCCCGGGAGTGACTGCTTCGGGTAATGGGCGATAGAAAATGCTTGTTGGATATAGTACCTTTAGGCGACAAATAAGTACATTGTTTGAAAGATATTGCATTTTTTACCATAAAATAGTGGCAATGACCAATAAATAAATAAATAAATAAATAAATAAATAAATAAATAAATAAATAAATAAATAAATAAATAAATAAATAAATAAATAAATAAATAAATAAATAAATAAATAAATAAATAAATAAATAAATAAATAAATAAATAAATAAATAAATAAATAAATAAATAAATAAATAAATAAATAAATAAATAAATAAATAAATAAATAAATAAATAAATAAATAAATAAATAAATAAATAAATAAATAAATAAATAAATAAATAAATAAATAAATAAATAAATAAATAAATAAATAAATAAATAAATAAATAAATAAATAAATAAATAAATAAATAAATAAATAAATAAATAAATAAATAAATAAATAAATAAATAAATAAATAAATAAATAAATAAATAAATAAATAAATAAATAAATAAATAAATAAATAAATAAATAAATAAATAAATAAATAAATAAATAAATAAATAAATAAATAAATAAATAAATAAATAAATAAATAAATAAATAAATAAATAAATAAATAAATAAATAAATAAATAAATAAATAAATAAATAAATAAATAAATAAATAAATAAATAAATAAATAAATAAATAAATAAATAAATAAATAAATAAATAAATAAATAAATAAATAAATAAATAAATAAATAAATAAATAAATAAATAAATAAATAAATAAATAAATAAATAAATAAATAAATAAATAAATAAATAAATAAATAAATAAATAAATAAATAAATAAATAAATAAATAAATAAATAAATAAATAAATAAATAAATAAATAAATAAATAAATAAATAAATAAATAAATAAAAGTTAAAGGATCTCCACTTGATAGGGTTAAAAAAATTAATTTGAGGCGCTTCCAACTGCGCCTATTATTAAATAAAACACAAGTTATTCACTTTTAAAGGATCACTTTTAATTATCTTCAAATTTACAAATAATTATTTTAATTCTCACTTCAAATTAACAAACGAAATTATTTAATTGATTCAAAACTATACTCCAATACGTCGTAACCAAGACTGCCTGCTTCTCTTCATTCATGTTGGCTTGTCACTTGTCCACTCGAGTTGCAATCAACATACGTTAATGTGCAGGCGCTGATCCAGCAAAATCGTTTTCCCAGGAATTAAGTGCAAGCAGGCAAATTGAAATCAGACCGGATACGCGTGTAGAAATTATTAAATTGCTGGTGAATAATTAATTTGCTGATTAGGACAAATTAATTTGGCTGGCATTGCCAGCGGTGTTAACTTAAATAAATAAATAAATAAATAAATAAATAAATAAATAAATAAATAAATAAATAAATAAATAAATAAATAAATAAATAAATAAATAAATAAATAAATAAATAAATAAATAAATAAATAAATAAATAAATAAATAAATAAATAAATAAATAAATAAATAAATAAATAAATAAATAAATAAATAAATAAATAAATAAATAAATAAATAAATAAATAAATAAATAAATAAATAAATAAAACAAAAATTAAAATCGAAAATGTGTACATTTTAACAGTCAAATTATATTATCATTATTTCTGCAAACTTATTTGTTTTAATTTTCTTTGTCGAATGAGTGTAATAAGTACTGTTGGCACTTTTGACTTTTTGGAATTTTTTCGATTTTTTGTTTTTTTTTTTTCTAATATTCAAATTCACTCTATGATAAAGAAAATGAAATTTATTTTTTCTTATCTAAATATCACTCACATTATACACAATACATATTATTATTTTTTCTGCTTTTTATCATTCACAATTATTTAGTCACTGCACTTTTTTGCATTTCAATTTATAAATGTTTAAATATTAAATTATTAATTTAATTTTTTCAATTTCACTTTTCCACGAACCTTTCGCACTTACAATATCAAACTGACTGATATTTTTCTTATTGTTGATATTTCAAATACTTGGAGTAGCTGTAAAACTCTCACCTTATCTCTCTCACGAGAAGAAATAGTAAAACAATGTAAATTGTTTGTGTAAACAATCAAATGCAGAATTTTCATCTTCTTCTGTGACACTAGGTAGTTCTTGCAGATCGATCTAATTTGAACAGTAATACATTTGTTATTGTAAAATGATAAAGTATCGCTCTTTTATAGAAAGGAAGTTCAGAAAGCGATTACTTTTGGTAGAGGAAGTGAGTAAGTCACTTCCAAATGCTAGCTGGGCTATGACATGTCTCTTTTTTTTGACAATGTCGGTGTTGCAACCAGTGTTGCCGAATTTGCTGATTTATCGTCATTTTGACGATTTTTTGGCCCAAAATTGAAAAATTACGATTTGACGATTTTATGGTCCAAAATTACGATTTTTCACGTAAGCCAGATATGCATGAAATAAAAGACGATAACTACATTTTGAACAAAGTTTCACGAAAGATACTAAGGAAAGCAATGTTCCAAACTTGATTTTTGAGCTTTTTATGTTTTATAGTAATTTCGGATTGGTTATATTTAGAAACAGGTATTTTCATAGTTTTGCATGAGCTGAAAATTTTCGTTTAGTTTTGTTAATGGATGAAAATCTTCCTTAAAAAGTTTTCGAGATAAAATATTAATTATATCTATATTGTTATAAAAAATATGAGTCAAGCTTTATTAACTTCCTACAAATGCCCTCTTTAAGCTGTCAGCCAGTTTGAATGACAATTTTTGTCGATTTCCGACTGCCCAACAACCAAAATATACGTGTACGGACAAACATGGACGGTCACACTGTCAAGCAAGCTATGTGTACAAAGCTTTACCATGCTGCATTACTGGAAACTCGATAACCATAGGAAAACTATCATTTCTGAGAGCAGTTTTTATAGCAGTATTTAAGTGATATTGGGTTAGATTTATTGCTATGGGTTGTCTATTATATGTTGTCAGTCTCATTCACAAATATATCAGAGAAAAATCGCATTAAACGGTAACCAAACCGAGTTTTGGACCATGTTGACGATTTTTCAAATATTGCTGACGATTTCCGATCTAAAACTGTCGGCAACGCTGGTTGCAACCCATATTTACTTCGTCTTTTTATGATGTCAAAGGTGTGTCTTTATACATGATAATTTGTAATAATTATTACGAAATGATTTAGTAACATTTCTGTCTTTTTACACAAAAGTTCAGTAAAAGAAAGCGAAGTGAGAGAATAATTTTGAAGTTGTTTGATGAGAAATTGCT
Organism: Musca autumnalis; assembly: GCF_047663935.1. Taxonomy (NCBI): domain Eukaryota; kingdom Metazoa; phylum Arthropoda; class Insecta; order Diptera; family Muscidae; genus Musca; species Musca autumnalis. The sequence continues at coordinate 111,272,864 of NW_027411977.1, read as the reverse complement.
AAAAGTTACTGAAAGAATTTTTCCCAGGAACATTTAGCAAGTTCGATCAGCTTTTTTTTAATTATCTAATAATGGTAGCTGCTCAATGTTTATCTTTTTTTATATGGAAAAATATAAATTGTAATATTTACAATTCAGCTATATTTATTGATTTTTTTATAAATATTAGGTGTGTCTTTTTACTTGATAATTTGTAATAATTATTACGAAATGTTACTAAACGCTGTCTTTTTACACAAAAGTTCAGTAAAAGAGAGCGAAGTGAGAGAACAATTTCGACAGTTGTTTGCTGAGAAATTGCTAAAAGTTGCTGAAAGAATTTTTCCCAGCAACATTTAGCAAGTTCGGTCAGCTGTTTTTTAATCATCTGCTAATGGTCAGCTGCTCAATGTTTATCTGATTTTTGTGGAAAAATACTATAAATATTACGATTCAGCTATATTTATTGATTAATTTATTAATATATTACCTATATTTTATTTATTTTGCTTAAAATTGAAGAGCTTTTTCATTGCTTTGGAGTTAGTTTTTCTTTCATGCATTGGCGCCAATGTTTTTGTTTTGGTTATCAACTGTTATCTTGCTAAAGTTTACTAAATGCTGTCTTTTTACATTTTTCTCTATTTTCGTATCAAAGAGTAAAATCTTTCTTACTCTCTGAAAAGAAGTTACTGAATAATTATTACTGAAAAAGTAAAAAGACACAACTATAGTTAGGGTTCTACTGTAAACAATCAGAAACTAGGCATCATTGTTATTATACATACACACACACACACTTGCTACCCTCATGCTATACTCTTTCTCACTCAGTCAGTCTCTTTCAGTCATTCAGACAACACAGTCATTGTATTACAACACAAGTAGTAACACGCACATCAATTGTAACGTATTTTCAGTTTCCAGAATTAAACAGAATAAATCTTGCTTAAGTTTGTTAATTTATCAATAAGTCTTTTATTTACAACATAAAAGCACAACTAAATCTTTTACTCAAACGTAAGAGTACAACAACTGACGACGAGGACGGTGAATAAGGAAATAAATTCTTTAATTTCAATTCATCTACGCAAAAATCAACTGCACATAAAATGTCAAGCGAGAACATTGTGAAATTATTAGCTGAACAGCAAGCGGCTATGAATCTTCAAACGCAGTTACTGCAACAATTAACAAATCTACTTCAAGCACAGAGTACTGGAAACACCAAAGATGCTACGAGTCCCAGCACTTCAAAAGCAGCATTAATGGAATCTCTTTCACATTCCATGACAGACTTCGTTTATGAACCGGAAAGCGGATTAATTTTTCAAGCGTGGTACAATCGCTACCAACATGTCTTCGAAAAAGAAGCCCAATCTCTGGACGATCATGACAAAGTTGCGTTACTCTGGAGAAAGATGTCAAACAGTGTTCACGAAAGATTCAGGAACTACGTTCTTCCAAAGAATCCAACAGAAATGAGTCTCAAAGACACCCTGGAGAAACTTAACAAACTATTTGGTAAGGTAGAAACTCAAGTGTCTCAACGCTACAAGTGTTTGCAAATGAAAAAACTTGAAGGAGAAGACTATAAGGAATACGCCGGAAGAGTTAACTTACAGTGCGAACTCTTCAAGCTAAATGAAATGCAAGTGGATCAATTCAAGTGTCTAATCTATGTCTTAGGTTTACAATCAAGCAAAGACAACGACATTCGCTTACGTTTACTCAAATTGCTAGACGAAGCAAAGGACTCCACAACTCTAGACACTCTTGTAGATGAAACTCAACGACTCATGGATTTGAAAACAGACAATACATTGATCGAGCATCAATCACAATCAATATGCGCAGTCAAGAAATTCGCCAAGAACAACAACAAGCATTCCCATAAAATTCCTAAAACGCCCTGCTGGTTATGCGGAGACATGCATTACTCAAAATACTGTCCATTTAAAAATCATAAATGTTCAAAGTGTCAGCAGACAGGTCACAAGGATAACTTTTGCAAAAGCGCAAAACGAGGCAAGTCCACTACAGACAAAACTGCAGTCAAGTCGGACAAAACAAAATACAACGCCAACGCTGTATTCTCTTCAAAGCAACTCCAATTTCAACAATTGCGAAAATATACCACCGTGGAAATAAACAAGAAACAAGTCAAATTACAAATCGACACAGCATCTGATATTTCAATCATATCACGATCAACATGGGAATACATAGGTAAGCCTCACGTACACAAAACAAATGATACTGCAACAGACGTGAATTCCAACAGCATCAGCCTAATCGGAAAGTGTCAATGCAACACAACGGTATCAGACAAAACGCTAACTCTACAATGTTACGTCACGGAAATCGATAACTTAAACATAATGGGTATCGACTGGATACAAAGTTTTAACCTTTGGGACAAACCAATTTCAGCTTGGTGTCGCCAAATATCAAACGATGAATACATATCAAACCTGAGAAGCAAGTTCAAACCTGTTTTCGACAACAGCAGTCTTGGCCTTTGTACAAAAACCAAAGTGCATATTAAACTTCTTCCAGACGCAAAAGAAACATTCATTGCAAAACGCCCAGTACCATATGCCGTGAGAACAGAAATAGAAACAGAGCTAGATAGACTTGAAAAAGCAAATATCATCACACCAGTCAATTCTTCAAAATTTGCAGCGCCAATAGTCGTAAGTAGAAGGAACGGAAAAATTAGAATTTGTGCAGACTATTCCACGGGTCTCAACAATTCAATTGAACCAAATCAGTATCCTTTGCCCACTCCTGAAGAAATTCTCTCAGATTGTCACGATTGTATGATATTTAGTCATTTGGATCTCTCTGACGCATATCTACAAGTAGAAGTCGACGATCAAAGCAAAGACTTGCTAACTATTAATACTCACAAAGGGTTATACAGATTTAATCGCCTCACTCCAGGTATAATATCAGCACCAGGATCCTTCCAGCGAATCATGGATGAGCTATGCACAGGCATCCAAGGAGCACGAGCGTACATAGACGACATAGTCTTGGCAAGTAGATCTCTTCACGATCACAAAACTAATCTTAATTTGTTATTACAGAAAATTCAAGATTACGGGTTCAAACTCAAATTCGAAAAATGTCAATTTTTCAAACCATCAATCAAGTATCTAGGTCAAATCATAGATAAAAATGGCATACGACCTGATCCAGATAAAATTCTTGCAATACAGAACCTGAAGGTCCCTGAAAACATTTCAGAAGTACGATCTTTACTTGGCTCCATAAACCACTATGGAAAGTATGTCCACAACATGAGAAACATCCGAAAACCACTAGATGTCTCTTAAAAAAAAGATCACAAATTCATTTGGACCAAAGAATGTCAACAATCTCTCAACGAATTCAAACGCATTCTAACATCGGATTTACTACTAACTCATTACAATCCAGCATTGCCAATTCACATTGCAGCGGACGCATCATCACATGGCATCGGAGCGGTAATATACCATACTTACCCAGACAACAGTGTCAAAGCCATTCATCACGTCTCAAGATCACTTACTCCAACGGAGCGAAATTACAGTCAAATCGAAAAAGAAGGACCAGCACTAGTTTTCGCCGTACAACGTTTCCACAAAATGATTTTCGGAAGAAAATTCACCCTACATACCGACCATAAGCCATTGCTCACCATATTTGGTTCCAAAAAAGGTATTCCGGTCTACACCGCGAACAGGTTACAACGTTGGGCTCTCATCCTTCTCACCTACGATTTCGATATGAAGTATACCAATACAAAGGATTTTGGACATGCAGACGTTCTGTCAAGATTGATAAGCGCACATGAAAAACCATCAGACGAGTACATCATAGCTTCAATCAACCTAGAAAACGACATAAGATATGACATCACAGACGCCGTATCAACACTGCCAGTTAGCTTCAAAATGATACAGGATGCAACCAAAAAGGATTCAACCTTACAAACAGTTTCAAACTACGTATACAACGGCTGGCCAGAAAACAAAAACAGCATAGATTCTTCAATTCTTCCATATTTCAACAGGCAAGATTCAATATCAATAACAGATGATTGTCTTATGTTCAATACGCGCATAATAGTACCCGAATGCTACAGAAAACAAATTCTCAAACAACTGCATCGCGGACACATAGGAACAGAAAGAAGCAAATCTATCGCTCGCAGCTACGTATATTGGCCAAACATAGACAAGGACATAGAGACTTACGTCAAGAAATGCAACAATTGCCAACTCGCAGCATAAAGTCCCATCAAAACCAACCTTTGTCCTTGGCCCACAACAACACGCGTTCTCGAACGTGTTCACATAGATTACGCAGGTCCTGTAAAAAGCATTTACTACCTCGTAATAGTGGATTCATATTCCAAATATCCCGTCATATATGAAACTTCATCAACCACGACCGCAGCAACATTAAGGTTACTAACAACTTATTGTTCACAGTTTGGAAATCCTGAACAAATCGTATCCGACAATGGAACACAATTTTCCTCAGCGGATTTTGAAAATTGGTGTTCTCAACGAGGAATCAAACACACACGAACAGTTCGATATCACCCAAGTTCCAATGGTCAAGCAGAAAGATTCGTCGATACTCTCAAACGATCTTTAAAAAAAATCAGAGGGAAAGGAGACGGCATCTAATGCACTACAAACATTCTTAGAAGTGTATCGTTCAACACCGAACAAAAACTCACCTAATGAACTCTCTCCAGCGGAATCATTCCTAGGTCGAAAAATGAGAACAGTTTTCGATTTAATAACAAAGCCTCCACCAGCGAGCAGAGAGAGAAACATTCAAATGGAGAAACATTACAACCGGAAACATGGTACAAAACAACGAAATTTCATCACTGGAGATCTTGTCTACGCTAAACACTTCAAAGGTAATAAAAGCTACTGGGTTCCAGGTGAAATTATCAACAAAGTGGGAAATGTTACCTACAACACTCTCATTCAAGTGGATAAGAGACAAATTCTTGTGAGATCTCACGCAGATCAACTCAGACCAAGAGAAACCGATGAAAATGTACCTGCAGAGCAAAATGATAATCTTCCTCTTCAAATCCTACTAGAAGACTTCAACATTAGTCCACCAACGGAAGAAGATTTCGCAACTCCACCATCATCACCGGTTATGCACCCACAACGCATCACTTCTCGAAGAAACCCTGTACAGCCAGTATCCCGGACCCCCGAGAAGTCTCAAAAAGGGAGATGTTAGGGTTCTACTGTAAACAATCAGAAACTAGGCATCATTGTTATTATACATACACACACACATACTTGCTACCCTCATGCTATACTCTTTCTCACTCAGTCAGTCTCTTTCAGTCATTCAGACAACACAGTCATTGTATTACACCACAAGTAGTAACACGCACATCAATTGTAACGTATTTTCAGTTTCCAGAATTAAACAGAATAAATCTTGCTTAAGTTTGTTAATTTATCAATAAGTCTTTTATTTACAACATAAAAGCACAACTAAATCTTTTACTCAAACGTAAGAGTACAACAAATATATTAATTATTTTTTATTTATTTTGCTTAAAATTGAAGAACTTTTTCATTGCTTTGGAGTTAGTTTTTCTTTCATGCATTGGCGCCAATGTTTTTGTTTCGGTCATCAACTGTTTTCTTGCTAAAGTTTACTAAAATCGTCTTTTCACTTTTTTCTCTATTTTCGAATCAAAGAGTAAAAACTCTCTTACTCTCTGAAAAAAAGTTACTGAATAATTATTACTGAAAAAGTAAAAAGACACAACTAATATTATTAATGTAAATACATATTACATTTATGAAGTCGATTACCGCACTTTAACTATGAATTATCGAAACAATGTTCCCGATCATATTTTTTTGCTAATTGTGAGTGGCAAATTAAAAAACAAATCAAAATCACTTCTTATTCCATCCACTCCTATATAAAAATTAAATTTATGTTTATTCATACATATATTAATTTATTTATTACACGTATGCAGATCAAATTAAAATTTTGCCTTGGTTTCTCTATAACGTAGTAATTCTTCGGTCCCCAAGGACCGTTCCCGGACATTTCTTTTGTTCAATTCTAAATCACTTTCTATTCAACCATTGTTATGTTCGGTAAGGATCGATCTCTATAACTATCTTTCTACCAATTTTCAATAAAAAAAGAATTACTTTCTGTTCAATTCACATCCTGATTCCTTTTGTGTATTTATTTTTATTTTACTTTCACGCAGTCAAATCTGGGAGAAATATTGTGTTTCCAGCTATATATCTTTGGTTCGGGTTCTTAAGCTTTTCTTCCATTTCTACAGGAAAACATCCAACGCTTCATACTTGGTGTTTTCAACCACTTAAATTGATCAGATGTAATGAAATAGAAAATGAAAATAAAGACAGATTAGTGTAACGTATGACGGCATGATTCTCGCTGTTAACTTAAATAGCACTTTAGCATTGTGATGACCATGAAAGTCTTGGAAAACCCCAAACAAAGAACACATGGATTGTAATTATTCAACTTTATTATAAAAAAGTTTGAGTGTAGTTAAATATAAATACATGTATATAAATATTGTATGATTTATATCTGAACAACATAATCAATAAGTCTTAAATACATATTTATCTTTTGTATACAACGTTTGGGAAGCGAAAAATAAGTGCAAAAACATATCCAATGATTCATACATATTCAATAATGTAAGCAATGTTGTTTTTTAATATATGGAACACGATGAGAGATTCAAAACACACATTTCTAAATAAATCTGATTTTTTTCTTGTAAACTATAGATGTTTATAAAAAATTGTGCGGATTTTTTCCATAAAGCTAATAAATTTTAAGGGCTAATCTGAAATCGCTTCCAGTGTATTTTAGAACAGTTATTAAATAATTGTTGAATAGTCGTTATTTGTATTCCGTATATAATCTACTCATTTGATTCCATGGGTCCATCAGGTACTATCATTCCGGGTCTTTTCGATGTGCTAAATGGTTGCTTGTTAATCGGCATCATCTCAACAACCTGTATGGGAGGTTCTTCGCCTGGCTGTAATGGTTCCTCTCCGACCAACTTCGCCAAATTACTTTGTGCCCAGCGTCCAGCGCGACCATTAATGGTTTTATCTTCACATACACACAAGAACAGGGTATCGACAACCATCTACATGCACAAATAGTAAATAGTTAAAACGTGAGCGTAGCCCCAACATCTTCATTAGGATTTTTTTGTACTCACCTCAAACAATGACAATACAATATGGGCAATAAAGAATGAAAATACAATAATTAATATTACGGGAGCCATGTAGAAATTTAGACCAGGTCTATCTTTTAACACGAATATGCCAATCAGGCCTGAAATTGCGGCTACCATTATTTTTCCCAAAAACAACACAAAATCGCCTACACTGTTAATTGTGGCAACTTGTAGGGCATTGGTGGCCATGGCATTCCATGCGATTCCTGCTGCTGGACAAAAATTGATGGATTCTATGGCCACCACTGTGTAAGCATTGTGATTAAGAAAACGTATGAATTTTTCCAATAACCAAAAACCACAAATACAACATTTAAGACAACAAGCGGCACATTCAGAGCCTTTATCTTCGCCCTTTTTCAATCTGTAATGGAGGACATTTATAACTGATTCAATATCATTTGTTAAACAATGCTATTGCTAGAAACTTACTTGGCATAGAGGTATGTCAAAATTAGTCGTGGTATTTTGAAAATGGTTATAACAAATGAACCCTTTGCCACTGTGCCCAGATGATATTTGATCAGTCTTCCAATTGCATATATTGTCGGTGTTGTTGTTGGCTTATCGAAATACCAGAAGGCAACAGCTGCAGCTAATGCAAATTGCTGGCATGCAAAAATAAATTCCGTCGTCCATATAAGTCCAACAACATATATCCAAAACATACTCTTGATAGTCTTGGCCTCTGTATATTCTATTGGTATAAAACCTAAAAGGGAACAATATTAAGATAAGTAAAATCACAAGTAATAGACGAGTTGTATGGGTTAATTTGTAAACAAATATTTTGCATATTTATCATACAGTGTAAATGTGTTATTTAAAAAAACAAGTAACAAATGTTGTTGATTCGAATGAGCCGAACTTTTTATACCAAGGCTCATAATATAAACCGAAATCTTCGAAAATATGATCGGAAACTTTAAAATAACAACAATTAGGATGAACCGCCATAAACGAATGTAACATATCGTGTCGAAGGTAGTTTTCTGCATCGCCAAGATCTGTAGGTAGGCAATTGGAGATACTAAAAAATTCTCGCTCTGTTAAAGTGTTAACAGAGTGTCCGCCCAACAGCGTAGAAATTCATGAGTCTACCAATTCATCACTTCTGCGTAGTAACAAAAAAGATCGCATGTTTTCGAAGGAGTCTACTGCGAGTGCTCACCAAACAAATCCATTACTTCGATTAAAAAAAATTTTTTTGGCGAGCACATCCGCCATTTTTAGTACATGGGTTACGAAAAAAATTGTGGTTTCAAATCTGTTCGCGTTCACAAAATTGGATGCTGCACTCAAAAGTTATGGGGGGTTTTACTCTCTTATAAAGAAAAAATATTTAAAAATTCCTATTGTGTTGTAATAAGAGCATGTATATATGAATCGTTAATAGTATTTGATATCTATCCGTAGATGCTAAATTAGTTGCTAAATTTATTTTTATTTTCGTGGAAAATCCAAAAATTGTAGAAATCTTGGAGTAAATTTTATTTATTCTAACTTAGAGTCCATAAAAATCTCTAAACAAAATAATTTAAAAATACGTACAAAATCTAGAGAACGCGTAGAAAAATGTAAGACCAAAATTATAAAGATCGCGTTTAAAACTTGCATATTACAGCAACAACAAAGTACGGAAACTTACTGTTGGAAATTATTTCAAAAACATATTTTTTGGTTAAATACGAAAAATTAAAAAAAAAATGTTGGGAGTTATTCTATTATTTCGCTAAATTTCCATACAAATCCTGAAGTATTTTGCTTAAACTTCTACAAGAAATGTAATTAGTCATCGGGGAAGTATATTTGCTTTCTGTGATAAGCAATAGAAATAAGAAGTAGAGAATAAAATTGAAATTACAATCAAAGAAAAAAACATAGATATTAAAAACCGTATAATTCGCGAATCCGTTTAAATCAGTTGAGGTGCATGTGCTTTTCGGATACGGGGAGTCCATGTCTATCAATGTGTATGGATTTTCCCATGTTTCATTCAGCGGCCAAAGTGTGCCATCAGTTGCATCTTACTATTCAAAAAACCTTCAAGTGGGCAAAAGTTACGCGATGTGCATATGATTATAAGGTGCATCCGATTTCAATGGCCGCCTATTAAAAATACGTCAATATAAATTATTTTAGACAGATTCGTCAGGATCTGCGGATGTGCCACCACATTCTATTTTGGGATAAATAGGGATATTACTCCCGAATCTTTATAATTTGTGACACACCTTTTTGGCAAATATTATAATCGCGTATAAAGGATTACATTTATTTAAAAATAATCAAAGAAAATCGCGGTTCAATTCTCGGAATTGTCAAAATATATTTTTGCAGATATTCCTACTTTCAAGGTATCTATATCCGGCGTTTTAGTGGATGGATTCGAACGAGGAAGGGCTTATTAGATCCGGCACGTAAAAAAACTAAAATCACGCGGGGTTCAGGGGTACCTGTACGACAGTTGTAAATTTTAAAGCCAAAAAATAGGTTTTTTCAGAAAATTTACGCACCAAATTTTCGCCTTTGGACTCATATTACTAGGAAGCTGTACGGAGCACACTCATGAAATATACATCGAACGACGTGGAATCGCGAGTTTTACAATCCTATAAACTAGTTTCGATTATTATCTAGTTGCACCCACTAATTATAAGAAAAATTCGAAAAACACTGAAATCAAAACTTCAAAATGTCAGCATCGATTTTAGGGGGATGCAGTGTATATATCGAAAAGTCATACACTAGAACCATATTGCCTAAGGGGCATTCTTTAGTTCTTTCTTTGAGCACAGCTTTGAATTTTCCGTGGTTTGGCCAAAAATCAAGAAAGAACACAAAAAAACTTGTAAACTTCAACACATTTTTCCCATTTTTTTATATTACTACCAGCGCAGCTTCCACGAAAATTATTTGTTATGGTCCATATTATGAGATCGTAGCTAAAACAGTTCAATATATATAAATGCATTCATATTTTATAAAATATATTAACAGTTCGCGACTTATTAAACGGTGAACCTTAACTTCAACGATTGTAAAACTTTTTTGAATATTACCATATACACTTTCATACGTGCAAAATGTGCCTCATCGAAATAATGGTTTTAGACCCCAAGTATGTTTAGACAATTTGGAGTTTCAGACAATTTGGAGTCGATTGAGCAATGTCCGTCCGTCTGTCTGTCTGGACCGCACGATAACTCTCGAACGGTTGCACCGATTCGGTTCAAATTTTGGCTTTCGTAATATTTTGCCCAAACTTAGTTTAAGTTCGAAGATGGGCTATATCGGTCCACTCCTTCCGGTACGGTACCTCCCCCACAAAAGTTCGAAAATGTTCAGAAAATTTGTGCGCAAGATAACTCTTGAAGGGAGTAATCGATTTGGTCCATACTTTGCCCATCGTAAAGTGTGTACCAGACTTAGATAAGGTTTCAATATAAACTCAATCGGTCAACTCCTTCGGATACCTCCCACAAAATTTCGGAAAAGTTCAGTTTAGGGCCATCTCTCGAATCGCTTTGAATTTTGTTTTAGCAACTTGCATTCACTGCCCCACATACAAGTTTCCTTAGGGGCAAGTCCATACTTCCCGAGAAAATAGCCTGAAAGTTGCAAAAACCCCCTATGACACCGGGTTAGGTGGTTGGAGCGCAAGATAACGAACGGATCTGCCGATTCGCTCCAAAATTTGGCCTTAGTAATATTTTGTCCAAACATAGTTTAAGTTCGAAGATAAGTCATATCGGTCAACTCCTTCAGGTACCTCTCCCACAAAAGTTCAAAAGTATTCGGAAAAATTGTGCGCACTATTATAACTCTTGAAGGGAGTCACCCATTTGGTCCATATTTTACATATCCTAATATATCTGCCAGATGTAGATTAGGTTTGAATTTGGACTATATTTGCCTACTCCTTCTGGTAGCTCTCACACTAAATTTCAGAAAAATTCACTTTAAGACCTGCTCTCGAATCGCTTTGATTTTTGTTGAAGCAATTTGCATTCGCTACCTCCATTACGACGGTAAAGGTTTTTTCATGGGCAAGCCCATATTCCTTAGGGAAAAAGCCCGAAAGGTGTAAAAACACCTTGTGTCGGAGAGCACGATAACTCTCGAACTGTTCAACCGATTTGGTCCAACATTTGGTCTTCGTCATATTATATCCAAACTCCACACTTCCGGTACTTCTCCATAATATTTAAAAAATGTCACTAAAACGCTAGGACGATATGACTTGAATGGGGCAACCAATTTGGTCCAAACTTTGGATCTCCTAATATTTTGTCAAAATTTAGTTTAACTTCTAAAATGGCCTCCCTAAGCGAACCTCCCCCACAAAAGTTCAACATTTGTGTCTTAGCGCAGTTAATTCCTAATCCACATTTTTGTCGGCAAGTTCAAATGCCCAAAAGGGCCACAAAATTCTGAAGAGATTTTAAGTACATTCGATCTCTCCGTTGGTGAAAGTTTCACTTCACATTGGCTGAGGGTATATATCTGTCGGCAAAGCCGACTGACACTTTTTTACTTGTTTTTATTAGATTTTATTATATAATTTTTTTTATTCTTTTGCCTTGTTGTAGGTTTCAATGTTGCATTAATGTTCTATGTTCCTTCTACGTTGTTAAGGATGAATATTAGGAAAAGTGTTTGGATTGGGTTCCTCCTACTATCTCTTCCCTCTCCTGCTTACTTTTTAGGGTAATAGTTATTGGCGGCAATATGGGTTTTGCTTGTGGGTTTCAATGTAATAAGTTATTGACATTGGCATTTAATTAGTATAATTTGTTTAGTATTAGTTGTTTCTTTTTACGTGATAATTAGTAATAATTATTACTAATGTTGCAGATTTTGAAAGTTGTATAAAGGAAAAGTTACTGAAAAAATGTTTCAGCAACATTTAGTAAGCAAAAAGACACACCTATTATTTTACTAATTTAGTTTATGTTTTCTTTGTAAATAAGTTAGTTCCGATAGGGTTCTGTACTTAGTTAATATAAATTATTGGCCATATTGGCTTCTTTATATTACAATGAAGGAAATTAATAACATGTATTAAAAATAATTCTTAACACTAAACATTGAATTTGGACAACCACTGGTATTGATCATTTAATAAAATATAACCCCTTCCTTATCCCATGAGCTCGGGAAAATTTTTTCTCAAAAATTAAAAGAGCACAATCTATGTATATTGCAGATTTTGTATGATGGACCCATATTTATATATTTTTCGAAGAAGTTTTATGTTTCGATTTATATAAAATATGATTATTTAACCATAAACACCTATTTTTACGGATATAAAAAATCTTAAATCGAGTAATTGCAATAACAACTTCAAACTTAATAAGCTGCCAAGAAAAGTTTTGTGCAAATATTTGGTTCCATATACCAATTCATTTGAATACAAATATGAATAGTTACAAACAATGAATGACACTGAAGAATGAATTGTGCACAATTTTAATATTGACGGGAAGAAATATATCTAAGAATATAAAATATATGTAATTGTTTTGCATAAAAAATTTTGAATTCTATATGTAAACATGATAATTATTTATATGCAAAAATATGTTCTCTATATAGGAGTGATTTTTTTTTAAGTTTACGAAGCAATTTAAATATCTTTATGCAATAAATCGATTAAATAAAAGCCTAAAAGAGTGTGTTCAGAAACATTATTGCAAAAGTTAGCCAAATTACTGTAATGAAACGGATTTTACTATTATGTACATTGTTAAGCTCACAACTCATTATTTACAGTATAGCATAAAAAAGGAGTTCTCTCCGTCTAAACAAAAAAGAAGCGCTACAAATCACTTACACATGATTTTTTGTATCAGTCAAAACTCCGTTGCGTTTTTTTTTTCATTTTAGCATTTTAAAATTATATGGCGCATAAGGAACAAGGGGATGGTTATAAAAAAAAATGTTATTCTTAAGCAAACAGGCTTTACTTACTTCGAGTAGAGTTAACTGTTACACCATTGGACTGTGTGGCGGTGTTATCCAAGGGGGCAAATGGATTGCTATTTCCGGGAGAACTTGCGGTCGCAATACACATTACCACTAATACCCAAAATGCTAAAAATAAAGCTAAAACCACAAATGCTAGTAAAGGTGCAAAAATTAGTCCCGGCAGATTCATCATGCACTTTCCAGATTCCTCGAATAAAGCTGTCAAGCCGGACAATTTATTTTTTAAATAATACACAATGACGATTAAAATGATCTACAAGTAATCAGGACAAAAAAAAACTTGGTCACAATGATTTCTAAATATTACAAACATACCAAGGTTTATATAAGGTCGGACAGTAACCCCAGCTAACTATTAACATTACATTATTGTGATTTGAAATATAAAGAAACTCAAATCACAATAATGTAAAATCTATTAATGGTCTGTTTCACTAAGACGATTCGAATTCAAATTCGTTCAAATTACTTCCAAACTTCAGTTTTTCGAAAAATATTTGATTCATTTTTGGTTTCAATCAAACAAATAATTCTACAATAATAGGAGTTTGGTAGCAATTCGAACGAATTTGAATTCGAATCGCCTTAGAGAAACCGGCCATAAGTTTATTGTCCATAGTAGTAGACCTTGAAACATACCATTGTTATAGTAGCTATGATTGCCAAAGTAAATACTGCTTGTTCATTTCTTGTAAATTCCTCTAGATAGGAAAATTGTATATTATTTTTTTCTTTGTTTTTTACCGAATAATAGGTATACCTGCAAAAAGAAACGAGATCAAATTTCTACTTTGTGATTTTGATTCTTTGTATATTATGTTTGTTATTTACCACAAAGCGCCTGTTAATCCAATACTAGCCACAATGACCAAAACACAAATTAGCCAAGAAACAATGCGTGACAACCAATGCATTAATATTACCAATGCTATTGAAATTACTGTAAATTAAGAGCATAAAAAAGTATGCCTGTTATTATCAATACAAAAACAATTTTGTCTGTGTACATACAAAATGATAGACCACAGATTATGGCAATAAAATGCCATGTTGAATAGATATCGCCCAAAAATTGTTGGGCTGTATCCCAGGAATTCAACATATTGTACATATCCTTGACGGGGGCATTTTTGCTTTTTGGCATGCATCGGTGTAGAACGGGTGAACTGGAATTTTAAACAAAAGATAACATCGATATGTACATGCATAAATATGTATTTTTATTTACATCTTACCTTTCATATATGGGAAATTCTGGACAAGGTCCCAAAGTATTGAATAACTGGCTTAAATCCCCCTGTCCACTTTCAGCTAATATTGACATATTGAAATCATAACGACATATATGATTTCGTGTTTCCAAGTAATATTTGTTAACATCATCTTTGGTGAGCAGTGTTTTTGAAGGACACTCCTTAACACATACTTTTAGGGATTTCTTTAAATGCTTCACGTCAAAATATAAAAGTTGCGGCGTATCCAAGGTATTCCTTCCCGACAGGGGGAATTGAGGGTAGCGTTCATTCTTTTTAACGCCACATGTATTTCCAAAGGAATCATATCCATTAATAACACGCAAAGGATTGCCATAGACAAATGAAAATATCGCGATAACAATCTGCAAATAATTGACAATAATATTAAAATGAAAAATATGTACATATATTTGCATGTTGTCATGTGTAATTATTAAGAATATTGTAACACCAATAATCCAATGGTATAATTGAGATAATGAAATTTAATGTTCTATTTGATAACTTTGGCATGACCATCAAGCGGTAAGTAAAAAATCAATAATAACCATTATTTAATTTCGCACATAATAACGATAAAAACGTGGAATAATGAAACTATGAAAAAAACAAGTAAGCAAAGACTATAGTCGGACGGGGCCGACCATGTGATACCCTACACCACAACCTCTAGGAAACAGCTATGTGCTACCGCCTTGCACGCTGAATCAAATTTTCAAATTTTCAACGGTGCCAAAATACCCCTTAATAATGTTGGCGATATTTCCTGAGTATTTCAGCCATGAAAAACGTCTCTACAAGTGTCAACTTAGGACACGATGTTCGGACTCGGCGATAAAAACTTGGTCATATATCAATAACATATATAAATCCATTGATATAAGAGAATCAATGTCCCTACTGGGATGTTTGTGGAAAAGATATTCAAAAATTGGAAAATTCACATTGATTAGCCCCTCATGCTAAATCTTTAAATTGTCTTTGAATAGCAGGTTCCTTTTTGGAATAACCTAAAATAAATAAATTTACATATATACAATGCAATTTCCTACATCTCTGATATTTGATATTTCGGAAATTGTGAGTTTATTGAAAATCTATCGTCCTCACGTAGTTTTGTGCTTTTCAGGGTATTTGAAAAATAGTTCATTGTGGGTACATATTGTGATATCAAAAATATTTTTTATATTGGTAGAAATAACTACTAATGAATAGAAATTCAAATAATTTGAATGCAAACAAATGTCAAAGACATAAATACTACTAAGACTAGACAAAATGCATGCAACAAAAAAATGTTTACGAAACTTTGTATAGAAACATTACCCTTAACAGGTTGCAGTTAATTCAAAATCGCAACCAAGGAGGAACATTTCATGTAATGGTATCAGAAACGAAATTTATGAATTCAAGGATCTATTCAAGAATAATTCTATGTCAATTGGATCGGTAAATTCGGTTAAATACGTAAAAATGTATAAAAGAAAAAAAATGTTATATCACCATATCGTGATATAACATTATGTTAAATTCAAAAGCCATTCACTGAAGAATGATAGCAAAAAAATGTCTTATCTTGTTGTATTTATGTCTTTGCAAATGTATAAATCCCAAAATTATTCATATTCAATTACACACCAAAGAAGATAGTATAAGTCAGCTGCGTTAACGGTGATATACCCTCTGCCTCAGGTTTCTTGGCTGTTTTTCAGGGTTTCTTGGAGCTTTTCGGCCATAATCTTAGGAAATATGGACTTGCTATTGCAATTGTACCATCGAAAAGGGGACCGCAAGGACAATCTGCTGAAAAAAATCAAAATTATTCGAGAAGACTCTTAAATTTCACTTTTCCGAATTTTGTATATAGTCTTACCCAATCTATCGATCGATTGCTCACTTCGCCAGATATAGTTCACACAATTTTTCGAAAAAAAATTTAACTTATGTGGGGAGGTGTGTACCTATTCGAACTTAAACTATGTTTGGGCAAAATATTTCGAATCATAAAATTTTCGTGTCCACCAGATAGGTAGACAATAAGAGAGACAGATGACCGGACTGGGCTAAATAGACTCCAAATTGTCTAAAACAAATTTCGTCCAAACATACTTGGGGTCTAAAACCATTATTTCGATGAGACACATCTTTGGTCGTATTTTGTATGTATCCCCTTTACTGTAAACCCTGAGGTATAAAATATGTGGCGAGGCGACCCAATGCCGCAATATTTGTATAAAACATCCAATTGGACAATTTAACTGCAAATTTCTCTGTCATGATATCGACAATTTGTAGCATGGGGGGAAATTGTGGTTCTATACAGAAACCCCATTACATATTAGGCAGTAGGCCCGTTATATAGCAGACACATTATTGCAATTTGGATCAAGGGAAAGGTCAGTAGTTCTTTTTCCATATGTACGCTACTTTGCCGGTATATGCCCTCCAGGAATTAATATATGGACCAAAAAAAATTTGTAAATTTTTCATACAAAAGTAATGGTCTATGTCAACCGCTAAATAATATGAGATCATCATGCAAAATTATAGGCATTTTCTTCAACCTAAACTCTTACCTCGTGCGAAATTTCGTGACTATTGCGCTATAATTGCTACCTCTAGCGTGTTTATGATTACACTGCCAACAAAAAACTGGATGTATAAGGCTGTAACTCTGTTATCACGTACATCAACATAATTGACATCAATGGAAAGGTCAAGAGATCGTCTTCCAAATATATCTCACGAGGGAGGAATGTGTCTTTCAGGAACATTTTCACAATTTTCACACAAAAGTTGTGATCCATTTAACCCTCTAAATATTATCTGATCGCCATCTCAAATTGCAAACTTCTTCTTTGTCATATACTCTTACCTTATTTAAAATTTCGAAGCGATCGGACTATTATTGCGACCTACAGAGCAGCTACAAAATCGGATAAAAATTATGTTTTTGGTCCATTTCACCCGCTAAATATTTCACGATCATCACCAATTAAAATAGCGATCTATTCTGATGTGAAACCGACCTCCATACCAAATTTCGTGACGATCGGTCCATAATTGCGGCCTGTAGTTTGATTACAATTTATAATGGACAGACGGACACACGGACGGACGGACACACTTCGCTTTATCTCGCCGAGATATGAAGATTGGTATACCACATTGGGGGTCTCAGACGAATATTTCGCGGTGTTACATGCATTTTTACCAAAACAAACTTATAATACCCTTTCCACATAGTGGTGTAGGGTATAAAAACAATTTCTTGGAACATCCAAGAAGGGTCAAGAGGAGAGATCATTCCGATTCAATTTTTGACTTAACTATCATTTTTCGGGTTTCTTTGTACAAGATTGACATACCAACCATACACGACAAGGATCCCTGATATGTCCAGGAGTGTTGTACTGTTACTGAAAGAAATAATGCCGACTACAGAACCTGCAACATTTTAGAGAGAAATTATGAAACAAGTCTTTTGCGTAGGTGTTATAAGCAAATAGAAAGACACGAGGGCCAATCAAGGATCAAAAATCATTCCCACGGCCGCGGGCTCTTTCGTATCGGATTGATCCGAAACCAGTGTTTTTGCTAGCGGCTGCCAAACCTATGCTTCTACGTAGGTCTCTATGCTGCTACAACAACAAAGACATAAAATGAGAACGATAGAACTTTCAGTAAAGTATTGACGATCCCGCAGGGTCAATGGACAAAATTTGAACTTTACATTTTTTGTATTAGAGTATGTTGGCAAGTTCCGTCCCAATTTCACAGACTGAACATGCTAATATCTTCTAATTTAACTGATATTCAGCTTCCATTTCGGAGGGAACTAATGTATACAATTTGAACTTTGAAGGAGTTATATCAGAATGAATTGGCCAATTCCGTGTGAATTTTGCAGATTGAACATGAGAAGGTCTTTAAATATAATTGACATTTAGCTTGAATCTTCTTCCAAGCAGAGACATTTGGGTTGAAGGTGGAAAGAAAGATGGAGAAAGAAATTTCTCTTATCAAAATCTGGTTATTATAATAAGCTTAACGATGGATGTAGCGTCTTTCAAGTAATGTCCAATAAGAAAAATTCGTATTTAATTAGCGAAGACACAAATCACTCCAGCGAATACACAAATCACTCTAGCGGAGACACTAAGTGCTGTGTTAACGCTTTTACTAACAGCGCGTTAGCAGAGCACTGTTAATGTTAACGGAGATATTCAAAAATGGTTTTCTTTGTAAAAGTATAGATTTTTTTGGAGTCTTTAACGAAAATTCTGCCTGGACAACATCGATACCATTGGAAAGCTTATCGAGATAGCTATCCCATGCACTAATAGAATCTTAAACCAGTAAGGAAAGGATCATAGTCGTGCGGGGCCGACTACATGATACCCTACACCACTGTGAATATGTAAAATATAGGAGATACATAATATGTATATGTATGTATGTATATATATTATATGTATATCAATTTGAACTGAGTTCAGTTCTATATAATATAGTACACTTATTACTATACAAAATGCTGTCACACATTCCAAAGTTCATCAAAATTGGCAGATATAGGGTGTTTGGTGCATCAAATACGTGAAATCGGGCGAAAATATATATGGAAGCTATATCCAAATCTGAACCGATTTCGATATAATTTTGCACATTTATTTTTAGACAGAATTCAGTCACACAAACCAAACTTTATCAAATTCGGTCGTATATAGCGTGTTTTGTGCAGCAAATACGTCAAATCGGCCGAAAATATATATGGGAGCTATATCCAAATTTGAACCGATTTCGTTGTAATTTGGCACATTTATTTTTAAACCGAATTCAGTCACATAATCCAAATTTCATCAAATTCGGTTGTATATAGCGTGTTTGGTGCAGCAAATACGTCAAATCGGCCGAAAATATATATGGGAGCTATATCCAAATCTGTACCGATTTCAATATTATTTGGCACATTTATCTATAAACCAAATTCCGTCACGCATTCCAAATTTCATCAAAATCGGGCAGATATGGCGTGTTTGGTGCATCAAATACCTCAAATCGGCCGAAAATATATATGGGAGCTATATCCAAATCTGAACCGATTTCTATATAATTTGGTACATTTATTTATAGACCTAATTCCATCTTAAATTCCAAATTTCATCAAAATTGGACAGACATAGCGTGTTTGGTGCATCAAATACCTCAAATCGGACGAAAATATATATGGGAGCTATATCCAAATCTGAACCGATTTTAACCAAAAACAATAGCGTTCTTCCGACGGCTAAAAAAATGATCTTGCCCAATTTTCAAATCGGACAACAAATGCGACATGTACGTTGCGAACGGACGTACGGACATGCATAAATCGACTCAGAAAGTGATTCTATGCATATCCCTAGAAGGAACTATGGGTCTATCTCTTTTCCTTATGCATGTTACATACAAATGCACTAACACATAATACCCCTTACCACAGTGTGGTGTAGGGTATAAAAAATATTGCCCGATGTCGCGTTGTTTACACCTTTTGGGATAAACCCTGCAATAAGGATATTTATTTTGACCACAGTTCCTTTAAGGAAAATTCTGGCAGGCCAACATGGGTACTATTGGAAAGCTTATCGAGATAACTATCCTATGCGCTAATAAAACCTTCAAAAAATATTTCCCGATGTCGCGATATTTACTGTTTTTGGGATAAACCCTGCAATAAGGATAATTATTTTGACCACAGATCCTTTAAGAAAATTCTGCCGGAACAACATGAGTACCATTGGAAAGCTTATCGAGATAGCTATCTCTAAAAAATATTGAGCGATGTCGCGATATTTACTATTTTTGGGATAATAAACCCTGCAATAAGGATAATTATTTTGACCACAGATCCTTTAAGGAAAATTCTGCCGGGACAACATGGGTACCATTGGAAAGCTTATCGAGATAGCTATCCCCCGCGTAAAATCTTTAAAAAATATTGCCCTACCAAAAGAACTAGCTCAAGTTGGCTTTAAGTTGATCGATCGGCAAACTTTATAAAATCTCCCTTGAAAAGGCACAACGCATATGGAACATGGTTGTAGAATATTCAAAGCAATCTGGCCTGAGGTAGAACCATTTCTCTACTCCCATTTAACTTGTCTCACTTTCTCGTTAATGCAGTTTTTAATACCCTACACCACACTATGTGGGGGACGTTATATGTTGGTTTTGGTCAAAAAAATAATAGTAGTAGACCCATACTTATATACAGTGTTGGTCACAGAATTAGCACACCCCGTTGGGGCAAAATGATTTCAGTCGGCTAAGAGTTTTGATAGGACAAATTGAAATATTTTCGTAAACAAAATCATTTTTTATAATGTATTTAACATATTTAATGATATAAGTGGATAGTATTATCAGTGGTTTTTTGAAAATAAAAGTTTTGTGAAGACGCCCAAATTATCAAGGGGACATATAATTAGCACACCCTACGATTTTTAATTTAATTCAATTAATATACAAAAATTAATTTATATTGAAGTTAATTCATATTCAAAACGTATTGAACAAATCATTTTTTGAAAGAAAAAATAATTTATCACCCCGGAATCTCAAAATATATCCCAATAGCGGACCATTTTTCGTAATGAACACTTAAACGTCAGAAAGTCGCCGAAACTTTAAAAACAAATGTACAATTGGATCAGAAATTATTGGAATTGTTAACCGATTACCGAAATTTAAATATAAAGTACAACAACTTTTCAAAAAGTGTTTAAGGTTGATGATTCATTCAAGAAAATTTTCGATTTGTATGGGGTTTATAGAAAAAAGATCAATAAAATGCACCCTTATGTGAAGAAGGATCGACTTATAACACCATTTGTAATTCAAAATTACACGTCTGAATAACACCAAGGACCTATCATTACAAAACAGCCAACCAAGCACTAGATGAACACGTAGCACATGGGTATGTTTAATGGTATAACCCCTTTCTGACCATAAAGGATTTTGAGGTTTGCTGAAATTGGTTAAAATCCCTGAAAGTAGGCATATACTATTCAAGATAAATGTTTTCTGGATTACTGATTTTAAAATTAATCGGTTTAAGCTCCGGAAAACATATTTTCTTGCGGTCTCACTAGACTATCTCCCATTTGCCTTTTGTTTAGAAAATTATTGAAATTTGCGTAGGTACCATAGGGATGAACATAGGTTTATCGTCGCATACACCACAACATATCGATAAAATTCAGTCCAGATGGATAAGTATTTATAAAATCAATAGCTCAAAGCATCATATTCCAGTTTTTTAATGAAAATTTTTGTGTCAAACGGACTTTGCAGATGCAAACTGCTGGTGGGTACATCCCACTATTCGCAAAATTTATAAAGATGAACAAGAATATGATGTTTTATTTGATGTTTCTATGAACTACTTGCCTCAATGAACTTGTTTACATGTGAGAAAATCGATAAAAACACTACAAAAAATGAAATTTCCATCAGTCCTTGGGACCCAAGGTGTACCCCATATAACTCCCTTCTGACACTGAAATTTCGGAGACTGGTGGAGAGTATAACTAGCAGACTGGAACTTATTCCCAAACGAAAGGAATTTAAAACCGAATATGGACTAAAATATTGAAACTATTCACAATATTAGTGATTCTTTTAAGGTGTGCTAATTACGTGTCCAGTAAATTTAGGACATTTTTTACATTTTTGGAGGTTATTCAAATTGACAGTTATGATTCAGTTTCTGTATTGCGTTGTATTCTTTAAGCATACTACTGAGAATATATTAGTACAAATACTTTATTAAATACAACTACTTTTGAAGGTATTTTTAGGCAAAATAAATGTTGGTAGTGGGGTGTGCTAATTGTGTGACCAACACTGTATACCAAAATGAATGAATATTTAGCTATGTGTGTCCATCCATTTGTCTGTAAATCTTGTAATTGCAATTTTGATCGGATCGTCAGCAAATTTTGGGGGACTTTGGTGATGATCGGATTGTGCAAATACGCATGTGGGAAAGTCAACTTTTCATTTTAATGCACTGATGGGCAGAAATGCTCTGCCTCACACACAAAAGTGTAAAAAATACATGAGTCTCTCGCAATTTGCCCATCAGTGTTTTAATGCGAACATCTCCGCTTCTATATGGGTTTTTCAAAAGCTTTTCAATGAAAGAAGAGAATATCACATTTTCAATGATGCAAAGTAGGTTGGCGTTTTATTTTTGAATTGTAATGATGAATGTTTCGGCTTTGGTTAGACGCACTTCGACAAAAGCGACCAGCTTTAAATTAAAATTGTGATACCACAAAGTTCCAAAAATGGAGATGGCGGATATCTCCGCTTCTGTTGAACATATTCTAAGTGGATGTCCTGACAATGAAAGTAGACTGTCTGAGCTTAAAATCATTGCCAAATTTGTTGATGTTGATAGTCAAATATCAGAGTTATTGCGGGGAGAACTATCCAAATTTTAATATTTTGAATCTTTTATTTTAATACCAATATTTCTGTTTTTATTTGGTGTATTCGAAACAGGTAAAATTGCTAATCAAGAAGACCAGCAAAGCTTTAGTAGATTGATGACAGTGGTCAAATGTAGAAAAGGCTTAAAGTTATACAGTTAAATGTAGAAAAGGCTTAAAGTTATACTAGTATTTAAATTTCGCACTTTTATTGTAATCGCCTTTTTATTGTCAATTAAACGGGATTATACGCTGCAGCATATACAATATAATTGCATTTCATTTTATGGAATCGAAAAATCATTAAACAAGTAGACTTTGAATTTCGTGCAACTTTTTTTAGTCATACTTTTCATGGTAGCAGGTAGTAACGATCATCAATTATTGAGTAACATTTGTAGAAACCAAATGTCTAAACATTTCAACTAAATACATAAAAGAACTAAGTCAACACGATCAAGTCGTCCAAAACTACCGTAAAAAAGTAGTATTTTAATGCTATTTATCATTGTATCAATATCGATAAAAATAGATTCAAAGATAAAGATATCAAATTCTTTACGCTGGTTTTATAGAATAAAAATATTTGTCAAACACACCGCCTTAGCATTATTTTTTCTATTTCTTCATTCATTTCTTTAAATTTTGTAGCAATGTAAGACTTATCTACTCTTCTTACCCTTTTGAAACGGTAATTAGAAGAAGCTCACACATCATTTAGTTCAAAATGTAATCAGACCGTAA
The DNA here is from genome assembly GCF_047663935.1 of Musca autumnalis. Lineage (NCBI taxonomy): Eukaryota > Metazoa > Arthropoda > Insecta > Diptera > Muscidae > Musca > Musca autumnalis. Next base: position 111,249,111 of record NW_027411977.1, on the reverse strand, counting down.
TCTTTGATAAGAAGTGGAGTATCTCTCATTCTTCTTCCTTGTAGCTAACAAAAGCACAGAAATTTCCTCTATCCTTATGATATTCATATAAAGAAGAGAGCTACGTGATGCTTGTGTAAATCAGGCATACATATCTTGTATTAAATTATCAAACACATAGAAGCAGCGTGCTCGATCATTGTCTTTTCCCAGTACATTGCTATGTTAGTTGTCACTATTTGTTGTAAGTTCATCATCTAGTGACAGTTCATTGCCTTCCACCTCCAGTCGTCTTTGCGGCAAAATTTAAAATTTGTATTACGTGAAGCGATTCAAATGCCAATTCCTTTGCGTATACGTCAAATAAATCCTCATTAAGAAGGTTAACCCTGCTAAAGGCTATAATATAAACATGGCCTAAACAAAAGAAATATTTTTCATTAATTATTTGAATTAATCGAGCTAACATGGCCTAAGGAATTTATATTGAAAAATAAATTCTAGAGAAGTATCACACACTCAACCAATATGCTAAGATGGTTTCGCTGTTGATTTAGGCCAGCTTATCAGGCATATTTTGAATGTAAATGGCTAGAATACAAAGGCTGATTTTGATAACTTCTATTTATATTAATATTATATATCTATATATTAATAATATATTAATATTAGAGGAGATATACTTAACGTAGCATCTATAAGAAGACATTTAAGAGGAAAATCGAATCCTTTAGAACTGCATCAGTATTGTGGTATTCTTATTTTTAGCTAATTTTCTCCTTATTGTTGCTTTAAAATGGATCCACACTGCGCCATTCATCTGGTATACGGGTTGGTGGACCACAACTGTTTAACTGCTCCGCAACATCTTTCATACCTCTTTAAAAGTGACCAAAAAGCCTGACTACACGAGCACTCAAACACCATAAAACGTATATAATTTACAAATTTACTTAAAATAAATGAAAATTACTTATGTTTCAATTTTTGTTTTTATTCACTTGCAAATATGCACGGCGACAGCTAATTTGTTGTCGTCCGACTCGTGTCGCAATACGGAATCGACCCATAAATTCTTATGAGATGCACACCGCCGTGAAGTATTGTCTTACCCCTACTCTGGCTTCTGGTAATAAATTAAGGGGTCGATTATGCATTGCCACTAAACTTGAGTTGCGTTGTCAATTGCCAGCACGACTGAGATGAAATGTTGTATTATTGATGTCAACCCAACTGGGTGGGCGATAAACGTGTTATCGATCAGTGTTTTTTCAAACTTGCGAACTCTACATTTAATACAAAACACTCGTTTCGCCAAAAAAAAAAAAAACCGCACTTCAATTTGTAGCACCACAACCCATCTGTTGTGCCTCACTGACCTTATTCGGGATGTTTTTAATTCAACTGATGTTGGCTTGCTTGTTGGCCTTGATTTGCCGAAAGCTTTTAATTCGATAAATCATGTGCTATTACTTGACAAGTTAAAGCCGAGGCATGGGTTTTCTCAGTCTGCCTGTAGTCTGTTGTCGCCATATTTGGCGAACAGATTTCAGTTTGTTGACCATAAGGGGGCCACAGGTGTGATGTTTGTGGTCTTCGTTGCGAGGTTCCACAGAGGTCAGTTTTGGGACTACTATTGTTTATTATGTTTGTGAACGACATTGTTGATTCAGTCCCTGGCGGTTGTTGTCGTAATTTTCTGTACGCTGATGACGTGCATATGTTCGCAAGAAGTACTGGTGTCCCTGAGTTGGAAAGTTTAGCAAATTCTGCTTTGCAATCTCCTTCTATGTGGATATCTTCTAATGACCTCTCTATCAATTGGAGTAAAACCAAAGCCATGCTTTTTAATTGTTCTGGTAGTGATTTGGCTTTTAATGTTTGCGTGAACTCAACGGTAGTTGACGTTGTTAGTGAGAAAAGTGTTTGGGTGTTATTATAAATAATATGTTGGAATTTGAGCAGCACATTGATAAGCTCTGGTTGCGGGTTAGATTCCAGTTCCGCTGATTATACTGTTTACAGGCTTATTTACCCTTACATGTCCGGTGAAGAGTTGCATTGTCTTTGTTAATGTCGCAGGTAAACTATTGTCTTGAGGTAATTTCGGGTACGTCTTTGTGCCAAATTCAACGTGTCCGTAGGATTGTGAATTCGATGGTACGGTATGTGTATGGTTTACGTCGGCGCGAACACGTTTCCCAGTTTGTGGAAAATTTTCTGGGTTTGTCTTCAGTGTCATTACCGAATTATGTGTAATTTCAGCTCGCCGCATCGGTGTCATTTGTGTATTGTATGTCGTCTCGAAACACTACTGTTACCCTATTTTTAAGTTTGTTTCTGTATTGAATTAGTTTCCATAGGTTACTGTATTAAGATAATATGTAGTCGAATAAAGTAATGAACACACCTAGTTTAAGTAAAACACATATCGATAGTAGTTATTGGGTTGAATACAACCATGTATTTAAGTAATCGATAATTGTACATTAGAGAATAAGGGTAGATAAGAATAAATAATCGCGTCATGCAGACATTCATTGTGTGATCGGCAAACTGAACGGACGTGTTTCAACAACTTCAGGTGTATAAAAGAACGACGCTCAACCACCAATTGTGAAATTGTGAAATTAATAATAGCCAACCAGCAAAAAGTGCCATACATGCAATTGAAAGGAAAAGTTAATTAAACAAAAAGAAAACACGCTAATAGTGTAAAAAACTGAGGAACTGAGGCCAACAAAAAGACAAAAGCAAAAAACTGAAGAAAATAAACTAAACTAAAAGTTACAGTGAAATATACTAACTAAAAACTTTAATGTAAAATGAGTGTCCGCGAACAGCTGAGTGCCCACCTAAAGCAAATGGGGGTCGATTTCCCGGACACAGCGTCCATCCAGCAGTTACGAGCATTGCTGAATGGAGTCATTGGAGCAGGCCCGTCCACGTCACTAGTATTACAACCAGAGGACGGGTCAGCGGCACAGCAACAAAACGACAAACAGCTAGAGCAGCAAGTATTGCGTCAGCCAGAAAACGGGCAAGCACAAGCAAAGCCGGCACAACAACAACACGGCGAACAACAAGAGCAGCCAGTATTGCGTCAGCCAACGAATGAATCGGCACCAACACACATACAAACAGTAACTAGCGTACCATCAACACCACTAGAACAGCAAGAAACAGACGAGCCAGTAACAATACTAACATCACCAACGGGCACGCCAAAGCAAACGCAAACAGAACAAGTGAAAAGATTGCAGACAAAATTAAACATGTTGAGATTGGAAGATGAAATCGACGAACTGCAGATGAAAAAGGAGAAGAAAAGAAGCGTTGCTACGTTTGCAGATGTTGAGGGGGCGCTGCCTAAATTTACTGGTGACGATGGGTATGCAGTTACCAAGTGGGTAGCAGAATTTCAAAAGGTAACGAATGTGTTGGACTGTACAGCGGCAGAAAAGTTTATCTTTGCGCGGCGCATGCTAGCCGGCAGTGCAGGATTGTTCTTGCGTGCGACTAAAGCTAAAAGTTGGAAAGAATTAAAAGAGGAATTATGTAACGAATTCCAAAAGACAATTGGAACCAAGGAAATTTTAAGAAAATTGGAGTGCCGGAAATGGCAGAAAAGCAAAGAAAGCTTGCACCGTTACGCCCTGGAAATGCAGGAACTGGCCGATGGGGCTCCCATAACTGAAGCGGAAAAAGTAGAATTCATAGTTGAAGGAATTCAAGACAAGTCTACAGCAGCACTGATATTCCTCAACACGACGACCATAGCTGGCTTCAAAAGATTAATTCCGATGTATGAAAAGATGGTAGCCGAAAAAACCCAGCGGCAGATAAGAAGTAGCACGATTAATCCAGGTATGAATGAAGTCCAGTGTTACAAGTGCCGGGGAGTGGGACATTATGCGTCCAATTGCAAGAAGGTACAGCAGCCAACAGGAGCTTGTTTTAAGTGTGGTCGGTCGGGCCACTGGAAGACGAATTGCCCTCTTGGAGTTGTGGGAACCGTGCCAGAAGAGGAGGTCGACTGGAATATGCAGGTAAGAGTAGCTCTAGGTCCAACAAATTCCAGGTCTAATTTCTGTTCCATTTTCTCTTTGCTTGACATGGGTAGCCCATGCAGCTTCGTCAACCGGAAGATAATTAGGTCGTTGTGCCCTCACTATAAGATAAAAGAGAAGAAGCTCTCCCAGCTTAGGGATTTAAACGGAGGAAGATTAAAAGTTTACGGGAAAATAAAAGCAACCCTTGAGTTTGGAGGGAAGAGAAGAGATTTAGATTTAAACATTTTATTAGATGATGCTCCGTGTACTTTGGTGCTCGGACGGGATTTTTTGAAATCATTTTCTATTGTTTTGTGTATGAAAAGTGGGGAACCGGACCCCAATGAAATGTATAATAAAACCGGAAATTCTTTTGTTAACCTAATTTTGAAAACGGATTCCAACCATGAATTAAAACCTGAACCGTTTGAAATAAATACTAAAACGAATCCAAAAATGTGTAGTGTTCTTCCTAAGGCTCGTGAGGAGATGGGGAAGGGGAAACTTTACCCTCGAAAAGCAGTGAGTATGAATAAAGGAGTACAGGGTACAGAAATAAAACGTTTAAAGAAAATAAATAATAATGAAAAGGAACAGGGTGCGGAGTTAAAACTCATAAATAAAGTAAATGATAATAAAATACAGGATATGAAACTCAAACCTATAGAGTACGAACATAATGATCCCGAAAGGGAGGTGGATTGTGGAAAATTTCATCATTGTGAGGAAGTTAATGAGTCTGAGGTACTAGTGGGAGAACATAATCCCCTACAAGGAGTGTATGTTGTTAAAGAAATACAAAAGGGGGATGAATTTAGCGCAAACACCGAAGACACTGAGGAAAGGTGGGACATTAATCCAGATTTAAATGAATATGAAAGAAAGGAGCTTGGCAAGTTAATTAAGAGGAATTATTTCGAGAAGATGAAAAATGAACCAAAGACCTCAGACTTTAAAGCGTCAATTTTGGTGAACTCAGGGAATGCAACCTACTGTTCGCCTAGAAGACTGTCCTTTGCGGAGAAACAGGAGGTTAGCAAAATTATTGCGGACTTGTTAGAGAAAGGGATCATAAGGCCTAGTAACTCTCCTTATGCATCACCAATAGTGTTGACCAAGAAGAAAAGTGGGGAGATTAGGATGTGCGTGGACTATAGAGCACTTAATAAGATGATCGTAAGGGACAATTACCCTTTGCCCCTAATTGAGGATTGTTTAGAATACCTTGAGGGAAAATCGTGGTTCACGATAATGGATTTGAAATCCGGTTTTTATCATGTGAGACTAGAAGAGGACTCGGTGAAGTATACGTCATTTGTAGTGCCAAACGGTCAGTATGAGTTCTTGAGGTTACCATTTGGGTTGAAAAATGGACCAGCGGTATTTCAACGGTTCATTGCGGGAATTTTTCACGACTTTTTGGAAAAGAACGAAATGGTAATCTATATGGATGACATCGTGATAGCATCAAGGACATTAGGAGAGCATGTCCAATTGATGAAAAGGGTACTGGACCGACTAGCCATGTACGGGCTGAAGCTTAAGATAGAGAAGTGTAAGTTTGCATATACCGAGATTGAATATTTGGGCTATAAGGTTTCGAGAAAAGGTATTGCACCTTCAGACGGGCATGTTAAGGCAATCGAGGAGTACCCGATGCCTAAGAATGTGAAGGAAATGCAAGCATATTTAGGGTTATGTTCATATTTCAGAAAGTTCGTTAAAGGCTTCGCATTAATAGCAAAGCCCTTGTATGCATTAACTAAAAATGGAGCAAAATATGAAATTACCGACGAGTGCAGGGAGGCCTTCGAAGTTTTGAAGCGTCATTTGACTTCAAGCCCTATTTTAGCGATTTATAACCCAAGTAGGGAAACGGAACTGCACTGTGATGCGAGTGCAATAGGGTTTGGGTCAATCCTGATGCAGAAACAGGATGACGGTGTATTTCATCCGGTAGCTTATTTTTCGAAGAGAACGATAGATGCGGAAACAAGATACCACAGCTTCGAGTTAGAAACGTTGGCAATTATATACTCATTACGAAGATTTAGAGCATACCTTGAAGGAATACAATTCAAGATAGTAACAGACTGTAATTCGCTCGCGTTAACATTAGCAAAGAGGAATATAAATAGCCGAATAGCGCGCTGGGCATTAGAATTGGAGAACTATAGTTATACCATCGTCCATAGAGCGGGCGAGAAAATGGCCCATGTGGATGCATTGTCAAGAATAGAACAGGGTAATAGGGACGAGGTGGTAGCAACTATAGAAGTAGAGGATATAGATTTTCAGTTATGCGCAGCGCAGGCTAGGGATGCAGAAGTCAGTGAATTGAAAGAGAAACTAGAACAAGGACCGGTAAATGGATATGATATGGTAAATGGGGTGGTTTATAGGAAAATTAACGAGGATTTGCGATTTTTCGTCCCGAAGGACATGGAAACGGAGATTATTAGAACCATGCATGAGAAGTTAGGACACCTTGGAGTAGACAAGTGTTATTTGAAAATGAAAGAGCATTATTGGTTTCCAGAAATGAAGCAAAAGATAGAAAAATATAAGAAGACTTGTATCAAGTGTATCATGTATTCCGCTCCTCATAGGCCTAACGCAAGGGCGCTACACAGTATCCCGAAGGAACCTAAACCGTTCCACACGGTTCATTTGGATCATTTAGGCCCCTTACCGTCCCTTCAATCAAAAAGGAAGCATATTCTGGTTGTTATAGATGCTTTCACGAAATTTGTTAGACTTTACCCAGTACTAACGACGAGCACCAAAGAGGTCAAGGCAGCGTTATTAAAGTATTTCGACTACTATAGTAGGCCAGTTAGATGCATTACAGACAGGGGAAGTTGTTTCACCTCAAAGGAATTTGAAGAATTTTTGGAAGAGAAAAACATAGACCACGTTAAGGTGGCTGTCCACTCGCCCCAAGCAAATGGTCAGGTTGAGCGAGTGAACAGAACCTTGGTGGGAATGTTGGCTAAACTTAGTGAGCCAGTAGCACATGCTGACTGGGTGAAACAGCTTAGTAAAATTGAATTCGCATTTAACAATACAGTGAATAGATCAATTGGGAATACTCCGAGTAGGGTACTTTTTGGAGTTAACCAAAGAGGAGAAATAGTTGACAAGCTTACAGAATACCTAGAGGAGAACTTTTCAGGCCCGGGGGGGGGTATCAAAGAAATTAGAGATAAAGCCGAATTAGCTATTGCGAGGACGCAAAAATATAACGAGCAGCGATCCGAGGAAAAAGGTATCAAAGTAAACTCATTTAAAGTAGGTGATTTTGTAGTAATCAAAAATGTAGATACGACAGTGGGCGTAAATAAAAAATTGATACCAAAATTCAAAGGGCCTTACACCGTGCGCAAGGTGTTGCCACATGATAGATATGTTGTGGGCGACATAGAAAATTGTCAAATCACCCAGATTCCTTATGATGGGGTGATAGAAGCGTGTAATATGAGATTATGGAAGACCGATGACCCCGGTAATGAGACCTAGGGCTGCTCTGCCCGATGTATATAATTGTAAATAAATTGTACATAGTAGTTGTTAAATAGTTTAAGTATTTAGTCCATTAGTTTAAGTACACTATACACTTGCGTAGTTAACTTAACCCCCATGTGACCGGGGCGGTCACACCTATCAGGTTGGCCGAGCTGTAGTCGAATAAAGTAATGAACACACCTAGTTTAAGTAAAACACATATCGATAGTAGTTATTGGGTTGAATACAACCATGTATTTAAGTAATCGATAATTGTACATTAGAGAATAAGGGTAGATAAGAATAAATAATCGCGTCATGCAGACATTCATTGTGTGATCGGCAAACTGAACGGACGTGTTTCAACAAATATAAGTTTTTTTGGCCATATTGGCTTTTTATACCCTCAGCCTTTAGGCTAAAGAGGGTATTTACACTTTGATACGACCAAAAATGTGCCTCATCGAAATAATGGTTTTAGACCCCAAGTATGTTTGTACGATATCCGTTTCAGACAATTTTGAGTAGATCTAGCAATGTCCGTCCGTCTGTCTGTCTGTCGGTCTGGCTGGCTGGTGCGCACGATAACTCTCGAACTCTCGAATATTTTGTCCAGATTCGATTTAAGTTCGAAGATGGGCCATATAGGTCCACTCCTTCAGGTACCTCCCCCACAAATGTTCAAAAATTGTCGCAAAACTTGTGCGCACGATAACTCTTGTAGGGAAAAACCGATTTGGTCCATACTTTGCACATCGTGTAATTTCTAGCAAACTTAGATTAGGTTCCAATATGGACTCAATCGGTCCACTCCTTCGGGTACCTCCCACACAAAATTTCGGAAAAGTTCAGTTTAGGACCTGTAGTGCGATTCTGTAACTTTTTTTAATAACGAACCGACATCGGTAGTTAACGAAAATATTCGGTTGAGTTAAAGAATGTGCTATTCTGTAACTTTATGTTAACGATTGTAGAAATCGTTAAATCATACCGACGAAAATCGATAGGAAGGAAATGTCAAATATTATATTTATACCCTATACCACAATGTGGAAAAGGGTATAATAAGTTTGTTTTCCCAAAAATTCATGTAACGCCGCGAAATATTCGTCGTAGACCCCTCATGTGGTATACCAAACTTCATATCTCGACGAGATAAAGCGATTTAGCGATGTGTGTCCGTCCGTCCGTCCGTCCGTCTGTCCGTCCATTAAAAATTGTAATCAAGCTAGAGGCCGCAATTATGGACCGATTGTCACGAAATTTAGTATGGAGGTCGGGTTTGGACCAGAATAGAACTGATTAGTTTTTGGCGATGATCGTGAAATGTTAAAGGGATGAAATGGACCAAAAACAAAATTTTTGCTCGATTTTGTAGCCGCTCTGTAGGTCGCAATAATAGTCCGATCGGCGCGAAATTTTAATCGTAGTTTTGGTTTGAGATGAAGAAGTAGCGTGCAAGTCAACGGTATGATCGGATAATATTTAGCGGGTTAAATTGATCAAAACTTTTGTGTGAAAATTGGTAAAATTTCTAATGCACATCTTATAACAGCTAGCCCGGAAAGCTAGTGCACAGGGATAGTGGTATAGGGTATCACATGGTCGGCCCCGTCCGACTATAGTCTGTTCTTACTTGTTTAATATTAATTAAAATATATTTTAAGCTGAAAACATTATTTCGTCGCGTGTACAAAACATAAAGCGTTTAAGAAGGAAACAATTCAGATTTTTGAAGGAATTTGGCTCAAATGTGTGTCTTTTGGATGAATACGGAATGCAGTAAAGAAGGATTTCTTAAGATGTTTTTATTGTGTGTGTGATTTAAAAGTAATAAAAGTGATAAAGCCATCATTAATCTTTTTTAAAAGCGCAGTTGTATTTTTTTAATTAAAAGTTGGGATCATATTTTGGGTTGTGGCGCTCCGTATGGAAATTCAGCTTTGATATTTGACATGACTTAAGCAGCTTCAGTGACCGTTTGAGTTTATATATTCACAAATTCAATTCACGCCCACATTTAATGAAATTATAGCGGAGAGTATGAAAAGTTCGAAAATCCAATCTTATACGCCATTTTTAGCATTCTGATTGTTAGTGATGTTGAGTTAAAATCTATAAGATTATCACAGAACAAAGTAGGTTATAGTAATACTACCCACGTGTTGGCCTCAATGCTAAATTAAAGCCAACGAAAGCCTCCTAGAAAGATAGTGTTACGGACATTGGTATAGGTCTTACATAGCAGTACCACACTTGAGTTCTTTTGAAGCATTAGATAACGTTTTTCCTCTTTAGTAAGTAAAACAAAGGTTAGCGTAGTCTTCATATGTAGGATAGCATGGGGCAGCTTCGCCACTGTTGCGCCTTCGCCAGCGCCGATTTAATTGATGCTACATGAAGGTGGTCTAAAGGAAATTTATGAGTTAATCGAAGATCAAAGAGAACTTTGATGATCTTTATGCAGATTCAATAAAATCGGCGCTGGCGAAAGCACAACAGTGGCGAAGCTGACCCATGTTATCATACATAGTTAACCCTTATATAAACGCTTTAAGAAGATTTTTCCCAATAAGGCAGAATTTACCTTGTGTACACTCCTCATTAACATAACATATGCTCATATAAAAACGCCGTTTTTAAAAGAAATCAACAAAATATTGCAATAATGTACTGTCGTTAAGACTTAACAACAACTTTTTTTTGGTTGTTAACTTAACAATAATTTTCGGTAATTAACGAAAAAATTAACCGACAAAAATTGTTAAAATTGGTATATAGAATAGCACTTACCGAAAATTATCGTTAACTACCGACATTCGTCGTTAATTCTGTCGTTAAGGAGTTACAGAATCGCACTACTGGTCTCGAATCGCTTTGATTTTTGTTTACGCAAGTTGTATTCGCTGTCCTCTATACGACGCTGTAAGTTTCATTAGGGGCAAGTCCATACTTTCTGAGAAAATAGCCTGAGAGTTACTAAGAACCCTATGACACCGCTTGTAGTGGTTGGAGCGCAAGATAACTCTCGAACGGATCTGCCGATTCGGTCTAAAACTTGGCTTTCGTAATATTTTGTCCAAACTTAGTTCAAGTTCAAAAATAGATTATATCGGTCCACTCCTTCCGGTACCTCCCCCAAAAAAGTTCGAAAATGTTCGGAAAATTTGTGCGTACGATAACTCTTGAAGGGAGTAACCGATTTGGTCCATACTTTACACATTCTCATAATATCTACCAGATATAGATCGGGTTCAAAAATGGACTATATTTGTCCAATCCATCCGGTACCTCCCACACAAAATTTTGGATAAGTTCACTTTAAGACCTGCTATTGAATCACTTTACATTCGCTTCCTCAATTACGATGGTAAAAGTTGTTTCAGGGGCAAGTCCATACTTCTTCAGAAAACAGCCCGAAGGGTCTAAAAACCCCCCAACGGTCTATGTCGGTCCATTCTTTTAAGTACCTTTTCCGCAAATTTTTTGAACTTTAATCCTAATCAACATTTTTGTCGGTTACCCCCTAAATACATAAGTTTTTTGTGAAAAAAGTGTTTCAATTTACACAGGCTGAGGGTATATCTCTTTCGGCAAAGCCGACTGATACTTTTTTACTTGTTTATATTATATTGAAGTAAATAAATGAAATGAAATATGCCTGCGGACTATAATTATTTTATTCAAAATGGCGGATTGTTAAACCGTCGTTTAACAAACCACGTTTTTTCTTAACAAGGATATATTCCGCAAAATATTACGTTTTTTTCGCAGAAGAAGAATTCGTAACCTCCGCATGGCTATATGCCAATAAGATTACTCAACGAGTTGTACGAGGTTAATCAACGCAAAGACGATAAATAAATAAAATCCGATCGGATAAACAGACAGACGTAGAAAGTCTACATATCGCATGGCACTGTGCTACCTAATTCCACCATTTTCTTTGGCTTTATAGTGATGGTATGGGCTAAGGGTCGAAGGAGGGAGTAAAAGCAAAAAAAAAAAAACTAATATAAAATGATAAGTTCAGTGGAATTATTTTTTTGATGATGAAGAAAATGTAAAGGACATGACATCTATTAGAAGAAATTTGAGGCACAAGATGTCGAATCCATTGGAATTGCCATCTGCTCTGTAAGTTGATGCTCATATTGGAAAGATCTGTATTATCAGTAAATTATTTTAGGTTTAAGGCGTTTTTCCATTACCTAAGTATGCCTTAGTGTACATTGACTTTTAAAGTGTGCGCTGCGTTGAGATTTTTTGCGGAGGGAAGTTTCCAAAGGATCGTTTCGAAGTTGACGGAGGAGGAAAAAAGACAAAATAAAAATCATCTTTATTCAAAAACGAAATTCCCTGGTGTAGTCGTAGATGTAGATGAGATGGACCCATGTGCACATTGGATTTGCACTCAATTTATCAATTAATATTTCAAACTGTTGTTTTGTGGTTATTTTCACCATATTTTTGGAACACAAAATTAATTAATGATGCAAAGAATCAACAATTGTTAAGAAAATGTTTATTTTCCTTTCTGTTTTTTTTTTTTCTTGTTTCCTTGAAAATGCCCACTGCAACTACTGCAACTGAAAATAGCTGGTTGCTGAAAAATAGCCGCTTCGTCAACTGAGATGTGCAACTTCAGTTGAAAGTTGCCATACATAAAGTAATTTTAGCAACTGACAATGCCACTCAACAATAATTGCTTTCGTTAATCGACCCCTAAATTCTTATGCAGATGGTATTCTAATGCTCATAAGTGGTAAATTTCTGCCAACTTTGTCTGCGTCAAGGCCCTCAAGTCATGGACCATAAACACGGGAGTAATCCTTGTTTTCAATATGGCTCGTTATCGTTAGACTATGTTGAGTTCACGACCGTAGTAATATAATAGGGAATGAAGTAGCTGATGAATTAGAACGGGGTCGCTCTCAGTCGATCGATCTAAAAAGGGGGAAGGGAAAATAATGATTCGAACATATAAAAATATTGGCGTAACCAATGTATCGACGAACTTAAACAATACATTTTTAGTTAAATAAATAATAAAATTAACCGCCTCGGAAAATTTGGAAATGCATGAAGTTTAAAATGCACACTTAACCATATTACAAAAACCACAAAAAAATATTAAAGTAGAACAGAAATTATGTATTTCTAAACTCTTCCCTCCCAATGTTAAATGTTAATAATTTTGTATATTATACGCAATAAACAGAAATTGAAAATGCACACTTCGAGAGTGATTAGCATTTTTGTTAACAATTATTATTTATAAACACTATTTGTACAGTTAACAAACCGGCAAAATCTATATTTTAGTCTTAATTTGTCGCGGAGTTGGGACACTTGCTGGGATATCATTAAAAAAGTTATATCTCTTGATATCAAAATATTATTTTCTTTTTTAAATGTGAAGTATCCCTACCCAGCAAAATGTCACGGAAGTCACGGAAGTGGTTCCATGCGGTGCCAAGATTTCATTGGCATTTCAAAAGGGTTAGTAAAAATACTACTCTAGGGAATTGGTTAATATGCCATGCCATAAAGTTGTTGAAGACATGTTTAGGATCTGAAAATTAATTGCGCCTTTTGGGGGTCTCGGTCTTTTAATAAGAATGAGTGAAATGCTAAAAAATGGCATTTGACTGGCAACGAACATTTTGATGTGTACTTTGCGCATCCGTCCAGGTCAAATCTTTCTTTACCTAGCCTAAACATCAATTACTTCGTCTCATCTGATGTTGTTATTATTGTGGGCTTGAGCGTTCAAGATGACTCATACAATTTGAAATTGTTATTACAATAGTGTCTGTTGCATTAGTAATACCTACAAGTGAAATATTCATCACCCATTATTTTGTCTACTCTTTCAAAATATACCGCCTGCCTTCGGAGTAACAACTTATGTATCAAAAGTTTTTTTCTCTAATAAAAATATATTAAGGTGCTAACCTTTTGTGGAAGGTGCGATATGTACTTTTGTATGCGCTAACCAATGTACAATCGTTCTATATGTGCAACGTAACTAGCTGGGGCAACGGTTTGGCAATTTATGCATATGAATTTAAACTTACAATGCAACAGGTACGGACACGAACACGATGCAATGTCATGGTTATTAGTCTAGCTTGTGTCCTGTAGTCGAAAACCGTAAAAGATTTATAAAATGATCTCAATTTGTACTATTATAGGATTAACATATAAAAAAAGATTATATATTCGCATTTGTTTAAATGACGAATTTTAGCCACAGAAGAATGCTATTTGAATAATTTTCTATTTATACTCTATTGAATAATACTCTATTTTCGTACATAATACTAGTGGACTAGTGGTATTTGCGGTTACAAATAATTGAAAATTAAATTACTATTACAGAAATCTAATTCAAAGTTCAATGCAGTTATCAATAAAGTTTGAACATTTCTAATATAAATTCAATAAGATTATCCTCACACGGATACGCCCATGCTGCACAATGCTCGCATTGTTTATTTCCAAAATTCAGTCAATCCAATTTTTTTAATACAGTGTTTTAAATGAATCTAATTATATACCTCACATACATATCTGCATGCATAAGCTGTATCTGAGAAATAAACAAGATAATAATCGGGAAACATAAGAGAGTATCTAATGACGCCATCCACATTCACTCACTGTTTATTTCATTTCATTAGATGAAACTTTCACTTTTAACTTGAATAATCCGATGGAAATGCATATTTACGTGAATTTTTGACGGTAACGTTATTGTATAATATGAAAAAATATGTTCAAAACATCATTTTGCATAGATCTACAAGTGTCCAAGTGTCCATTAAACTAAAACTTACCAAAAATAACCAAAATAAAATATACACTGCCAGCCAAAAAGTATCTGTACATGTACGATATTTAGGGCGATTTGGCTGTGGTTCGTCACTTTCCGAACTCGCGGCACAACCCATAATTGTGTCTTTTTTTTAATTTCTTGCTTTAAATGGTTAACTTATGCACCAATACGTATTTCGAGCCGACAAACTTTAATAAATTTTTAACTTCACACCGAATTGTTTAATACATCGTAGTAATTCGCACAGCGTATTCCTATCTACTGTAAATAAACATAACGTATAGGGATACATAGATCAAATTTTATTCTCCTCATTCCCTGTGATTATATCCATTTTCGTAGCTGAGAACAGGCATGCCAAGTTGGTGGTTTTCGCGCTACTTGTGGTGATTTTTGACGAACAAAAAACACTTTTTAGAAGTTGTAGCGATTTTTATACCCTACACCACTATTGCTCCGTTCCTTTACGTGCCTGAGGTTACCATTTCTTACCATTTTTAACCAGCAAAGCGTTCCTTTACTTTAAAAAGCATACAATTTATATGAGAGCAGTTTACCACTTTTACCATTTTTTGCCACTGTTACCATTTTTAAAAGTAAAGGAACAGACCATATGTGGGGAGGGTATTATAAGTTGGTTTTGCCCAAAAAGTTTGTAACTCGTCGAAATAATTGTCGTAGACCAAAATGATTGTCTCGACGAGCTGAGTCGATCTGCCCAAAGTGTAGGTGATGCCAAGTTTGTTCTTGAAGTTTTCATGTGGTTGTTGTAACGCGACGCTGAACGGACCGTATGTGCCGGGGCCTTTAGGGGCCAAATACATACGGTCCGTTGAGTGTCGTTTCAAGAGTCAAAAACAAAAACCATTCACATGAAAAATGTGTAAGTAATCCCAAGTTTGTTGCACATATGGAGCGTCGCTTTACACTTACATAGGATGCGTTGAGTGTAGCGTCACAACAACCACCATATTGTTGTTTTTCAAAAAATTTGGCATCACTTACAATTTTTCCATGTGGCTGTTGTAACGCGACACTCAACGTACAGCATGTGCCAAGGCCTTAAGCGAACAATTAAGAGACTGTGAACTATGAACTAGTTCAGTTAAAAGAGCTAAACTATAGCTGTGTTCCAGAACTAAAAAGTTTTTACAAATTTTACGACTTTTACACATTTTACTCGAAAAAGCGTTCCCGTACACAAAAAAGTTGTAAAATGTTCACTTCTCTTTAAACAAAAATTGCGCTGAATGACGCTCTCTTTAAAAACTTTTTACACGACAAATTTGGGCGAGTAAAAAAATAGTAACATGGTTGCCGGCGTCTGATTGGCTGATACGCCGACTTTGACATTTGTTCCAGTTTTTTTGACGTATTTCCATTTTTCCGTTCCCGAACTATTTCAGAAAACTTGTGTGTAAGAACGAATTTTTTGCAGTTCTCTCTTTTACGAGTTTTACCATTAAAAAGTACGGGAACGAAGCTTATATGAATTAGATCGTTTAGATGAACTAGCTTTCTTCATTTTTTTTTCATTTTCATCAAGGCAAATTTATAGAAGGTACATATGTGCATGAATTACAACAACTAAAAAATTTACAAAAACAACATAGTTGTTATTGAAAATTTATTGTCAAAGAAAATATTGAATAATAGGGTCGTTCCAACATTTTTTTCAGGAAACACATAAGTACATTTTGAAAATCCTCTAAAATAGAACAAATATTAATCAAAATATAAGCTGTGTTCCGGAACTAAAAAGTTTTTACAATTTTTACGACTTTTACACATTTTACTCGAAAAAGCGCTCCCGTACACAAAAAAGTTGTAAAATGTTCACTTCTCTTTAAACAAAAATGGCGCTGAATGACGCTCTCTTTAAAAACTTTTTACACGACAAATTTGGGCGAGTAAGAAAATAGTAACATGGTTGCCGGCGTCTGATTGGCTGATACGCCGACTTTGACATTTGTTCCAGTTTTTTTTTACGTATTTTCCATTTTTCCGTTCCCGAACTATTTCAGAAAACTTGTGTGTAAGAACAAATTTTAACAGTTCTCTCTTTTACGAGTTTTATCATTAAAAAGTACGGGAACGAAGCTGTAAATATAACGCATTCAGAACTATCGTAGGTAATTTTTATTACACGTTCGCGATGAAAATAAGTATTTTATGTTAACAAATTTCGAAGTTTCAAATTTCATGAGTAGACCCTATTACATTTTGAAAACTAAATTTACAAATAAAGTTAGAATGCAGCTGGTTGTCACTTCTACCTTTAATAAATATGCCTTGATTTTCATTTCATTTATTATTCATACATTACAATGCCAGTAAGTCTTTCAGACCGAATTCAGCATTACATAGAATACAAAAATTTAGCATATGTACATGAACAAATATAATGACATGTATAAATTTTAAATTGAAAAATTTTTTGAAAACTCAAAAATTTTTAGAGAAAAGGAAAAAGATGAATGAAAATTAATGAACTAAACCTTTTATATAGATGCAGAAGGAATTCCACACACATTTCTTGTCCATTAGTTCAAAATCGAGTAAAAAATCAGAAACAATTAACTGGAAGTTGGTATACACCATGGTACAAATACACAGGTAGCCGCATCGGCAATTGTTGACAACATAAGATGTCAAAATTTGACATAAATTCAATGCAATTGACACATTATGTTACCATCAGCTGGCATGATAATGCTACCTGTATTATTGTACCATGGTATACACAAACATTGTTTTGACATGTCTCTCTCTCTTTAATGTTGAAAATAGAAACATTTAAAAATATATTGAAAATACAAAATAATTTAGAATTTATGGAAAATATCAATGAAAAGTGTGTAGTTAAATATAGGAGATACATTGGGAAGAAAGTCTCATGTTTTTCCTACTCATTTAATGTATATTTTATGTGTTTTCGGTTAAAAAGTTCGTGAAAACAAGGAAACAGAAATGAAGGAAAATTTGTTTATGTTTCTGTTCTGTAGTGGGATTCTGTAACTCATCTTTTCTGTTATCGATAATTGTCGGTAAAATTAAAATGCTTATAATTTCGATAATTAACGAAAATTTTCGGTAAGCTAACGATGAATAAAAAGTAGTCGCTAGCCTCTACCGACACAAAGAGTAATGCCAACTTTTCTTTATGTTTTTAGTCATAATTTTGCGATTTAATTTTACCGATTTTTGTCGGTAACAGCAAAAATGAGTTACAGAATCCCACTACTGGTGTCGTGGAAAAAAAAAAAAAAAAAAAAAAAAAAAAAAAAAGGTTAAAAATGGTAACAAATGGTTAAAATGGTAACCTCAGGTAATTAAAGGAACACAGCTATAATTTCGTTTAAATGTATAACCCTGCGTTTATATATGACAGGACAGTTGAGTTCATGTATTGACTGTCAAAAACCCAAAACTTGCCTGCCAACTACAAAAACAATTGTAAAATTATGAATGAAAATCATCGATTTCTTTTCGTTTTCCATTCATATATTATTTTTTGTACATATTCTTTTGTTTTCAGCACAATTGAATTATCATCTCACTTCTTTTTCACAAAAATGTCAAAAATTTGTTAACCCGACTGTCTGTGAAAAAATGATGGGCAGCTGGAAGACAACCAACAAATGTATGTATGTGTTAGTAAATAAGAGTTGTATTTGAAGACAAACTGTCTGGTGTAAACGCCTAGTATGGAGAACTGACAAAATTACGTAGATTGATAGGAAGATAATTAAACACCCTAGCCACTCTTACGACGAATTATCGATCACACATTAGAGATCCAAAACGAGGAAGCCGCACTTGTGGATTGCGTATATACCGAGAAAAAGAGAATTTATCACAAAGCATTTCAGCAGTTCCATTTTTTATAATTTTATAGAAAGAAGTCATAATACGAGCATTAACATACGATTGAATGGAGACACCCAAAAACTCCATGACATAGTTCGAAACATGATCATGATAGCTCAATCCATAAACAAAACGAACTACCATATTAATAATACGCAAAATCCTATCTAAGCATAATTGACTCGTGCCAGATATAACTTCAATGCCATAAGTAATATTGGAGATCAATAAGGCATGCGCAAGCTGTTTCTTTACAAAAAGTGGCAGATAAAAATTTGTACACGAAGTTTACGCAATATAATGTTTGGTTTACATTCGGCGTCTTTTCGTGATTTCGAAGGCGTTTCGTGATTTCACGCGGAATCATGCAAAATTTATCATGATTTCGCATACAAAAATGAAATCATCTCATTTCGTGATTTCAGCGAAATCAACATCGAAATCACAATACACATGATATACAACCCTGTTTTTGCCTAAAAAAGTACCAAAAGTTGCAACACTTTTCATGTATCACAATAAACAAGGTAGATGGTCAATTGCTGCAACAAAAAAATTTAGTATCAAAATTTGTAAACAATGTGAAAAAAATTTTAAATTACTTTGTTACAATGCTATTTTTCATTGTGTTCTCGTACTTTTTTAATGGTAATATTAGAAGAAAGAGCGAATTGTCAAGAATTGCTTCCCCATACAAATTTCTTAAAAAATACGGGAACAAAAAAAGTGACGGAACTTGCAAAAACCTCAGTAGAAATGTCAAAATCAACGTATCAACTATCGTATTTAGATGATGTTCATATGTTGCTAGTGTCTACTATGCCAAAAGTGTATGGCAGAAAACAGAAGAATAGGGTGTTATTCGGCGCTATTTTTGTTTAATGAGAAGTGCAAATCTTGCTATATTTCGGAGTAGGAGAACGCATTTTTAGCACTAAACGGGAAAACTGCTGCAGGTATTAATATTTTCCAAGTTCTGAACACAAATTTTATCTATCAAAATTTTTTATTATGATGTCTGATAAAATCATTTTGTATTTTTTTTATTTGTTAGTACTATACAAAATTTATACGATATATAGATAATTTTACGATAATTTTCGAAATAAAGTTGTAAAGTTCTATATTGTCGTATATTTTTGATGACTAATTCAATTTACAAAAACTTGTTTTGAAAATTCATGTTCGATCAGCTGCGCATATGCATCTACCTTGATTATTGTGATATGTTCGAAATCAACAAAACAATAAGTGTAAACACCGGGGTGTATTTCAGGATTTCGTGAAATCCAGCGGATTTTAGAGCTCAAGTATAAACATGGCATAAGTTTTGTTCCTTTACTTTTTTAATGGTAAGGGTGGTAAAAGGGAAAAGTGTCAAAATTGCTCAAAAATGCTCTCTCATGAACATTTTTACCAGAAAAGTAAAGGAACGGAAAAATGGTAGATCTGGCAGCAATGTCAAAAAGAAACATAAAAAATCAATTTTCGTCTTTTATTTCACAGTTTTTAATTTAGTTTTGTCAGCGTTCGAATTTTTCTTCAGTTTTTCGTCCATTTTCTTTTTCATTTTGAAATAATCGTCAAACAGAAGTCGAAAAATCAGTTCTGCCATTTTTTACCTGCAGAAATTTTGCTGGTAGCCTGTGGTAAAGAGAAAGCCATTTTCGCTCTCTCTCTCCACTGTCATTCAAAACTGGCAATGCGTACTCAGCTTTAGACAAATCTAACGAAATCAATACACCACTATTACCAACATCTACTGCTTCCCTAATGGGTACTTTACACGATATGTATTTTACATATGGGTTGTCACTTTGCGTATACATTTTGTATATAAAATGTGACAACCCATATGTAAAATACATATCGTGTAAAGTACCCATAATTGTCTCTGTAAGATGCAATAGGTGCCCACGCCTAAAACCATATTGAAATGGATATATTAATTTATGGTTCTCAATAAAATTCAACATTTGCTTTTTCATAAGATGCTAACAAATCTTGGAAAGTGAAGGGAGAATACTTATAGGGCGCATGTAGTCAACAGAGCAACAACCTTTTGTTTTGAGTATGGGTACTACACGGGCAACCTTCCATGCAGTAGGAAATACGGATGTTCATAGTTTTTTCCTTTATAAAAGTTTTCATTCAGTTCGTCTTCGAACGGCTCAAAGAAAAGACACATAAAACCGTACCCATATTTGTTCAAAAATTCCGCTTGTTCAAGAGCGCAACCCTGAAAGAGCAATTACGAATGAGAATCAAAACGGAACACACGTTTTTGGGCGAACATTGTTCGCTCGTGTAACCGTATCATTCTCACCGAGGCAGTTTTGTTTTGGCTCTCGTGTTTATCGTTTATTCTTTTATTTGTGTCGTTTCTTTGAACTCTTATTCATCAAAATAAACCCTTTAGCATTTTCGTTTTTCGTCATTCTTTCATTGTAAACAACAGCTGCTGCAAATTTCCCAAAAAATAAAACTCACAGAATTTACACAAAATACAAAAATAAAAATGTCTATGCGTCCCGATGATCACCGTAGAAAATGGGATAAAACAGAATTTCAAAAGAAGGCTCAGGAAAGATTGCAAAATCAGGCAAATGACAAAAATGAGGAGGGTAACATATCATATCCATCCTATATCTATCTTCACAATAATTCTCCTGAGTATTTTTCTTTTTTCACAACAGAACCTGTACAAAGGGAAAATCTTAAGCGTAGAGACTATAAAGTAGATTTGGACAGCAAATTGGGAAAAAGCGTTGTCATAAATAAGAACACCCCAAACTCCCAATCTGGCGGATATTATTGCAATGTTTGCGACTGCGTCGTCAAGGACTCTATCAATTTCCTGGATCATATCAATGGCAAAAAACATCAGCGAAATCTTGGAATGTCCATGAAAGTTGAACGCAGTACTGTGGACCAAGTTAAAGAACGATTTCAGGCTAACAAAAAGAAAATGGAAGAAAAACAAAAGGACTATGAACTTGAGAAACGCCTAAGAGAAGCCAAAGAAGAGGAAGAACGTTATAAGGAGCATCGCAAAGAGAAACGAAAGGAACGCAAGCGCAAGGCTGAAGAAGATTTGGATGGAATTGCATTGACTGATGATAATATGGCAGCAATCATGGGATTTTCAGGATTTGGAGGGTCTAAAAGAAACACCTAAACACTATTGGCCATTATGCAATTTGGAAAAAGTCATGAATATTCAAACAAATACACCGCAAAATACAAAATATCACCGAAATGCAAAGTTATTGACCTATATTAAAGTCAAATCAATACTGATCTGATAAAAAATATTTTTTCTCAATTAAACAACAATGAAAAAACTATTTTCTGTAATTAAAAGGAACCAATTGTAATCTAATACATTAGCAGAAAGAAAGAAATTCTATTTTTTATTATACAGATTTGGACAAATGGGATTTACCACCTGCCTTTGTACAAAATCGCTTGGAACCAATTGTCAAATTTTGTTAATCAATTCAATACATATAGAGGGCTAATGTTAGAGAAAGTGTTCCTAGCTCACAAAGTGCCTACGAAAGATTAAGTACAAAGTGGCAGAGCAACAGCGACTGAATTACGAATATACGGGCATGTTCTGGAATTCACCGTGTATCAATTTCACATCACACATGCACTTCACCTGTGAAAGCAATTGATGTTCTGTATTTCACGTGAAAAGAGCTTTCATATTTCACGAAAGAACTTTGGAAAGCTTGATTACAGCTTTCAAACTTTATCATTACCAATGAAAAAATATCAGTCTGTGTTGGCGCATCAACGAATACACATGCGCATGTACGCTTTGTTCGTTTGATTGTTTACGAAACAGGCGTAAACAAAGAAACGAACATCTACAAGAGCGCGTACATGTTGAATTTGGTGCTTTAAGAAAAAATACATTAAATCATATTGAATTAAAAAATAAGGATTCACTAAGCTCTCGCCATCAAAATTACAGTGTCAGGAATACACCCCAAGTAGGTGTAAAGTGTGTTGCAGAACAGATTTAGGTGTATTCGATACACGTGAGGTGCAGAGGTGAATGCCAGAACATGCCCGATAGACAAATATTAACAAAAATATTTTTCTTTCGAGAGACCAAATAAAAGAGAATGGGCTTAAATTTGGATATAAAAATCATATCGACCACTAGGATTACAATTTATCCTAGAGAGTAAGTAACAATCGAGTTAAGGATGGGTATAAATTGTTAAACCAAAATTATTCTGAAAAAATCCTTGAAACAGGTACAAATATTTTTTAATATTTCTCGATAAATGTAATAACAACCATGTTTTTGGATATTCCATTCTACGAGGTACAGGTAATAAACTCCGCCAAATTTTTCTTTAGAGTAAGAGAAACCTTAATTTATGGGTCTATCTTGTATTGCCACTAAACTTGAGTTGCGTTGTCAGTTGTCTGCGCGACTGAGACGAAATGTTGTACCATTAATGTCAACTCAACTGGGTGGTCGATAAACATGTTATCGATCAGTGTTTTTTCAAACTTGTGACCCCTATTCGCCAAAAAACAACATTTTAAAAATAATTGCGCTTTGGATAACTCTTTTGGTGTATTGTGGACAATATTTTAATATTTTGGCTGAGTTTTCGAGCAAATTTGGAAAACAGCCCAAGATTGGAATATAACCTGCCCATTGAATCTTCGGATCGTCAAGTTTTATTTGCTGTCCCAAAAAATGATAAGTTCGGTGGAATTATTTTTTGATGATGAAGAAAATATACAGGACATTGCATCTATTAGAAGAAATTTGAGGGACAAGTCGAATCCATTGGAATTGCCATCTGCACTGTAAGCTGATGATCATGTGGAAAGATCTGTATAATCAGTAAATTATCTCAGGTTTAAGGCGTATTTTGGATTGCCAAAGGATGCCGTAGTTTACGTTGTGGAAACGTTAAAGGATGACTTCAAAGAAAATTACAGATCAACAGGAATACCCCCACTTTTAAAAGTGTGCGCAGCGTTGCCATTCTTGAAGGAAGTTGTCCACTTGATAGAGGACAAATTGTGCCAAAATTGGATCGTTTCGAAGTTGACAGAGGAGGGAAAAAGGCAAAATAAAAACCATTTTTATTCAAAAACAAAATTCTCTGGTGTAGTTGGCTATATAAATGGAGGATGTTCGTCATTTGTACTTAAACTGAACCTACTGTATTTGTCACCAAATTCATTTGCAAAAGATTTGCTGCTGTCCGCTCCAAAGGCGATAAATTCACTTATTTTGATGGACCACCACCAGTATCGTTGAAGTTTATTTTATTTTGAGGCATTTTCTTTTTCAACTTTGCTTTAAAGTGAATCCAGACTCTGCCACTCTTCAGGTGTTCGTGTTAGAGGTTCATGGCTGTTTAAACTGTCCGAAATGGACCTCCACTCTTCATCCGCTGTGGCTTTGGTTTCACCAAAACTCCCGAACTCCTCTGGCTAAGTTTGGATTTTCACTCAGTTTATCAATTAATATTTCGAACTGCTGCTTTGTCGTTATTTTCACCATATTGATACACAAAATTAATTAATGATGCAAAGAATCAATAATTGTTAACAAAATGTTTATTTTTCCTACTATTTTACTTCTTGTTTCTTCGAAAATGTTCACTGCAACTGAAAATGGGTGGTTGCTGAAAAACAGCCGCTTCGTCAACTGAGATTCGCAACTTCAGTTGAGAGTTGCCATACGTGGATCAATTTTGACAACTGGCAACGCCACTCAACGATAATTGTTATCGACGATCGACCCCTTATAATACCTGTTGTGCCATTTTTATGGGGTCGATTATGGATAGCAACTCAACTCTAGTTGCGTTGCCAGATGGGAAAATCATTCAATTAAAATAACTGAATTTTTGTCAAATCCATTCAATATCAGTGTTTTTATTTTTAACCTTCAGTAAAAGTATGAAATTTAATGTGGATATGTTAAATGCTGTCGGCAACGCAACTGGAGTTGGGTTGCTATTCATAATCGACCCCTATATTACATTTATTTGTAACATACAGGTACAAAATTCTAGAAATTAACGGAGTATATGGTTTACATTAAATAATTGTAAAATACCATTTAATGCACGATTTCATCATGAAAGTGTTTTCATTCATTTTCTTTCCCTCTATTCTATCACTACTTTTTTTTCAACAAAGCTAAAAATGGTGATGCATGCATCTTTTGATGTAGCGTGTGTACCCAGCCTAAGAATGGCCGAAGCAAATTATATTTTGGAATAAAAAATGTACGCCAATTTGCTTACTTACTATACAGTGTTGGTTTTATTGTTAATAGCAATTATTTATGTATATAATTTTATTTTATAATTAGGCTTTCTGTTTCCCAGCCTTATTTGCTTTTTGTTTTTTCTTTTCTATAACTTGTTTAACAGCTTCCAGTTGTTTTTCTTTTATTTTCTTGGTCAAATTATCTTTTGGTGTTTTCTTTGCCTTCTCCTGTATTTGTAGAGCCTTCTTTTTAGCTTGTTCCGCTAGAACTTTAGCAGTCTCGAAAGCATCTCTATCCTCAAAGATATCATCGTATTCAATGCCTTCATACGCCTTAGTGGGTAATGTAGCTTCATGATGAACTTTTTGTTCGATCCGATTAACATAACGTTCTTTGGCTGCTTTTTTCAACATTTGTCTCTGCTTGGCCGGACTGACGTAATCTGGATTTTCCCATAAAGCAGCGCCAGTAAATGAACCTTCAAAAATTTTTACCGGATTCATAACAAAACGTGGTCCGATTTCTGCCAAACCACCATCTTCAGACAGTATCTGAAAATTTCTAAACCAAATTCTTCGATCCAAATATGTAAAGCTATATACATGATCTATGAATGGTTGGCTTTTGGGATGTTGATTAGGAACACCAAAGATTTGTGTAAAAAGCTCTTTCAATAATTTCAATTGTGGAATCTCATCAAATTTTGAATCAAACGACAACAGCGGTCTGGAACCTCGGAGACAATTACCGGTCATTTTTAATTCAGCCATTGTGTGAATATTCTCCACCAAGAATTTAACCGACGGTCCGTTGGGTATATTTGAAACCCACATATAAAGATCTCGTTTTCGACGTCCTTCAAACAATATGGCTTTATTACAATGCTTCATTTCGCACATATCATTGACAGTGGCCAATGTTTTTGTTCTCTCCATTTTTGATTCCGGTCTATGATGGGGCATAAGAGTTTTTATATCCTTCATTAAATGTCTATCGCGGTGACTTATACCACGAGCAGCAAACACTAAGACCCTTTGTTTATTTATCCATTTTTCCTATAAAAAGCAATAACAAAATCAGTTCTGCTGCAGTAGCAGGTCAGATCAGCACTTACCCTTTTTGGCACAACTTCATCAGATGGCCTTTGTGGTGGCAATGGTGGAGTTTCATCCATTGGTACAATTTCCAATTGCTCCGTTTTCTTCTTTTTCTGGAATTTTTTACCCATTTTTTAATAAAAATTTTAGAAATACTCCGTGACTTGCGGCTTGCACGTGTTAAAAATGAAAAACAATAACTTCTTCTTCTGTTTGCAGTAATCACAAGTGATTGGTAGCACATACACAAATACAGGGTGATTCAGTTAACAAAAAATTATTTCCACAAACAGCGCTTAAGCTTGGTTTAGACTATGCAAGTATACGATGATTAATGCATTAACTCGATTTTTATTTTATTAAATAATGCCCGTAGTTTCAACGCCTAGGTAAACGGATATGTAGCTACCTTTTAGTTACCTACGCGTTTGGTAATTCCTACATACCATTTACCGAGGCGTTTTTTAATCATGTGGTAACATTGATGATTTTCATTTCATTCATGATTTCCCAAAATCATTGCCACATAGAAGTGTTTTACAACTTTTAACACATTGGCAACAATCAACCAGGTAAAATCCTTGGTGTAAGTAACACGGCCGTTTTTGGCCCGGTAACGTTACCTACGAGTTGAAATAATAAAATTTTGCTTAAGTGTGTTCTACACGGCATGTATTTTACATATTTGTACATACCAACTGTCACTTTTTACAAATCTGAATTTTGTACACATGGTGTGAACCATACAGAAATTTCAATGCAGCAAAGTGTTATGTCCATGCATATGTATATTTTTCGAATAGAACGCGCTCTATTCTCGTCTGTACAACCAAAGGTAAACAGCTGTTTTGTTTGTACGCGATATAAATAAAGAAAACAACAGAAAACGAATGAAAAATAAAATTTTGCCGTGCAGAAGGAATTACATATGGGCGAAAAAAGTGACAGTTGCTATGCATGAATATGTAAAAAACATACCGTGTAGAAACCCCATTACACGGGAGATATCAATGAACTCATAGATAACTACACGCCGAAATTACGGGCATAAATTCAGTTAGATGTAAACGTAATATAAACGAACTGAATCCATCAACATTTTTCCTTTAAAATTAAAAATAGTATATATTAATAAATTCTTGCAGTTCTGGAACCGATATATAATTATGGACTTATATATAGGCTGTTTATATTATTGCTTTTTGCCGGGTTAACCTTGGTATAAATAGAAAGGTAGAACAGAGCTCACATCTGATTTCAATTTTTTTTCTGAGTGTGACCGATTTTTATCAATATGCCTATGTAAAAGTTTGTACAAATTTGTGCAAACTTTTGGGTTATCGAACAGACCTTATATTTATCAAACTTAATTTGAAATTATTTTATTTCACAGTTTTTAATTTAGTTTTGTCAGCGTTCGACTTTTACTTCAGTTTTTCGTCCATTTTTTTTTTCTTCATTGTGAAATGATCGTCAAACAAGAGTCGAAAAATCAGTTCCGCCGTTTTTTACCTGCAGAAATTTGTCTGGTAGCCTGTGCTAGAAGAGAAAGGCATATGTGCTCTCTCTCCCCTCTCACTCTCTTAACAATTGCTGCTAGTTTTACCACTTTTTGGGGTTAAGGAACGCTTTGCAGGTTAAAAATGGTAACAAATGGTAAAAATGGTAACCTCAGGTAAGTAAAGGAACACAGCTATTATAACAATTCGCGGGTATACGTGTAGGGTTGAATTTCTTTCGTTTTTTCGAACCTGTTCTACCTTCCTTATTGTACCATGGGGTTAACCTTCTTTATGCGAATTTATTTGGGGTATATACAATGGAATTGACATTTGTAACCCAGTGGGTTTGTTAAATCCGATTATATGTAAACGTACTATCACACCGATTTTAACGCCATGTTTACATTAGTCCCGGTCCACACTAGCGTGAATTTCATAAAAAAATTCATGAAATTAGGCGTTCTTAAATCGAATTCCTCACTTCAGCAATTTTATGAATTTACTCTGCTATGGAAGTCGATCTAGAGACGCATAATTTCATGACATTTTTAATGAAATTCACGCTAGTGTTGACCCGGACTTATGGGTACTTTACACGATATGTATTTTACATATGAGCTGTCACTTTGCATATATATTTTGTATAGGAGAAGTGACAACTCATATGTAAAAAACATATCGTGTAATGTACCCATTAGGGATTTATTTAACGTATATGTAATCGATTAACTAAACCCAGTTATATGCGTACTCTTAGGCAGGGAGGTAATACGGATCTTAAAATTTTCTAGCAACTATAGCATTTTGCCGTGTTAACCTTCTTTATGAGTATTTATTTGACGTTTGAGATCCGGTTGTAAACGTACTATTAGCGGCAGTAATTGATACGCCGAACGGTTAAATTAAAATAAAAGCCGATACCAAACTAGCGAGAGCGGCTCCGAGGTTTACATATTTCTTGAAAATCATATGTAAATAACAACGCGTCATTGAGTCTTCTGCTGCTATTTCTAAAAAAATACTAGTTTAATAAATTAAAAAAATAAGTGTAACTTGTGCGCAAACAGCACAAATAGAATTTATAGTTTTTGGCGCCATAGATTTTCAAACAGTTACGCCCCATCAAAAAGAAAAGTACGTAAGACCGATTGAACGTAAAACGCGAACGTAAAAAACGACAGCGTGTTGTGTTTTCCGCATCACAAATTTCGGCCCTGGTGAGACCAACTATTTCAAAACCATGGCGTATGATAGTCTTACGGAAGAACAACGTTTCCAACTACTGCAACTCATACAGGAAAGACCTATTTTGTATGACAAAGACAATGACGGATACAAAAACGTTACGGAAAAGGATCTGGCTTGGGAGGATGTGGCCAAAAGAGTTCGTGCTCAAGGTAAGTAGTTATATTTTGAATATACTTTATTAAAATGCATACTAATAAATAATCTTTTTCTATTTTAGTCAACGCTTGTAAAATAGCATGGAAATCTATGAGAGATCAATATCAACGAAATATGAAGTTGCCAAAGGAAAAGAGAAAAAACTTTCGTTATTTATCAAGAATGTCATTTCTAAATGGGAAAACTAAGTATGTGTATTTTTTATCCAAAGTCCACTTTAGGCATTTAGTTCGTATTGATACTGATACTTTACCTATAGTAACACATTTTCACACATATTATATGAAGAATTGCCTCAAACTGAACTCGTTCCTAATTTCGTTATTTTTGCTGACTTCCGAAACGTCACAAAAATGTGTGGTTTCAGTTATTTCTCATGCATTGTAAGTATTTAATATGCACATCCTCGTCGTCACAAAATCTATCTTAATGCATCAGTTTTCTACCTAGTGCCTATTTTGAGAGTATTCTACGTTTTGTGGTTTTGTGATAAAATACTTCACATTAATTCCGTATCACTGCGATATGGAGTAGGATGCTTTAGACATTTGCAATGCAACTGACGTTTCGGAAGTCAGCCTTTCTTTAAGGTATCTCCAAAAACAATTATAAAATTAAGATTATCTCGATTATGTCGTCTTATTGTAAATTCTACATTCTTTTTTAGAGCTTCTCGAACGTCTGTTTCTATGGATGGATTTACATCAGATTACTATTACGATAATACGTCGGATATACCTAAACATGATATGGAATATGACGACAGCACAGACTATGGAGATTATAATGAAACAACAATAATTGAACCTGCCGAAAATATTCAAAAACTTGATGATGATATAGCAGCAAAAACTATAACAAGTAATGTGGAAAATTCTGAAGGCAAAATATCTATAGCAATATCCCCGCCCGAAGAAGAATATATATACATTAAGGAAGGGAAAGAGGATGTCGGCGAGTGTAACATTGAAAATATGGCCAGTACACTTTTCGACACATTTAATAGTTTAATAAATAAACGATTTCAACCTCAGGAGGATGATAACGATTTATTTATGAAAATGTTGGCAAAAAAGATGAAACCATTGCCGAAATTGATTAGAAATCGTTTGCAAGAAAGTTTTTTAGAACAAGTTAATTATGAAATAACAAATTATGAGGTACAGAAGAATAAAAAATAATACCAAAGTAATTTGCTGGTATATCTTCTTACCTTGTTATACATTTGCCTTCTTCAATACAAAAAAATTTAATGAATGCTAAGATGTCTTACACTCGAATTCCATGGAAACTTCTAAGAGAGTAAAATGAGAAATATTAGATATAACGTGTTCCGAGGCATGTAATATATAGTGTGATATGTAGGATTTTCAAAAGTCTTGAACTGGAATAGTTTCAATATGTATATAATGACAACGCATTATGTATATAAGTCTTATTGATAATTATTTTATATTCTAAATAAAAAATACAATAATTAATTGCAAATCTTTCGTTAAGTCATATCTGGACTTGTTATATTAAAGGCTGACTTCCGTATCGTCAGTTGCTTTGTGTTGTTTATGTTTAAACTTCGTCAAAATATTTCAGTTGTACATTCATGCGTTGTTCCTCGAAAATGCAACTAAATACATCAGAAATAAAAATGATAAATGTTTGTTTTTTACCTGCGTTAAAAATTCATATTTTTACGTTTTGAAACACGTAGCTTCGCAGTTGTTAAGTATTACAGCGTTAAGAAACATATTTGGGGTTTTCATGAAAGGCAATTCCCCGTGATTTTTTTCACTTTCTCCCTTAAATTGCAACAGCGGAAAGACGAAACTCGCGGATAACCCCAATACTTCACACATTTGCAGTCATTTGACAAGCAACTGTCGATACGGAAGTCAGTCAGATTGTCTGTTTTTGATTTTATTGTAATATAGAATTTATTGTATGTGAAATCTTATAGCTTCAGATACATTAGTCTATCTACTGATATTTATTAATCTCTATTTTATAAACATATATTGTATATTACCATTTTTTGACCACCTAACACTTTAAAACATCATTGTGAATAGCTTGTTTCTTGATTTATTTGCTCGAGAAATGATTCCTGTAAACGGTGTTTAACATCTGGTGGAAGAATTTTCATCTTTTTTGCAAGCATACGAAAGAATATATCATTATCATCCTCTTCAAGTTCATATTTTTTCTTAAGTATAACATTGAAAGCATTCAGCAACTGCAGAGAAACTGTAGTTTCTGTCGTTTTTGCATTCTCAGCATGAATATATTCATCAATTTCCGAAAATTGTGACATTATATCATTTTCATGTTCGGAACTGTCTTCAGCTTTGTTTGATAGAAACTCAGTTTTTTTGTTGATTATTCTGAATCCTCTTTGGTCTTCAAAGTCATCACTGTAATCACTTAGATCTGAAAAACTGTCCATAAGTTTCTGACCGGATTGAGATTTTCTAAAATTGGAAAAAATAAATAAAATGTTGGTTTGATAAAAAGCAGTTTAAGAACAAAACCAGCAAAATTTTCTGTTTCGAGTTACTTGGTCCAGTTGATAGTAGAGCATATTTGATCTATAGTAGAACAAGTGAACTATCAGTCAGTTGCTTTGTATTCGTGCATGAAACTTGGGGTTTTTAAATCATGTCCCCACTACTGCAATTTCATAAAATTACTCTAGTATGGAATTCGATTTAAGAACACCTAGTTTCATGCACGAATACAAAGCAACTGACACTACGATAACATTAATAAAAAATGTTATCGTCGTAAAAAATAGTAGCTTCTTGCAGGTTCTGGAACAGAGCAAAAATATATTTCACTGTTATTTTTTATTTCTGTTATTATTTATTTATTAATTATATTTATCTTTATTTTGCTTTGGCAATGCGCGTTGTTTACTTTTTTTTATCAAATAAATGTCAAAACAGTTTGACAGGATTCCACTTTTTACACCAAGAAATTTGTCGAGCAGAAAGTAGTAAAAGAGAAAGCCATTTTGACATGGTCTCTCTTAAATGTTACTTCAAGTTTTACTACTTTTGGGGTTAAGGAACGCTTTCCGAGTTAAAACGTAAAGGAACAAAGCCATGGTAGGTATGAACGAATCTACTATTTTTCGCTTAAATTTCCATTACCGACCCACCTTAGAAAATTATGAAAAAATTACCACAGATAGTGCTTTTCATGCCGATTCCAAAGATGTATTTCTGTTGGGGAAATGTATACTTACCGAGATATAGGCCTCCGAAGTTCCGAAAATTCCCTTGTTTACTTGGGAAAAATTTACGATTTAAAAAAGTTTGTTCGCGTAGCCGAAATTCGCTCCTGTTCATAGGAGAAAGTCTTAAATCCCGGCCGAAGGCCGCCGTCTTCTTAAGAAACTTAATTTTTGTATTTTTTTCTGCGAAGGGTCGGTAAAGGAAACTTGTTCCCTATTTCTGCATTTTTATCGCATTTCCCTATATAAATTTAAAACATTTAATAAAGGGTGTATGAAGCCTACCTTGGAACACTCCCCAGAAAGGAGGATAACTGATTTAAATATCTATATCTTTTCCGTTTTCGTTCTGGCATTCGCATATATCGGTTGTATTGATCACGTGTAGTTTTCCATGCTTTCTTGCATGCAACTTCTGTAAACATGATTCGATAGCAGGTCTTAAAGTGAACATGTATCCGAAATTTTGTGTGGGAGGTACCGGATGGAATGGACAAATATAGTCCATATTTGAACCTGATCTATATCTGGTAGATATATTCAGCCTTATTACGGTTGGCGTAGTCGTATCCAAAATTGCAAGTTGACGTGTCGAAACGACTGATTGGTATTATGAATATATTCGTCCTTAAAAGCTAAAATATCACATTTTAAAGAATTCTTTTGGTAAAAAAATTAATAGAATTGTTAGTAGATCATCGGGTATGTTCTGGAATTCGCCGTGTATTCATTTCACATCACACATGCACTTCACCTGTGAAAGCAATTGATGTTCTGTATTTCACGTGCAAAGAGCTTTTATATTTCACGAAAGAACTTTGGAAAGCTTTATTACAGCTTTCAAACTTTATCATTAACAATGAAAAAATATCAGTCTGCGTTGGCGCATCAACGAATACACATGCGTGTGTGGGTATGTACGCTTTGTTCGTTTGATTGTTTACGAAACAGACGTAAAGAAAGAAACGAACTTCTACAAGAGCGCGTACATGTTGAATTTGGTACTTTAGGAAAAAATACATTTTTAATTCATATTTTGTAAAGAAAATTAAATATTATTTTAAATTCTAATAGAAAACACATTAGATTTTAGTCCTATGCAGTTTTTTGTAGAAAATTTCAATTAGTTTCTTTAAAAAATAAGGATTCACTCAGCTCTCACCATCAAAATTACAGTGTGTGGAATACACCCCAACTAAGTGTAAAGTGTGTTGCAGAACAGCTTTAGGTGTGTTCGATA
Organism: Musca autumnalis; assembly: GCF_047663935.1. Taxonomy (NCBI): domain Eukaryota; kingdom Metazoa; phylum Arthropoda; class Insecta; order Diptera; family Muscidae; genus Musca; species Musca autumnalis. The sequence continues at coordinate 111,216,131 of NW_027411977.1, read as the reverse complement.
CACGTGAGGTGCAGAAGTGAATGCCAGAACATGCCTGCATGTTAAAGCTTTTAATCCAGAAGAAAAACGAACCCTACAGTTTTTACAATCAAAAAAATTGTTCAGCGTAGACGTTTTTGTAGTCATTGGCGTAGTCGTTGTCGTAGGGTTATTTTATGGTATCACGAAAAATTTGCGACAACGACAATTTTATTTCTCATACAAAATTAAAAAAAAAAATATTTTTTTAATTGTAAAATAATTCGTTCGAAATCATCTTTTGAACAAGAACTAAGAAATTTGCATTGCTTGAATCTTTATACGAGGACTCTAACAGATTTTCAATAGGAAGTTTGTCATCTGATAAAAACACGAAAGTTGTCATACGAAAATGAATTAAAGAAGTAAAATTTTTATTTATTTTAGTTATTTTCCAATATATTTCATTAATCATTGCCAAAAATTCTTTTGAAATTGATTTGTTTTTATTTTTATATGCAGTCGTTAACAAAATCGGTCACGACTCTTTCCTCGCATTTCAACGCCATACGTCATACCGATTTGTCGTATCAAAAAAATAAATTTTATTTATAGCCCAAGAAATCCGTCCAGGGAATGATGAATGTGTTTCTTTCGATATTTTAGGGATCTATGATACTGTAAAATAAAAAAAAAATCGTAGTATATAATTTTTCATCATATAAAATATGCAAACTACGACTACGCCTACGACATTTGAATGCATACGACTACGCCAACCGTAATAAGGGGGATTAGGATGTGTAAAGTATGGTCCAATTCGGCCACTCTCTTCAAGAGTTTATCGTACGCACAATTTTTCCGAACATTTTTGAACTTTTGTGGGGGAGGTACCTGAAGGAGTGGACCGATATGGCTTATCTTCGAACTTAATATTACGACAAAATATTACTAAGGCCAAACTTTGCACCGAATCGGCAGATCCGTTCGAGAGTTATCTTGTCCTTCAACCACTACACACGGTGTCATAGGGGTTTTTTGCAACTTTCAGGCTATTTTCTCAGGAAGTATGGACTTGCCCCTGATGAAACTTATACCGTCGTATGGAGGGCAGTGAATACAAGTTGCTAAAGCAAAAATCAAAGCGATTCGAGAGATGGTCCTAAACTGAACTTTTCCAAATTTTTGTGTGGGAGGTACCCGACGGAGTGGACCGATTGAGTCCATATTAAAACCTGATCTAAGTCTGTTACACGCTCCACGATGGGCAAAGTATGGACCAACTCGGTTACTCCCTTCAAGAGTTATCGCATTTCCCTATATAAATTTAAAACATTTAATAAAGGGTGTATGAAGCCTACCTTGGAACACTCCCCAGAAAGGAGGATAACTGATTTAAATATCGATATCTTTTCCGTTTTCGTTCTGGCATTCGCATATATCGGTTGTATTGATCACGTATAGTTTTCCATGCTTTCTTGCAGGCAACCTCTGTAAACATAGAGTGTGATTGTTATCATACTCAAGAAATTGATCTTGATTGATTGATTTTATTCATACCTGATTTGTTTAACAGCTGCGAAATTTCCTTCCATCGGTATTCCTTTTCTTTAACGCTCCTGAATAATCGATGTCTTTTGTCGTATAAAACCGGCCTTTCCTTGACCAATTCTATCAAGTTATATCTTTGCTCTCTATTTAAGGTTGTATAAAAGGTCATTGCGGTTTTGTAATAGGGATAATTTTTTTAAAAAATTAAGCTCTTTATCAATTCATTTGTTTACAAACAAAATTTATGTATATAAAGAAGGGATGTACAAGTCGACTTTTTGGTTTGAAAAGTAAAAAAACCGTAGTCGACTTTTGGTCATAGAGAAAATAGAAAAGTCGACTTTCATTTTGTATCAGCAGCAGCAAAATATAAGCTTCGTTCCCGTACTTTTTAATAGTAAAACTCGTAAAAGAGAGAACTGTAAAAAAATTGTTCTCACACAAAAGTAGTTCGGGAACGGAAAAATGAAAAATACGTCAAAAAACTGGAACAAATGTCAAAGTCGGCGTACCAGCCAATCAGACGCCGGCAACCGTGTTACTATTTTTTTCACGCTCATATTTGTCCAGTAAAAAGTTTTTAAAGAGAGCGTAATTCAGCGCCATTTTTGTTTAAAGAGAAGTGAACATTTTACAACTTTTTTGTGTACGGGAACGGGTTTTCGGGTAAAATGTGTAAAAGTCGTAAAAATTGTAAAAACTTTTTAGTTTTGGAACAAAGCTATAGAGTAGAGCTGGTAAACCATCGATATTCCCAACATTAGATATTTTCAATATAATATTTTAAAATATCGATTGCTATCGATATTATCGTTAAGTTGTCAACACCACTAATTTGGAGATGAAAATGGCGGAAAAGTCAATGCTTTTCTTAACATTTTGCACATGTAGTTCATAGAAATGTAAAGGAGAATAATCAATTTCTTTTATTTTATAAAAATATTATATAATGCATTTTACATTTCCGAAAAATGTGTACGTGTAACTACGGACTTACTTTCTCACACACACAAAACCGAAAGCAGCGAAATTTCTATTTATTTCAATGAATTTTAGGTTGTGGATTTTTGTTGCGATAATATCGATAGGCATATTTAATTTTTAAAAAATAATCGATTTTATCGACTGTGCCATCGAATTTTTGCCAGCTCTAGTACACATTAGCTGTGTTCCTTTACTTACCTGAGGTTGCCATTTTTACCATTTTTAACCTGGAAAGCGTTCCTTAACCCCGAAAAGTGGCATAACTGGAAGCAATTTTTAAGAGAGTGAGAGAGGAGAGAGAGCGAAAATGGCTTTCTCTTCTACCACAGGCTACCACATAAATTTCTGCAGGTAAAAAATGGCAGAATTGATTTTTCGACTTTTGTTTGACGATTATTTCACAATGAAGAAGAAAATGGACGAAAAACAGAAGAAAAAGTCGAACGCTGACAAAACTAAATCTTATGTTACACGCTAAAACTTTCATACGAAACTTTCCCATTATTTTGGCGTTCATAGATCGAGTTCCATACAAAAGTAATTTTATGAAATTACTGTAAAGTTTCAGCGTGTAACATAAGAGTAAATTAACAAGTAAAAAAGTATCAGTCGGCTTTGCCGACAGAGATATACCCTCAGCCTGTGTATATTGAAACAAATTTTTCCCATGTATTTAGGGAATTTTGGGCGTTTGGACTGACAAAAATGTTGATTAGTATTAGAGATCAAAAGTTTTGCGGAGGAGATACTAAAAAGAATGGACCTCCAGCCACTACATATGGTACCATAGGGGTTTTTTACAACTTCAGGGATGTTTGCTCAAGAAGTATGGACTTGACCCTGAAACAACTTTTACCATCGCAATTGAGGCAGCGAATGCAAGTTGCTTCAACAAAAATCAAATGATCAAATGATTCGATAGCAGGTCTTAAAGTGAACATGTATCCGAAATTTTGTGTGGGAGGTCATAGATAACAATATCAAATTTATAGAATAAAAATATTTGTCAAACACACCGCCTTAGCACTATGTTTTCTATTTCTTCATTCATTTCTTTAATTTTTTAACAATGTAAGACTTATCTACTCTTCTTGTCCCGTTTTGATACGGTAATTAGAAGAAGGTCACACATCATTGAGTTCAAAATATAATCAGACTGTAATCTTTGATAAGAAGTGGAGTCTCTCTCATTCTTCTTCCTTGTAGCTATCAATAGCACAGAAATTTCCTCTATCCTTATGATATTCATATAAAAAAGAGAGCTACGTGATGCTTGTGTAAATGAGGCATACATATCTTGTATTAAATTATCAAACACATAGAAGAAGCGTGTCGATCATTGTCTTTTCCTAGTACATTACTATGTTAATTGTCGCTATTTGTTGTAAGTTCATCATCTAGTGACAGTTCACTGCCTTCCACCTCCATTAATGGTTCGATTCCGTATTGCGACAAGAGTCATGTCGCGAAGTCAGTCGTCTTTGCGGCAAAATTTAAAATTTGTATTACGTAAAGCGGTATAAAATAATCGCCTATAACTTGTTGATGTAGCGGAGCGTTTTTTGTTTTGATTTGAATAAATGAGAACAAAATATCAGAACAAATTGTAATAGTACGTTTATATACATATAACCGGATTTAACAAACCCACTGTGTTTCAAATGTCAATTCCTTTGCGTATACGTGAAATAAATCCGAAGGTTAACCCTGCAAAAGGCTATAATATAAACATGGCCTAAACAATAGGAATATTTTTCTAAAATTCTAAGATCATTGGAACTATATTTTGATGATAGAGGAGATATACTTAACGTAGCATCTATAAGAAGACATTTAAGAGGAAAATCGAATCCTTTAGAACTGCATCAGTATTGTGGTATTCTTATTTTTAGCTAACTTTCTCTTTATTGTTGCTTTAAAATGAATCCACACTTTGCGCCATTCATCTGGTGTACGGGTTGGTGCACCACAACTGTTTAATTGCTCCGCAACATCCTTCATACCCCTTTAAAAGTGGCCTTAGTTTCGCCAAATAGTTTGTGTGGGCTTCCATTTTTTCAACCAACATTTTAAATTGCTGTTTTGTAGTAATTTTTGCCATTATAAGTACTCAAACACCATAAAACGAATATAATATCACTGTGCAACACGAAAATTATTAACCATATTCTGACACCGCAGCGTGATAGAAGACCAAGAAAGCAGCGTACGTAAAAATACTTTAAATAACATTTCCAATCGTTTCGTATTTTCCATAGAAACAATACAAAACGAAACATGACCCAAGCTGGCGGAGTTCGCTGTTTAGTTTCGTTTTGTTTACATTCGTGAGTGCGAACAAAACGATTAGCGAAAAGTACTCAACTCCACAAGAGCAGATATAAAACTAAATAGTACTAAACACATGTGAATAAATCAAAAACGTTTGGTGGTTGATAAAATATTCACTGTGGTATGTTGATGTTAGTTTATAGGGTTGTTCTGCAATCACATGTGTGTGTGTGTGTGCCTGTGTGTGTCGTTGACCATAACGCACGGCAAACGTTTGCCGAAAAAACTTTTTGTTTCGGAGGTGAACAAAACAACTCGGCAAAGCAAAGCCGAAGTACAATTGAGCAATCGTACGGTTTACATCTTTTTACATTAGCTGTGTTCCTTTACTTACCTGAGGTTACCATTTTTACCATTTGTTACCATTTTAATTTTATTTATTTTATTTCTTTCAGTGAATGCCATTTTAAGACCTAGGGCCGATTATAATTTAATTGCAAATTAAACTACTCCAAGTTACATATAAAAATATTGTTATCTTAAAAATAATTTATAATAGTGATTAGTTACTGAGCGTTTGGCAAGTAAATAACTACGAGTACTCAAATAGAATGATTATCATGAGATAAATACAAATGATTTTTTTTTTTTAATTTTTAGTACATATTTTCTCAATGATTGATTAGCAAGTAGAAAAAAACAACTCAAGTATAATAGTGTTGATGAGATAAAAACAAATGTTTTAACGGTTATAATAGATATTTTCTCAAAATGTATAATTAAATTTAAAAAAAGGTTAACTATGCGTTGCTATAAATATAACATACATATGTAGAAAAACTACTCAGGTTACGCATGTAAATATGATTTTTCTTTATAACCTCCAAAGCGTTCCTTAACCCCAAAAAGTGGTAAAACTGGCAGCAATTTTTAAGAGAGTGAGGGAGCACATATGCCTTTCTCTTTTACCACCGGCTACCAGACAAATTTCTACAGGTAAAAAATGGCAGAACTGATTTTTCGACTTTTGCTTGACAATTATTTCACAATGAAAAAGAAAATGGACGAAAAACAGAAGAAAAAGTCGAACTCTGACAAAACTAAATTAAAAACTGTGAAATAAAAGACGAAAATTGATTATTTTATGTTTCTTTTTGACATTGCTACCAGATCTACCATTTTTTCGTTCCTTTACTTTTCTGGTAAAAATGTTCATGAGAGAGCAATTTTGCCACTTTTCTCTTTTACCACTGCTCTGTTCCAGAACCTGCAAGAATCTACTATTTTTTACTACGATAACAATTTTTCCTTTATGTTATCGAAAAAAATAGTAAAAATTAGTAGGTTCTTGCAGTACTGGAACAGACCACACTCTTACCATTAAAAAAGTAAAGGAACAAAGCTATTGTCAGTTTTGAACGTCGATTTTTCGCAATTATCAATAATGTTTGGTTTACATTCGGCGTCTTTTCGTGATTTCGAAGGCGTTTCGTGATTTCGCGCGGAATCAAGCAAAAATTATCATGATTTCGCATACAAAAATGAAATCATCTCATTTCGTGATTTCAGCGAAATCAACATCGAAATCGCAGTACACATGATATACAACCCTGTTATTACCTGAAAAAGTACCAAAAGTTGCAACACTTTTCACGTATCACAATAAACAAGGTAGATGGTCAATTGATGCAACCACAGTTTATACAGTTGGCCATTCAGAGTTCTGTTAACAACATTTGACAACAAACATAATAGATTGTTCATTATTGTGATTTGATTTCCTTTGTATTTTATGTCACAATAATGTATTTGGCAGCAAACTAAATAGTCAGGGCTAACTAGTTTGGGCTGAATGGCCAACTGTATAAACTGTGGATGCAACAAAAAATTTTAGTATTAAAATTTGTAAACAATGTGAAAAAAATATTAAATTACTTTGTCACAATGCTATTTTTCAATGTGTTATTGTACTTTTTTATTGGTAATGTTAGAAAAAAGAGCGAATTGTCAAAAATTGATTCCCCATACAAATTTCTTTAAAAATAATGGAACGAAAAAATTCCGGAAATTGCAAAAACTGCAGCTAATCAACGTATCAGCTATCGTATTTAGATGATAATGAACATGTTGCTAGTTTCTACTATGTCAAAATTGTATGGCAAAAAACAGGAGAATAGGGTGTTATTCGGCGCTGTTTTTGTTTAAAGAGAAGTGCAAGTCTTGCTAAACTTCGGAGTACGGGAACGCATTTTTAGCACTAAACGGGAAAACTGCTGCAAGTTCTGAACACAACTTTTATCTATCAAAATTTATTGTTATGTTGTCTCAACGATAAAATCATTTTTTATTTTTTCATTTGTTATTACTATACACAATTAATACGATATATAGATAATTTTACGATAATTTTCGAAATAAAGTTGTAAAGTTCTATATTGTCGTATATTTTTGATGACTCATTCAATTTACAACAACTTGTTTTGAAAATTCATCTTCGATCAGCTGCGCATATGCATCTACCTTGATCATTGTGATATGTTTGAAATCAACAAAAAAATAAGTGTAAACACCGGGATGTATTTCAGGATTTCGTGAAATTCAGTGGATTTTAGAGCGCAAGTGTAAACTTGGCATAACTGTCAAACCGTCCAGCAACCACAAAACATTTTGCGGTTGCATGATGAATGACAAAAACGAACGGCCACACTAGCAAGCAACAAGAAAGCAAAGAATATACTCATTTTTACTACTTTTTTCGATAATATAAAGGACAAATTGCTATCTTAGAAAAAATTTTAGATTCTTGCAAGTTCTGGAACAAAGCAAATATGTACCCAGCTTTACTTTACAAGTTTGTTATCGAACAGCATTTTGTAAAGCTGGGTACACATTGTCAGTTTTGAATGACAGCTTTGTTGTTGCTTGCTAGTGTGGCCGTTCATTTTTGTCATTCATCATGCAACCACAAAGTTATCGATAATTGCAAAAAATCGTCATTCAAAACTGACAATGTGTACTGTACTTAAAAGTTTGTACAACTTTTTCGGTTATCGAACAGACCTTTTTTTGTGGCAAGCCATCCACCTTGATTAATTTGGCCGCCATGTGTAAAATTAGTACCGCCGTCACGATGTTTGTTATCTCCACACTACTGTGATTGGGGGCACAACTTTGTTTTATTAAAATAAAAAAAAGAATTATAATTTGTATTAAACATATTATAAAAGTATCCAATCACTATCATGGATCCAGCACTTTTAAAGGAACGCGAAGCGTTCAAAAAACGGGCAATGGCCACACCAACGTAAGTTTCCGTGGACGTGGAATACATTTGCAGGACTATGATAATGAAGTTAAACTTGTTTACAGTGTGGAAAAGAAGGCCAAGGTGGAAAAGACAACATTTGTTGCTCCTAAAGATGATCGACAGAAAAAGATACGTCCACCCACAGCGCCGAAACTCGATGCCACAACATACAAAACGATGGCTGGGAGTTCTCAGTACAGATTTGGTGTATTGGCTAAAATAGTAAAGCATATGCGTACCCGACATCAGGATGGTGATGATCATCCACTTACCTTGGACGAAATTCTCGATGAAACGAACCAATTAGATGTCGGACAGTCTGTTAAAAATGTACGATGAACTTTCCTAGCCTTGAAAGTCAATGCAAGTGTTTTTACGATTTTCATTCATTGCAGTGGTTGGGAACAGAAGCTTTGATGAATAATCCAAAAATTGAGGCTTCTCCGGATGGCCAACGATTTAGCTATAAACCAGTTTATAAGATTAAAGATGGAAAAAGTTTGTTGCGCCTCTTGAAACAGCATGATCTCAAAGGATTGGGTGGCATATTATTGGAGGACGTACAAGAATCTCTACCTCACTGTGAAAAAGTTCTTAAAAATCGTGCTTCTGAGATTATATTCATCGTTAGGCCAATTGACAAAAAGAAAATTTTATTTTATAATGATCGCACGGCTAATTTTGCGGTAAGTTCCTATGTTCGACAAAATGCATTTATGATGCGCAACTATTTGAAATAATGGTTTAAGTTTTGTTTATTCGATGCATGATGCGTGTTCGGTAGCTCAAAGTTGTTTTTTAAATCATACATTTTATATCCGCTACATTTCTTTCTAGGTTGACGAAGAATTCCAAAAACTTTGGCGTTCAGCCACTGTTGATGCAATGGATGATGCCAAAATTGACGAATATTTGGAAAAGCAGGGTATACGCTCTATGCAAGATCATGGACCAAAGAAACAAGTTCCTAAACGTAAAAAATTGGCCAATAAGAAACGACAATTCAAGAAACCCAGGGATAATGAACATTTGGCAGATGTCTTGGAAACATATGAAGACAATACTTTAACGATGAAAGGCGTTAATCCCACATAGTCATAATTATATAAATTTATATGTAAATGTAACAAATATTCTAGAAGTATGAAATAAAACAGTACCTTAGCATACAGAAAATAGTCTAATGTTGAGACGGACTTCATGGCGGAAAAATGTAGTAAATAAAGTAGGGTAATGTGTGTATCCGTTTGGTTAATACGGCGGCTAAACTGCAGTAGTCGTTAAAACGAAAATTGTTCGTAAATTACCGAAATCATAACCATTACCGAATCATACACAAATTCCCCTATAGATTAATACATATCGAATACATCCGAACTTCTCCAACATAAGCATCAACACGACATGAGATTCAACTTACAGTGCAGATGTCAATTCCAACGGATTCGACTTGTCCCTCAAATTTTATCTAATACATGCAATGCCCTGTACATTTTCTTCATCATCAATAAATAATTCCACTGAAATGTATACTTCTCGAGATATGGGCCTCTGAAGTTCCGAAAATTCTGTTGTTTAAAGGCCGGCTACTTAGAGAAAAATTTTAATTTAAAATAAAATGTTGTTCCCGAGATTGGCTCCTGACCATAGAAGGAAGTCTCATATATCCAGCCAAAGGCCGGCTATTAAAATAAACTTACGATTTTTGAAAACAAACTTGCAAACTGTCGGTAAAGGAAATTTGTTCCCACAAGTTTAAACAACACAGATCGATAACACGTTTATTGACCACCCAGTTGAGTTGACATCGATAATACAATATTACATCTCAGTCGCGCTAACAATTAACAACGCAACAAGTGGCAATGCATAATTGACACCCAAATTGACATTCGTCGGGTTTTACGATCGATCCGACAAGCGGTTTATAGCTGGATGCTGAACATCGACAGATGCAAATCCGAATAAAACTACAGCATATTACCCACATCTGGACAACATTGCCGCAATGGAAAAGTTGCGCTATCCAGACAAGATATGTGGTCTCTCTAGTCTTAGGTAGAATGACTTCCGTATCGTCAGTTGCTTTGTGTTGTTTAAACTTCGACGATACGGAAGTCAGCCTAAATCTATCAGTCGATCTATCGATCATGAATGGAAACTTAAGTTGCCATTGCAACTTAAAGAAGAAAGCGGGTAAACTCACGGGGAGTTGACATTCATGATCGGGGCGTTACATATAGCTAAAAGGCTTTAATTCTCTTGTATTCCTTACCTCAGTAACTGGACACTTTCCTCCAACAAAAATTTGAAACCGATCCATTCGATATCGAATGTTTTAATTGAATCAATAAAATAATTGCCTTAAACAATTTCGATCGAATTGTATCGTACAGTTCCATCCAGTAGTGCGATTCTCTAACTCATTTTTTGAGTTATCGACAAAAGTCGTTAAAATTAAAACGCAAAATTATGAATGAAACGTTCAAATAAAAGTTGACAACACTCTTGCTATCGGTAGAGCTTTACAACAACATTTTACTCGTCGCTAACTTACCGAAAAATATCGTTAATTACCGAAATTTTAAGCATTTTAATTTTACCGAATTTTGTCGGTAACTCGAAAAATGTGTTAGAGAATCGTACTACAGATATCAATAAAATAAAACACATTAATTTGTATATTTTGAGATATTGTTTTATTCATAGTTGTTATGTATTTTCTCCAATAAAATTATGTTATTGCGATATATATTTATGTACGTAGGTATCAATAGAATGTAATTGATAAAAAATATTTGTGTAATAAAAAATTTACGGCAAAATCGACCGGTGCATTTGAATGCTGTACAATAAAATATTTTTTATATTTGTCAAAATGTATTAAAAATAAGTCAGTTTTCATTATTAATGTTTTCTTTTAAAAAAACCCCTTGCTCTTCATAGACTCTTGCGTATAAGTAAATTGGGAGTAAAGTATTTTTCGCGATTTCGTGAAATCATATATTCGTCGTACTGCTTGTAAGTTGTCCTTTATGATAGTTAATTTTTTGTTTTCATTCGAATCCCATCAACAGTCTTGTCTTATCATAGGGGAATTGAATTCATTATTGAGAAGTGGTCCGTGTGTGTATACATTATAAAGTGGAAATTTATTTGTTTGTTTGGATATGGGTATAAAGTAAAGTAGTAGATAGGTCCATGTCCATCAGTATGTTATCCGTTTAAGTTTATTTTCCCAATTGCTGAAGTTGAGTTGAATGGTTGTCCGATATAAATTATAAAGAATGTCTCTTTGCGTTTGTACTTAGATCACATTCTTAAACATTTGTCTTTGATTTCATGTCTGTGAAAATAAAAAATAAAAATATCTCGCATTAAGCTGCCATCTGTTTGGTCACATAAAAGAAAATGTGAAATGTTTGTTTGCCTTGCTTACGCGAAGCAATGTCATCTAAATAAATAGATGTCAAAGTCATCTTAATACGCAATGTAAGGAAAAAATAGTTAATTAAGAAACAAAAATCTTACCTTAAATCTTCCTCTGGAATTCATAAAATGCTTTATGTATATGGGAGAACTTACACTTTAATTTCTACGCATACGTTTGCGGCCATCATCGTCATCTCCATTGCCGCGTTCTTCTGCCTTCAGAACCTGTAAATGACAATGAATATATTACAATTATTTGTTGAATTCCAAACTTCTTTAAGTGGTACTACTTACCTTTATTTTGGTGCCGCAAATTTCAGCTCCATGTAAAACTCTCATTGCAGATTGAGCAGAATCGCGGTCAGCATATTTAACATAACCACAATTTTTATTTGGTAGTAGGTAAACATCGATTAAACCTCTCCAGCAAGAGAACACATTTTTCAATATGGAAATGGGTAGATTCTAAATGAAATGAAAGAAATGTGATAGAAAATTAAATAATAGCAAACAAAAATATGTTTGTAAACACTGAGTGAATGATCGTAGAGATTAATTTTGGAACAATTCCAGTTTATGCTTTATTTTTGACAGGGTTACCATGATAGACCTAATGTATTGATTAACTAACATGAATTTGCCCTTTAAAATTTCCTAAGTAACTACCTTGCTTAGTTTTTGATTGCATTGTTTTAAAAGCGGACCAGACACTATGGGCAACATTATCAGTTAAAACCTCAATACTATCGCAATATCTATACCACATGACACTCAGCTTAAGATCCAATTCAAATACCAAATATCCACGAACATTCCCGAAGGGACAATGGTAAACTTCTATCGCAACAATGATTGCAGAACGGTCCTATTCTAGGATCAATTATGTGGGACCTAGCTTTTAAAGCCCTAGACCTAGCTTTTTGTAGCCAAAATACTTGAAAATGCGGGCAATATTGTGAGGAATTTTAACGCAAAATTGTGATGTCGATTGGCTTTAAAAAAAAAAAAAAAACAAATCATGGCGACAATGATATGGTGAAGCTGTTTCTCTTTGGAGAATTGAACATCTATCTATATCTCGGAATGTATTAGACCTTTTCTAGTTCTGATCATAAGTTTTATTAATATCAAACTTACCGCAGCTAGCACAATAAACAATCTTTGGGCCACAGGAGCATCAAAAGGAGCCAAAGGTTGTGCATCCGGCAATGGAACATTACAAATTGAATCCTTTTTGGGACGCCCTATAATAAAAAATCAATGTTATATGCATGCCTTTATCAAATTTTATCTCATATGCTTACTATCAATAAATGATGTATCAATGTGATTACCACCACTCATGCCGGATATTTGTATTATCAAACGTTCGCCGATAGGGTACTCCAGACCATGTAATTTATCCCTAAAAAACAAAATATGTTAACTTTTGTTTTGTAAAATCCGCCTTATATTTTTACTTTGCATATACAGCAGCTTCTGGATTATCGTACACCACAAGTGCTTCATTGGTGCGAGGATCATCTGAAAAAAAAAAAAAACATGTTTACATAATTATAAAAATACATTCCCGTTTTTATGCAAAATTATAGCAAAATAACAGTCATCAGGCATCGACAAAATATTTTGTGGTTGCTGGACAATTTGACATTTATCGATATTTCCGAAAAATCGGCAGTCAAAACTGATCGTGTGTACTCCGATTTAATCGTTAAATATAATAATGTCGATAATTTCGACATTACGATAAATTTGGGAATTATTTATTCTTTTAATGCGGGGCATACACTATACTGCCAAACTGCACTGCCAAATGAACCCTTGTGTACGTGTGTGATTGAATAGTGTGTGGCATTCCTTCAATCCATATTGCAAAAAATGATAAATTTTCCTCCAGAACTCGATTTTGTGTTGAAGTTTTCCAAATTTTTAATTTCCTCACAAATAATATTTGTTGTTTTCAAAAATTATTTGTTGGTTACTTGGAAAATAAACAAAATTCATCGGATTGAAAGGGGTTCATTTACAAAATCAAAACTATTTTGATTTCAATCCTGCCAAAACTACTCCCAAATACATTGACAAAAACTTCAAAATTTACTAATACTATTACAAATGCTGTCGTGCATGCCCATATATGGGCTATAGTGTATGCCCGGCATAAGACATGGTAGAGCAAAAAAGGTAACAGCAATACCCAGCTGACTGAACTGGGCTGTAATGTTAGTGTCAAATTCATTACGACATTTTATGTACATATTTATTTTTATGTTCGATGTATATTAGGGATATATATTTTTTTAAGAAAAAATGAAATGATGGTCGGGACCGGAGGCATTACGGCCAACCCTCCTAATTTATTTATTATGAATAAAAATTCCTTGCGGAATTTTTCCCTTTCCCCAATTTCTTAATTTTTTATTTCCATATTTATGTCCAAAAAGGCAATGTTTTTGTCGATTCGGCAAGAATATTACTTAACTAAGTGATTCTAGTAGTTTTCAACTTTTTTAAATATTGATATTAAAATTATTTTCCGTGCGGAAAATTCCGAGGGAAATATTCATGATAACTCTGAATATTTTTTATTCATTTTATAGGACAACAAATGGTCGTTGTCGTAAATTGTTCGTGATACCAAAAAATAACCCTACGACGACTAGAAAAACGGTTACGCCAAACAATTATTTTCATTATAAAAACTTTAGGGTTGGTTTTTCTCCTGGATTAAAAGTTTAAACATCATCTACTTACACTTCTATTAACTTTTGTTCCCAAAAGAATTCTTTCAAATTTAATATTTTTCCTTTTAAGTACGAATACATTCATAATACCAAACAGCCGTTTCGGCACGTCAACTTGCAATTTTGGATACGACTACGCCAACCGTAATAAGGCTGATTAGCTCTCTTCCTTTGCATGCCCGAGTCTTCCAGTTTTTAAAATTTTTTACCCGAAAAGAGTTCCCTTACTTCAAAAGGTATACAATTTATATGAGAGCAGTTCACCACTATTACTATATTTTGTAAATAAACATACCAATTGTTTACTAGTGAGAAGAAATAACTGTGTACTTGGGAATTTCATAAAAATCAGATCATATGATAAACTTGAGAATTATAGGATGTATGTAAATTTTAGTCCCTGACTATATTATTCCAGACTATGTTAAATATCACAATACAAAAAATCCTCTGGTATTGTCGTGCAATATCTATATACTTCAAGTTTGAGACATAAACATAATTTGTAATAACTCAAATATAATCCATACATATACTTACGTTCTCTTACAATTTGGCAATAATCCAAACCGGGAATAATATCGAAGAGACGCCACAATTGATCCTGGTTTACACAATTGCTCACAATAACTTCCAAACATGTTGGCTGCGATACTGCAGTGTTTTGCATGCCCATAAATTGAGACATGTTGTTGTTGAAGGAATTGTTACCCCAATCATTAAAACCGTTATTGAAATTACCGCCAACTCCTCCCATTTGTGGAAAAGAGCCCATATTTCCACCACCGAATCCACTACCACCGCCACCACCACCCATATTTCCTACTCCTCTGCCGCCCATCATAGAGTCATCACGTCCGCTGTACTGATCTCGATTGCGTGTAGTGCTGCCCTTAGGTTCGGCAAACATGGCTTTATAGTGAGCTGGACAGTTCTCAAATGCCACAGCTGCATCGTAGAATTTGGAAAATCGTATGTAAGCGAAACCTTTAGAATTTCCGCTTTGTTTGTCACGCACCAGAGTAACATTTTCAACCGGAGCCCATTGGCTGAATTCATCTCGAAGATCTTCTTCCGTGGCTGATTTGGGACATACAATAAAAAGGCGCACATATTTTTCATGCTCATTCTCAGATTTGCTTGAACCTTGATTACGACTACGAAAAAAATACAACATGGCATAAAGCATATTTTCTAAACTTGACTCATTTTGCTTCATTACTCACTTTGATGCAACGAGAACTTTGAGCGTACGATCCAAGGAACCAATAGTTTTTCCATTCATTTCCTCTTGGGCTCGTGCTGCTTCCGTTGTCTTGGAGAACTTTATGTAGGTTATTCCTTTGTTTTCGCCTGTATGTCGATCTTTTACAACCCATATATCTTCTATATGGCCAAAACGCGAAAATGCCTCCCTGAAATCTTCCTCTCTATGAGCTTTATTGCAAATAATGAATAGTCGCGACATGGGAGGAACATCTTCGTTTGGATCACCCCCACGACGTGAGTCGCGATTTCCATTCCGCGAATTTGAACGATTATCAAACATAATTACAATAAATTATTAACACAATCTTCTCTCACACAATTGCCGGTTTTTTCAATGAAGAAAAAAATTATACATACACAATAGGGAGACGCAAGTTGACTTTCGATTAGTCGGTTGGTCGACTTTGAAAAATCTTAAAATCGAAGACGACTTTTACGCTGCAGTTAAGGCTTTACCTAATTAGGAACAAGTTGAGTTGACCATGGTATAAGTAAAGAGGTAGATTTAAATGAAAAAAATCTATAGAACCCTTGTTTTTCTTGAATTCCTAAAACTTCAAAATAAAATCAACAAGTGAGTTTGTTTACAACGCATTTTTTGAGCATTTTATAAAAAACGAGAAAAATGAATGAAGAGTTATGTTTTCTCCACATAATCGAATTGTGAATATGATCAACTGATTGTTTCAATACAAATCTCACCAATCTCTTTCATACAAATGGTCTAAAAACAATTTTAAAAATCATTGACTTCGATTGTTTTTAAAATTGTTTGGCATATTATTCAAACACCACACACACATACACAGTTTGTTTATATTGTTTTGAAGTTTTAGGCATACTCGAATGAAAAAATTTAAATTGACATAAAGCTTTGGCTAACCTTTATTATTAAACCATGGAGTTGACGAACTATGCTCAAAAAAATGTTTTTTTAAATTGTATTTTTTTTCAATTAGCCGGCCTTCGGCCGGGGATTTAAGACTTTCTCCTATGGACAGGTGCAAATCTAGGGCAAGGGAACAACTTTTTTTTAAATTTAAAATTTTTCTCTTATCAGCTGGCCTTTAACAAAGGAATTTTTGGAACTTCAAAGGCCCATATCTCGGGAAGTATGGACTTCCGCAACAAATGTTATATATATTTGAGATCAGGGTGACGAGATCTACCTGTGATAAAAATTTCATTTCGATCCGAGCATAGTTGGCCAGCTCGTCTTATGCCCCTAATTAATTGCGTGTTGCGTGTGCGTTCGAAAAAACAAAATACATGTATTTCAAATTGACAACAAAAACAAATACATGTATTTTGTTTTTTGAACGCACACGCAACACGCAGTTAATTAGGTAAAGCCATTACACATGTCAGCATAAGCTTTGTTCCTTTATGGGTACTTTACACGATATGTTTTTTACATATGAGTTGTCACTTTGCATATACATCTTGTATTGGAGAAGTGACAACTCATATGTAAAAAACATACCGTGTAAAGTACCCATTACTTTTTTAATGGTAATGTTAAGTTTACATTTACGAAATCCACTCCATTTAAACTGTCAATTCCATAGCTCAAACGTCAAATGAAATCTCATCTTGATTTCATTTGACGTTTAACCTATGGATTTGACAGTTGAAATCGAGTGGATTTCGTAAATGTAAACCAAGCATAAGAGTGGTAAAAGAGAAAAGTGTCAAAATTGCTATCTCATGAACATTTTTACCAGAAAAGTAAAGGAACGGAAAAATGGTAGATCTGGCAGCAATGTCAAAAAGAAACGTAAAAAAATCAATTTTCGTCTTTTATTTCACAGTTTTTAATTTAGTTTTTTCGGCGTTCGAATTTTTCTTCTGTTTTTCGTCCATTTTCTTCTTCATTGTGAAATAATCGTCAAACAAAAGTCGAGAAATCAGTTCTGCCATTTTTTACCTGCAGAAATTTTGCTGGTAGCCTGTGGTAGAAGAGAAAGCCATTTTCGCTCTCTCCTTTCTCACTCTCTTAAAAATTGCTTCCAGTTTTGCCACTTTTCGGGGTTAAGGAACGCTTTGCAGGTTAAAAATGATAACCTCAGGTAAGTAAAGGAACACAGCTATAGTTTAATAATAAAGGTTGGCTAAAGCTTTCTGTCAATTCATTTTTTTCTTTCAACTGTTCCTAAAACGTCAAAACAACCCTGTAGGAAGAGTGGGGTCATGTGTTGACATGTCGCCACTTTGTCTACTAATATGGTGACAAAGTCAACACTTTGTCACCAGGTTGTCAACTATTGATACCTTTACCTTAATAAGAAGAAGCATTGTGTATATTGACAGATGATAACCCAACGAAGCATCCTTTTTTTTAATTTTCTTAATTGTTTGGCGTAAAATAATTTTTGCGGTTGGTGAAAAAAGTGTTTTTGTAAAAATCAATAAAATATCGTGAAAACATAAAGCATATAATTTCAATAACAAGTATGAGCAGAAGAAAATATAAAAGACATGTGAAAAATAAACAATTCTATAGCAAAGTACGAATTCTGAGGCGACTAACAACATTTGTGGTGAAATTTGGACAATTAGACATTATGTGGAACCTTTAGAGAAGATTGTGGAGCCTGATGTATATATTGTCCCGTCTCGCTGGAAATGCTGAACGCAACTAAACATAATAATGAATTACAATGTTGAAGAATTATTTGGCAAAAATCGATTGTGAGATTTTTCCAATGTTATACAGCTGTAATAGGCAAGCAAATTTAAGAACATATTTTTTATTTATGTATGTTTATTTATACATATTTATTCTTTTCAATTCCTAGATGTTATATCAACATTCAGCGAATCGCCTGATAAAACTTTAAGTGCAACAGAAGAAGAACTATTTTAAGCAGACAAGTCATTGGTGCGACTTGGCCAAGAAAATAAAACGAAAACTTTTTTATTATTTATATGTTAAAATGTTTAAGCAGCCTTAAAAACATTGTCTTTATTTACTAATTTTTACTTATGTGGAATCTTTGGCTTAGCCATTTAAAAAGATAAAAATACTGTAATACGCTATTTGTACATTTTTAGCATTTTCAAAATTAATTTTTTTATTCTTTAATGAAATATAGTATTTAAACAAATGTGTAGCTTCATCTTCCTATTAAACGTACTATATATCTTTTTTGTCTAAGAAAAGATCCAAATAAGCTAAAAAAATTAGTATTGAAAATCTGGTACTATTGACTCACTACCTCCAATGTCTATACTGACTCACTACCTCCATTGTCTATACTGACTTACTACCTCCAATGTCTATACTGACTCACTACCGCCAATGTCAACACATGGTTCCTCGGGAACTACTGACTTACTATTGACATACTAGTTCCATTGTCAGTACTGACTTTCGAATGACACGTTCATACAAAATGTCTATAGGAAATTACATTAGTTGTCTACAGTTTGTCAGTAGTACTGTTGACAATGTCAGTAGTAAGTCAGTATAGATTCACTATTGACATTTCCTACAGGGAATATACACAATCTGTGTATGTGTGTGTGTGCTGTTTGAATAATATGTCAAACAATTTTAAAAACAATCAAATTCAATTATTTTTAAAATTGATTATAGAACATTTGTATGAAAGAAATTTGTCAGATTTGCATTGAAACAAGCATTTTGTCATATCCACAACTCGATTATGTGGAAAAGCCTTGACACTTCATTCATTTTTCGCGTTTTATAAACTGCGGCATAAATAGAATACTCTACCAGCTGGCGGAAAAATCTGAAATGTTTACCACAGGTAGACCTTTACCTCCTGATTACAAAAATATAAAGTTTGTTGGGGGAAGTCCATACTTCCCGAGATATGGGCCTCTGAAGTTCCGAAAAATTCCTTGTTAAAGTAAAAAAAAAAAAATAGTAAAAAAATTCCCGTGCCTTAAATTGGCTCCTGTCCATAGGAGAAAGTCTTAAATCTCCGGCCGAAGGCTGGCTACTTAGAAAAAAACTTAAAATTTAAAAAAAAAATTTCAGATTTTTTTCCGTCAGCTGGTAGAGTATTCAATTTATTCCTAAAGTGCTCAAAAATGGTGTTGTAAACCGACCCACTTGTTGCTTTTGTGTTTACTAATTTTGACGTTTTATGGCCCCGGCACATACGGTACGTTGTGCGTTGCGTCACGCGTTAAAAACAACAACCACATGAAAAAAATGTAAGTGATGCCAAGTTTGTTCTTGAAGTTTTCATGTGGTTGTTGTAACGCGACGCACAACGTACCGTATGTGCCGGGGCAATAAAGGCCTCGGCACATACGGCGCGTTGAGCTTTGGGTTACAACAACCACATGAAAACTTCAAGAACAAACTTGGCATCACTTACACATTTTTCATGTGGTTGTTGTTTTCAACGCGCAACGCGTTGCACAACGTACCGTATGTGCCGCGGGCTTTAAGGCCTGCGTACATAAACTGCCTTGCCTGCTTACCTTGTTTACTTCTGATAAAAGAATAAAAAAGAAAAGGGCAACCCAGTTCGAAATTTCCTCGGCCTTCTTTATTCTTTTATATTTATTATGTCCAAAATGAAGCAGGAAAGCAAGGCAATCAGGCAGAGCAGCTTATGTACGCAGGCCTTTAGGAATTCAGGAAAAACAAGGGTTCTATAGATAGTTTTCATTTAAATCTACCTCTTTACTTATACCCATGGCCCAATTATACAGGTCCTCTATCAAGCGAATTCAAACAAAAACAAAGATTTGAAATGTCAAAATTCATAAACAAAGGCGAAAAATTTGTTTTCGTCGACACTGAATATGTTTTGAAGCGAATTTCTTTATTGTCAATTAAGTGCATACATAACATTTTCCGAGAAAAAGTTGTTGACGCAGTTATTTTTGTTTAGCGTAACAGAAAATACCAGCTGATCGATCTTTAACTGCCAAAATAAGTTATTGTAAATTAAATTCTTATACAAAACACAACAAATGTTGACATTTTACGTGTTCAACATAAACTTGATTTGTTTTCTTTTTTCGATATACATCTACCTGTTCCTCTACACTTTGACATTTCTCTACCTCACAGCAAATTCAAATGACAAATATGAATTTTGACAGCTCAAATCAAAATCATTTGTTTTTGAGAGAGGACCTTTATAATTGGGCCATGCTTATACCACGTAAATTGGTGCCAATTGGGTACATGTATTATACTCGAAAATGTCGAAAAAGTGTTCGACTGGCATGCAGTTTTCTTGTGTGTTTACACATGCCAGTGCAAGTTCAATTTCAAAATTATTTTAAGCCGCATTAAGACACAAAAGTGCATTATATTTCAGGTTTAAAAAACAATTCACAACATATTTTATTACTTTTTATTTTATTTCGTTTTAAAAAGATTGTTTTCAATCATAAACATAATGAATCTGGTATTGCCGCCTTATTGTGTAATCCCAGAGGGGAAATTATTTATCAACCTAAATTTGCATGAAAAACATCAAAATTTTGTCTTTACTAACCAGTAATATATTGCAGCTACCAAGATGTATTATTTGTGTTTCCTAACCTTTTTGAAAATATGCATTAAATCTTTGCATTCTTAAAAGAAACAAAAATGTACATTGAAGCAATCCATATTTCAATAAATACACTTTAATGCCCTCTACATTTCAATAGTAACAATTTTCATAGTTTTGCACCTTTGTCATTGTGAGTTTGTAAATATTCCAATTTCCCATTGTGATTGATTCATTGTATTTTAAAGTTAACTGACAGAATGCAACTATGTAAATAATTTATTCTACTACTCTTGTAATACAACTCATTAATTACTACTTTCGATATACCATTATATGCAACTGTAAACTATTACCGCCCTACTATTTCTTCTCACAATTTGTACTTAAGCTAGAACAAAATTCAATAAAATCGCTCAGTTTGTGATCTACAATCTAACGCGTTACATAACCATCAGATAAGATCGCAAGGGGTGATCTCCATTCTAACATGTTATGTAACTATCAGATAAGATCACAATGAAACAATTTGTCCGTCCGGCAGTATACATCAATCCTCACTTGTGTTTTCGTGTACAATCGACACGAGATTGTTATAATGGCGCCCAACGTGGGGCCTTGTATCGCGACCACACCAACCATAATCTGTGAGTAATAGCCGAGGACAACAACAACAAATTCAATAGCACAGCGTAATTCTTGGAACGATCAGTTGCCGCATTCGTATCCAAAGATGACCCACAAGAAGAAAGTGCCTGTTGGAAAAGAAGCTTGATGAATCAACAACTAAGTACGTGTACGATGTATGAGTTTTACTCCAGGGTGAGGTGAACATACATCCACCTCTGCTGTCAATTATTCATCTTTACTCCTGCAAAATGAACCGCGAACCATGTTGAGAAAAAGAAGGTTGATGAATCACCAACAATGTACGTGTACGATGCAGTTTTACTCCAGGGGGAGGCCAAATACATCCACCTCTACTGTTAGTTAGTCACCTTTACTCCAGGGGGAGGTTCCGCAGAAAGTCTTCAACGCCATCTTTATGCAATTACTACAGTCTTATTGGCATAATAGCAGTTTCAACAACGAATGTTCCACATGCAGTCCATCCTAAGCAGAAGCAACAATCCTGATGCAGGTTACAATAGAAGTTCAACAATCCGTAATTTCTGATGCTTCATCGGGACGCTTTCAGCATCAGAGGGGGAGACTGAAGCAATCCATATTTCAATAAATACACTTTAATGCCCTCTACATTTCAATAGTAACAATTTTCATAGTTTTGCACCTTTGTCATTGTGAGTTTGTAAATATTCCAATTTCCCATTGTGATTGATTCATTGTATTTTAAAGTTAACTGACAGAATGCAACTATGTAAATAATTTATTCTACTACTCTTGTAATACAACTCATTAATTACTACTTTCGATATACCATTATATGCAACTGTAAACTATTACCGCCCTACTATTTCTTCTCACAATTTGTACTTAAGCTAGAACAAAATTCAATAAAATCGCTCAGTTTGTGATCTACAATCTAACGCGTTACATAACCATCAGATAAGATCGCAAGGGGTGATCTCCATTCTAACACGTTATGGTAACTATCAGATAAGATCACAATCAGACAATTTGTCCGTCCAGCAGTATACAACAATTCTCCCTTGTGTTTTCATATACAATCGACACCAGAGGTTGTTATAACATGGATTAAAAAATAGTCTCAGCAACTCTTTTTTCATTTTAGACATATCACTGGCAGCCAGCTCAAAATTTTGCTGGCATGAAAAATCTAGTGCCAGTGGAGTCGACAATTCAAAAAATGTAATTGCGGTAGTAAAATATTTGGGCTGTTCCTTTACTTTTGAAAATGGTAAACCCGGCAAAATTAGTAAAAGTTGTAAACTGCTTCCATATGAATTATATGGTTTCTAAAGTAAAGGAACGCTTTTCGAGTAAAAAGTGGTAAAACTTGAAGATTCTTGCACGTAAAGGAACAGAGCTATTGTGTATGTATTAAATTTTTCGAACTGTCACTGGCATGTGTAAACGCTGTAGAGCTGGCAAAAAATCGATGGCACTATCGATAAAATCGATTATTTTTTAAAAATTAAATATCGATAGATAGTTTTGCCTATCGATATTATCGGAACAAAAATCTCCAACCTAAAATTCGTTGAAATAAATAGAAATTTCGCTGCTTTTCGGTTTTGTGTGTGTGAGAAAGTAAGTACGTAGTTACACGTATACATTTTTCGGAAAAGTAAAATGCATTTTTTTAATATTTTTATAAAATAAAAGCAATTGTTTATTCTGCTTTACATTTCTGTGAACTACTTGTGCAAAATGTCAAGAAAAGCATTGACATTTCCGCCATTTTCATCTCCAAATTAATGGTCTTGACAACTTAACGATAATATAGATAGCAATCGATATTTTATAATATTATATCGAAAATATCGAATGTTGGGAATATCGATGGTTTGCTAGCTCTAGTACACATTGTCACTAGGCGTTTACACCAGACAGTTTGTCTTCAAATGCAATTCTGATTTACTAATGGGTACTTTACACGACATGTATTTTACATATGTTCTGTCACTTTGCATATACATTTTTTATATAAACAATGACAACCCATATGTAAAAAACATATCGTGTAATGTACCCTTAACACATACATACATTTGTCGGCTGTCTCCCAGCTGTCAATCAGTTTTTCACAGACAGCAGGGTTAACAAATTTTTGACATTTTTGTGAAAAAGAAGTGAAATGATAATTTAAATGTGTTGAAAACAAAAGAATATGTACAAAAACAAAATGTATGAACGGAAAAATCGATGGTTTTCATTCATAATTTTACAACTGTTTTTGCAGTTGTCTGGACGCCTACGTCACAGAGGCAAGTTTTGAGTTTTTGACAATCAATACATGAAGTCAACTGTCCTGTCTTTTGTAAACGCAGGGTCAGTTTTGACTGACGATTGCTCTGTTCCTTTACTTTAAAAAGCATACAATTTATATGAGATCAGTTCACCACTTTTACCATTTTTTGCCACTGTTACCATTTTTAAAAGTAAAGAACCGTCCAGCAACCACAAAATAGGTCTGTACGATAACTTCGCAAGTGAAAAGTACTTGCAAGTACTCAGTAACGTCTCTCCACCAATTTTAATCTCTCGAAGCTAAAAATTTGCAGATTGTTATCGAACAGCAATTTGCAAAAACTTGCAAGAAGTCAGCTGATTTGAAGAAGAAGTTGGCGGAAAAGATTAAATAAATAAATAATAAAATAAAAAAGTAGTCACCACAAACTACAAAATAAGTTATTTTATTTACATTATCGTTTCCCATAATTTGTTTAATAATTTTTCCCCTTTTTATTTCTACTTTTTTTTAATAAACAAACGTTTGTTTATGATTTTGCCAAGAAGTCCGCCACAAAACATTCGAATTTAAATCAGCTGATCAAACTTGCAAGTTCTTACAAGAGAAATTTTCCTTTCAAAAACTTGTAAACAAAACTCTCCAAAGCTCTCCAAAATTCTCTCACTATTGTCTCCAAATTCGCTCTCTTTTACTTTACAAGTTTGTTATCGAACAGCATTTTGTTAGAGTTTGTGCAAATTTGCACAAACTTTTGGGTTATCGTACAGACCTAATATTAGGTCTGTCTGGTTACTCAAAAGTTTGCAACAATTTGTACCAATTGTTACTGAAAGTTGTCTGTTAACTCACATTGTCTCCGTTACCCCCCGTTTACCCAATGATTACACATGCAAGTAACTTACAGACAGTTGTGTATACATATTATAGTCGAAACTTCAATTTTTTCGAACTGACACTTGCATGTGTAGACGTTCGGAAAAAAAATGAAGTTACTTTCAAAGCACTTACATTGATTACTGACAAGAAAATTTTGTCGGCAGTGAGGTTGTTAGTTGGTGTGGCAATGAATATGTGTGAGTGTATTGGTGTTTTACATTGCTGCCAGATCTACCATTTTTCCGTTCCTTTACTTTTCTGGTAAAAATGTTCATGAGATAGCAATTTTGACACTTTTCTCTTTTACCACTCTTATGCTTGGTTTACATTTACGAAATCCACTCGATTTCAACTGTCAAATCCATAGGTTAAACGTCAAATGAAATCAAGATGAGATTTCATTTGACGTTTGAGCTATGGAATTGACAGTTTAAATGGAGTGGATTTCGTAAATGTAAACTTAACATTACCATTAAAAAAGTAATGGGTACTTTACACGGTATGTTTTTTACATATGAGTTGTCACTTCTCCAATACAAGATGTATATGCAAAGTGACAACTCATATGTAAAAAACATATCGTGTAAAGTACCCATAAAGGAACAAAGCTTATGCTGACATGTGTAATGGCTTTACCTAATTAACTGCGTGTTGCGTGTGCGTTCAAAAAAACAAAAACAAAATACATGTATTTGTTTTTGTTGTAAATTTGAAATACATGTATTTTGTTTTTTCGAACGCACACGCAACACGCAATTAATTAGGGGCATAAGACGAGCTGGCCAACTATGCTCGGATCGAAATGAAATTTTTATCACAGGTAGATCTCGTCACCCTGATCTCAAATATATATAACATTTGTTGCGGAAGTCCATACTTCCCGAGATATGGGCCTTTGAAGTTCCAAAAATTCCTTTGTTAAAGGCCAGCTGATAAGAGAAAAATTTTAAATTTAAAAAAAAGTTGTTCCCTTGCCCTAGATTTGCACCTGTCCATAGGAGAAAGTCTTAAATCCCCGGCCGAAAGCCGGCTAATTGAAAAAAAATACAATTTAAAAAAACATTTTTTTGAGCATAGTTCGTCAACTCAACTTGTTCCTAATAACCCCCCGTTTACACATGCAAGTGGCAGTTCGAAAAACACCAATACACTCACACATATTCATTGCCACACCAACTAACAACCTCACTGCCGACAAAATTTTCTTGTCAGTAATCAATGTAAGTGCTTTGAAAGTAACTTCAATTTTTTTTCCGAACGTCTACACATGCAAGTGTCAGTTCGAAAAAATTGAAGTTTCGACTATAATATGTATACACAACTGTCTGCAAGTTACTTGCATGTGTAATCCTTTGGTAACCAGACACACATATTTTGTGGTTGCATGATGATAGACAAAATTGAACGGACACACTAGCAAGCAAACGATTATTTGAGCAAAACTAGCTCTGTTCCTTTGCGTGCAAGAATCTTCAAGTTTTACCACTTTTTACTCGAAAAGCGTTCCTTTACTTCATACACCATACAATTCATATGCTTGCAAATATCTGTTCTGGTATTTTTTGGGATCTTCAATTCAAACACTGAAAAGCCAATTGATATTTCCCTTCGCCGGGATGAAATCATAATATTGGTAGCGATCAGTAAATTTTGCAGGCTGTCAGTGCGTTTTGTAAACATTACTCTCTGTATAGAAAGGTACTGATGAAGTTAAGCCAATGAGGGAATACTCCAGACTTAAGCAATCATTATCGAAAAAATATTAAAAATTGGTAGATTTTTGCAGTACTGGAACAGACCAATTGCTCTGTTCATTTACTTTTGAAGATGGTAAAACCTGCAAAAGTAGTAAACTCCTTCCATATCCATTGTGGTGTCTGAAGTAAGGGAACGCTTTTCGAGTTAAAAGTGGTAAAACTTGAAGATTCTTGCACGTAAAGGAACAGAGCTATTATTAAACAAAAACTCAATTTACTTTACCAAAAATTAGTACACGCGACTACTGGCTAATAGTTTTTTCACGATACGTTATTTTACAGATGTGTAAATTTTCATTGGCATTTACCATCAACCGGATAATTGGTGTCTTTTTACTTACTAAATGTTGATGAAACAATTTTTTCAGCAACTTTTCCTTTATACAACTGTCAAAATTTGAAACATTTGTAATAATTATTACTAATTATCACGTGAAAAGACACAGCTAATAAAACAAAAAGTTTGTAATTTATTTTGGTTTATTCTATACACTGCTGATGAAAGTAAATACTTGTGAAACAAGTATTGAATCTTAATAAGACCTATATAAAGAATGGATGATTTCCTTTTTAGAGATGAAGTATCTCCCAATACTATAGACGATAATTTTAAGGATAATGATTTGTGATTGATTATAATTTATAAGTTAGTTTGTATTTTAGTGTGTGCAGTAGAGTAGGTAGGTATTAATTCCTTCAAGTAAGTAAATCCGTTATTTTTGTTTTGTTAGTTTCCAATAGTAGAAGTTGTTGTGGTAACATTTGAGTTGTCAGTTTATAGTGTTTCGTAATCGTTTTAGTCCACTGTTGTTACTTGTATGTCTGCGGAAACAAAAGACAAATAGACTTTCAATAATGAAATAATAGTTTTTCTACAATGTTATTTTTATCCAAACACGCAAATTTTATTCAAAAAATATTAAGCATATTACTTACCTTGTATTGTCTCGATACACAACGATAATTAAACATATTTTAAACTTACTTGTTAGTTTCGTCGCATACGCTTCCGGCTTCCATCATCGCCTGCGTTTTTAGAGCCATCATGTTTTACTTGTTCCTCAGCTTCAACAATCTAAAAAATAGTTTTTTTTTTTTTAAATAAAGTGTTATGAAACACTAAATGAAAAGGGACCTTTATTTTTGTTCCACATATTTCGGCGCCACTTAGGGTTTCCATTGCTTTCAATGCAGATTCTTTGTCAGCATATTTAATATAACCACATGATTTGTTTGGTAAAAAATACAAATCAATTAGTCCAGGCCAACAGCAAAATATGTTCTTTAATATGGCAACCGGAACTGGCTAAAATAGTAAATTGCTTGATTAGTATGGTAATTCAATCAAAAAGTGATTAGTTCTTACTGTAGGCATTATCATAAATAATCGCTTAGCTACTTGAGATTCGGCAGGGGCCATGGGATGCGATTGTGGTAAGGGCACACTGCAAAAAGTTTCCTTTCTAGTATGCTCTGAAATATCAAGAACATCTCTTGTAAATATACTTTTTCGAATATGATTACATACTCTCTATAAACGATGTATCAATGTGTGCCGAACTCATATCCGATAATTTGACTATTATACGTTCACCAACAGGATATTCAAATCCATGGATTTTTTCTCTGTTGAAGAATTATTTTTAATAAAACAAAGATAATTTATTGTGTAAAATAGTTACTTGGCGTAAATTGCAGATTCTGGATTGTGATATACGACAATAGCTTCATTATTATAGTCGCCCTCTATCAAGAGAAAATGAAAGAGATTTGATTATTTTATGAACTACAAAAAGTTACTCCATACAAATGTTACCTTTAAGAATTTGGCAGTAATCTAAACCAGGTACTATGTCAAATAATCGCCACAGCTGATCTTGTTTAATAGTCTTACTCACTATTACATTTAGCGAAGTTGGTTGAGATTGTTCGCCTCTTTTTAGCTTCAATAACTGACTGGGTTCGGCTTTTTCTGAATACTGTTCTTCAGTATGGCGCTTTGAGTTTTTCGGATCCGCAAATTTGGCCTTATATTTGGGTGAACAGTTTTCAAATGCCAAAGCTGCGTGATAAAATTTGGTATAGCGGATGTAACCGAAACCTTTGGGATTGCCGGTATCCTTATGTCGAATCAGAGTAACACTTTCTACTGGACCCCATATTTTGAATTCATTGCGTAGTTCTTGTTCGTCAACTTCTTTTGAACATTGTATGAAAAGTCTCACACATTGTTCCTGCTCAATTTTTTGAGATTTATTGGCTCCTTGACTTCGACTAGCAGCAACAAATACCCTTAATGGCCGATCAGATTTTCCTATTATACTACCATGCAATTCTTCCTGAGCCTTTGCTGCCTCAGACGTTTTTGCATATTTCACATATGCAAAGCCTTTGTTTTCCCCAGTATCCTTCTCCTTTATAATTTTAACATCCTGTAAGAGACCGTAGGGAGAAAAACTTTTACGGATATCATTTTCCGTATGACTTTTGTCGCAGAATATGAATAGGCGAGACATAGGAGGATCATCTTCACTTGCTTCGGGAGCCCGCCCAGCTTCGTTTCCGTGTTCAGAATAATCGGGCATCATGAACTTTTATTTTTAAAACGTATAAATTTATATTTTTGTATGTATGTACACCGCAATTACACACGAAAAGAATAAGAGATACTGATTTTTGGTCGATAAGAAGACAATGGAAAAATAACCAATAAAGATGAGTGGCCAAAACAGAATTACAAAATTGTAGGGATGCGTAAGTCGGCTATGACCTTCTTTCACGGTACAATTACAAAGGTAGATGCCTCAGCCCAGCTGATCGAATCTAAAACGTCAAAAAACTAGGAATTCGCCATGAAAAATCAAAACAAAAAACCATATGATTCGGTAAGTAAGAGGTAGCATGTCTACACTTTATAGACGAACACAAGCGATAAAAAGAGACAACAAGAGATCATTTGGCGAAAATTTTGACATTTTACATTACAAAAAAAGTTGCTTTGTTTTACCAATTCGCCGTTGTTTCTACCTTTTTATTGTACCATGCCAAAATTCAAATGATGAAATAGAATTTGACATTTACATGTCAATTCATGCAAGAATGTACTAATTTTCAAACAAAACAAATGTTGACATTTTACGTGTACAACTTTAAGTTTATTTGTTTTCTATTTTCGAGATACATCTACCTGTTTCTGTAAATCTGACCAGATTTGCCATACAAAAATTAAATCCTCTCACGACAGGGTTTATTTTAAATCCGGCACAAATCCACCAAAAATACAGTGTTGTATTCGGTATTTGTGCTAAAAATTCCAACTCTAGTCAAAAAGTACCAAAAGTTGCAACGGTTTTTGCAACGGAGTTTGGTCGCTTGAGATTTTATGGGGTTAATAAATCTAAAATTATTTGAAAACCATAAAATGTTTTATTTTTTTATATTATGCTTGGTTTACATTTACGAAATCCACTCGATTTCAACTGTCAATTCAATTGTTTAAACGTCAAATGAAATCGAATGGATTTCAGATGAGTTTTCATTTGACGTATACGCAAAGGAATTTTGTAGTGAAATCGAGTGGATTTCGTAAATGTAAACATAGTTTAACAAAGAAAACGTTGTTAACCCTGTTTTCTATGCGTCAAAAATATTCGGTTTTTGTAACTTTTGTTAACCAGGCGAGGCAGCTTATAGTACTTTTATATATAACAGGATTTAACAAACCCACTGGGTTTTAAATGTCAATTCCATTACATATACGTCAAACAAATCCTCATAAAGAAGGTTAACCCTGCAAAAGGCTATAATATAAACATGGCCTTATGTACGTAGGTCCCAATTTACATTGGGCGAGTTTACTTGCGGCAATTGTCATTTTGTAGGAGAGAGAGGTGAGGCATATGGTAACCCTTTGCCTCTCAGCACCCTCTCTCACCTAGAAACTGACAATTGCCGCAAGTAAACTCGCCTAATGTAAATTGGGACTAGGCCTTTAGGATGAAAAGAAGTATGTTATGGAAACAAATTTACTAGGCGTTTACACCAGACAGTTTGTCTTCAAATACAACTCTGATTTACTAACACATACATACATTTGTCGGCTGTCTCCCAGCTGTCTATCAGTTTTTCACAGACAGCACGGTTAACAAATTTTTGACATTTTTGTGAAAAAGAAGTGAGATGATAATTTAAATGTGTTGAAAACAAAAGAATATGTACAAAAACAAAATGTGTGAACGGAAAAGAAAAGGAAATCTATGGTTTTCATTCATAATTTAACAACTGTTTTTGCAGTTGTCTGGACGCCTACATCACAGAGGCAAGTTTTGGGTTTTTGACAATCAATACATGAAGTCAACTGTCCTGTCTTTTGTAAACGCAGGGATAATGAGGAGACCCTATTACATATTGAAAACACATGGTCTGTTCCTTTATGGGTACTTTACACGATATGTATTTTACATATGGATTGTCACTTTGCGTATACATTTTGTATATAAAAAGTGACAACCCATATGTAAAATACATATCGTGTAAAGTACCCATTAGGCGGCCATCAGACCATCTGCTTTTTCACATGTATGTTGTCACTTTGGGTATACTAATATACAGCACAGCTGATGTCATACATGTGAAAAAGCAGATGGTCTGATGGCGGCCTTACTTTTGAAAATGGTAAAACCGGCAAAAGTAGTAAAAGTTGTAAAGTGCTCCCATATGAAGTGTATGGTGTCACAAGTAAAGGAACGCTTTTCGAGTAAAAAGTGGTAAAACTTGAAGATTCTTGCACGTAAAGGAACAGAGCTACAATTTACAACAAAAGTAAAAATACAGATGATTGTCAATTCTACCTTCTATAAATGTGACCTGTTGGGAACCATAAATTTCAAATATGGGTTGTTTAGGGCAAAACCTATAATTCTGCGTGTGCGTTCAAAAATACAAAATACATGTATTTCAAAATTGAAATTACGATTTAATTTTAAAAACGGAACAAGTTGAGTTTAAGCATTAAGTTCGGATAAAATTATAATTTTTTTTTTATAGCCGGTATCTCGGGAAGTATGGACCGCAATAAATGTTGTATATATTTGTGATCAGGGTGACGAGACCTACCTGTGACAAAAATTTGGTCCCGATCCGAGCTTAATGAAAACATTCAACTTATGCCTATTCTTGGGTCTAAAATTAATTTGGGTATTCAAAAAGAAGAGTACACCCTAGTCCGTCCATAAAATACTCGAAAAATAAACGTAAACGGGGTGAACAAAATGCTTGAGGTGTGAAGAAAAAGGTGAAGTGTGTCTCTGTCATTTTGCAAAGGGAACGTGCATTCATCATCAAGGTTTTACATAATTAATTGCGTGTTGCGTGTGCGTTCAAAAAACAAGAACAAAATACATGTACATATTTGTTTTTGTTTTCAATTTGAAATACATGTATTTTATTTTTTCGAACGCACACGCAATTTATTAGGTAAAGCCTTCAAATACAAACATAGGTTCTGTTCCAGAACATTCAAGAATCTACTAATTTTTAATATTTTTTCGATATCAAAAATATTTATCGTAGTAAAAAAGTAAAAATGTGTAGATGTATATATTTAATACGCATTGAGATTTCTTTATTTCTATGGTAATTTATATTGATTAGAAATGTTACACAACTATAATTAGTAATAACTATATATGTTTATGTATTATAAATGTATGAATAAAGTTTATACTGCCTAAGAAATAACGTAGAGTATTGTTTACTCATTCCATAGCTCTTCATCCCGTCCAAACTTGTATGTAAGATTTGCTAAGAGTATCAATAAGTTTTGCATAAGCAATGCTACACCAAGGCCAGAATCCTTTTTAGCTATATAAAATAATGAATGGAATGAGTGGAAAATTTTATATAGATAAGATATGCACTACTTACGGTTGTTAATAAAGTCATCAATCATTACCCATATAGCTGCAATAATCGAAGCAAATCCCATTACAAATCCAATAAGAAGCCATATTTTTGCAATTCTAGCTCCAGATTCGGATGTATTATCTTCGGATATCTAAAATTGTAAATATTTAAATGATAATAATTATGCTGAAGAAGCTATAAAAGCAGAATACAATCTTACATGAGAGTTCTTCACAGTGTTCACCATAAAGAGACTAATTGTTCCAAAAACTCCAATAAAGACATGCCCGGTTGTTATTTGATGTTTTGGGTCTACAGACATGGCGTCTATTAAAGTCCACCATCCTGCAAAGAACTGAAATATATAAAAACACTTTTAACAATTCTGCATTTGTTCGATTCCTTTTAAAATACATTCGCTATGTTTTTGGTTTAAGAATGTGAAAATAGCGAAAAACATAGTAGTAAACCGTGCAAAGACAAAGAAGATATACATATGTAGAAGAATCTAATTACACTATGCAACACTGAAAATACAAACAACTTCTATTATGCATTTTTTGAAAGTACAGATTGAGACTATGGGCTCATCTAAACCGGGCTAAAACTACAGTTTTTTGCATTTATCGGACCTGTATCTCAGAAACGAGTGGGAATTTGGCCTTCCTATCTTTGGCAATATTTGGTCTGTTCCAGTACTGCAAGAATCTACTAATTTTTACTATTTTTTCCGATGACATAAAGGAAAAAATGTTATCGTAGTAAAAAATAGTAGCTTCTTGCAGGTTCTGGAACACAGCAATTGTAGCCCTAAACTAGTAAAATTAATTTTTGAACAGACCACATAGGAAAAACTCCATCTAGGGCATCAACATCGATAAAATATAGAAAATTTTATATAATTGCTAAACTTCTGGTCAGTATCTGCTAAACTACTGGGAGTTGAACCAAGTAACCGTTTGCAAAAATATTCCAAATAAAGATCTCAGCAATTCTACAGAACATTCTGAAACTCTTATTTCATGTTGTTTCAGCGGTATTTTTGATCGTTAATTTTACAACACGTATTTCAAACACAGTTCACACCAACAGTTTATTCTCGCATTTCGGATTTCACAGCATTTTTACGTATTTATTAAGTGGTCGTTGAAAAATATACTGAAAACAACGTGATAAAGCATTTCACAACAATGCACTGTGGTCCCAGCCCGCGACAAAAATACCAAAATCGAAGTCTACAAATTTTGATTGTAACTATTCAAATCTATCGCAGACACATCAAATTTAATATTCCGGCTTTCTTTTTACAACTTCTAACAGTACTTGCTAAAGCAGAGCCATAGAAGTGAGCATTTCCATTTGAAGAAATTGAGACATTGAAATTTCGATTAACGTAGTGACAAGTTTCAAGTGATATCACAAAAAAGTAATGTGTAAAACGACTATAGTAAGAAATGGATGTTAGAGTTAATGGTATTATTGTTTTTAATGAATTTCTGTGAGTGTTTTTTTTATTTAGTATTGCGAAAAGAAATAGACTTTTAGTACCTTGGATCCTCGCGGATCCTCACGTTATTTTTACTTAAATGTTCGTGGAAGTGTCCAGAATTAGAAAAAAATTATCTCGTCTGCCGAAAGTTGCCGAGCGGTATTCAGTTTTCATTATACTGAGTATACTCGAAGTTTTGTGAATGTTTAGTATAGGATTTTTGGGTGTTTTCAAGCAAGCGGTGTTGGTGTTTTGCATTTTGTTTCGATTCTTTTTTATAAAAAATGATGTTTTTAGGATTACTGTATGAATTTGGGTTTTCACATTTGTATGTTTTGAAATATGGTGTTCAAAAAACTTTGTCAATGCCAGCATGGGACGCACGATATTCGAAGAAATTATAGCAAACCTTCAGGTGGATGTTGCCGGATATGATTTCTCTAAGTTGTAAGATCGTATAAAAGACACCATTATTTTTGAAACATACATGCCACTTCAAAAATTATCTGCCGTTGAAAGTAAAAACGCGGAAGTCCTGCCGTAGATTTAAGCTCCACACAGATATCTAAACAACATTGAATGGTTAAATTGGCAAGCAGTGTGGTCTGGTTTACTGTTTATATATCCTGGTACATTTGTAGTCGATCTGGGAATTCTCCTAATCGATATATCCTGTAGCTAGTATTTATTGTAATAGATGCCAACCCATCCTCGCGAACTAAAAGTCTCATAAAACATCATAGTTTCCAGATATTCCCTATTTGAGACCTATAGGACATTGTTTACATCTAATATGATCTGGTACACCTTTAGTCCATATGTTAACCCTCTTAGTAAGAATAATATGTGCCTCACATTGTTGATACATGTTACCAGTCAATCCTTGTCAAGAATAAAATTCATAAAATGTCATGATTTTTACAAACGTTTTTGTAAACAAATTTAGACCAAATACTTAAATATGCCAAATATCGGGAGTTAACATGATATAGGACTATACCAAAATGTGGACATATATAGATGAATTTTGGCAAGAATGTTTGATACAAATTATAAACTAGAAATGTCAAATAGCAGCACATTCAGTTGGAAATTATGGTCAAAATCGTGAATTTATAAAAAACGGGAGGTACGTCTATATGGGGGATATACCAAAACATGGACCTGTATCGACCATGGACCTACGCAAGATGTTTAATGCCACCAAAGAACACAAAATGTCAAATTACAGCGAATTAACTTTGAAAATTCAGACAAATTGTTGAAATTGATAAAAAACTGGAAGTACCGTTATAAGGGGTCCATACCTAAAAGTCGACCAATCCTGACGATTTGTGGGGAAAATTATCTTCTAGTCACTACGAGTTTACTGTAAAATTTTCAGATCGATATCTTGATTAGAAATATTTTTGTCGCTCTCTCCCATACAAGCTAAACCACAGTGCAATGGTATGTTCTGAAGAGTTGCGTATTACATTCCAGCGAATATTTTTCGATATTTAATAAAATTTGAGGCAATAAATGTAGTTTGTCGAGTTCAATATTACTCCAGATATTTTATTCGTTCCCTTATCTACACATTTGCTTCAGGGGTCAAAAAAAGATTCGCATTAGTTTTAGAGGTATAGCCCCGAAAAGCTTTAAAGTCAATATTTAACCATGTTTAGATGGAACCATAATATCCAAGCTGGATCTGACACCACAAAACCCAACTAGGGTTTTTATTAGCTACTATTTGTTAGGTGCGTTGAGATGAGATCGCAGCATTATCCCAATAAAGTAGGCGAGAGTCTAAAACGCCGTTTGCATTAGAGTTTTTGCCGGGTTAACTTTCTTTATACACAATGGAATTGACATTTGAAACCAAGAGTGTTTATTAAATCTAATTACAGTTAGTCAACTTAATTATTGCAAAACCAAAATTATTACAAAATTTTCATCATTTTGTTGGTATAAATAAATATCATTATTAATATTTTTGTTAACAGTTTAATTCTTACAAATGTTTATTAATAAAATAAAAAAGTAGCTAAATTTCACTAGCAATTTTCTTATAATTAACAAAAAGGAGAACAACTCATTATTTGTACTGTCCACTAAAGAATTGCAAAATTCACAACTTTTCAGTCTTTCACGGTATTTTTTCGAAAAGTTGGTTCTAATATTTCGTATGCCCACCTTGGGCATCAATAAAAGCTTGTAAACGTCTCTGAATTTAATAAATAAGTTTCGGAATGTAATGTTCCAATGGTATTTCTTCCTTTCTTCTTTAATTCATTTTATTAAGTCCCTCCTATTCTCGACTTTTTTCTTTAGGTGTACCCATAAATTGTCGTTCGGGTTAATATCTAGACTTTGGACTGAGGTGTCAGTTGTATAACAACCAAGTTTTACATTAATAAGATTTATGCTTTGGGTCGCTGTCTTGGTAGTACTTGTATTGCAATTTGTTAGAATTTCAGGGTCAACAGGCCTAAATTTGGTTAAATCTTTTTTTTTTTAATATCTAAATAAATCGCCTCTTCAAATATTTCTTCCAAAATCTGGATGTTACCAATGTCACTGCTTGGTATACAACCCATACCATAACTGACAGTTTTCTGAATTTTACGGTATGTATTGAATATTTGTTTTCTATATATTGTGCTGGGAGGGCAATGGTTTTTACCTAGTCACTCGTGATGAAGGCTTGTTATTATGTAGCACTTTTCTAAATTTTCCATGTGACACACTTACTGCTGCTTTGGGATATTTCGTCAATTTCTTTAATCATTCTCCTGTCGAATCGTGGAGTTACTATTTTTGGCCTGCCATGTAACGTCTTTCATTTGAGCCTGCCTTCTCTCTCGGTGCGGTATATGATGTTTTATACAGTTCTCAGCCTATGAGAGGTGATGTAAGCGATTTCTCTGACGGATTTACCATTATAATAATTGGAATGGACCAAATGTAGCATATTTTCCGAAATCAGTTTACCTGACTTCCCCTTTTTCTGAATATACCTTCTATGTTACACAATTAATTTATGATCAAAAATTATGGATCAACGTGTCCACATACCATAAAAGGCATAAAAATCCTTAATTACAAAAAATAGCGGTGAAAATGCCGCTATTAATTCATTTTGCAATTATTTAGTTGACATCACAAAAATCAGCTACCTATCCTTTGTTTCCTATCTGGTTGTTTTTGTTATTTCCGACCGATTTCTGCATTTATTGGCTTGATGTTGTCATCAGGAAAATCAACAGATATGTGTAAAAACCCAACATTATTGAAAGAATTTCTTGTAGTAATTCCTAATTAAAAATTAAAATTTTTAAAATTCATGGCTAACAATAATGTAGTTGATTAACTGTATATGCGAAGTAGTTCACTTATATTTTGTTGTACATATCCATGGAATTGTGAATTAACTTTTAGTTGTTTTTTTTTTTTCAACGGTAATATAAATGAACACACTATAAGCTAAAACTAGGGCTCCCATTTCAAAAATTTTAAAAGTTTTTTGGGAACAAGATGAGTTTAGGGCCCGGTCCCGGATCTTGATGGTATATACTACATATAGCCGTTGTGGCCCTGAGTATAATGATATACATTTTGTCTTGCACAAGTCAATACTTACGGAAATATGGGCCTCCAAAGTTCCGCAAATACCAAAGATATTCTCGAGAACGGGAACAAAATTTTCTTTTAAATTATATTTTTTCTAAATAGCCGGCCTTTTCGGGAATGGGAAAAAATGTTCTTTCAAATTGCAAATTTTTCTAAGTTGTCGGCCTTGAAACAACCGAATTTTCGGAATTTCAGATACACATATGCCGGGAAGTATGAACTTGTGGAAGACAAAATGTATTGCATTATACTCAAGGCCACAAAGACTATCTGTGGTATATATATCAAGATCCGGGACCGGGCCCTAAACTCAACTTATGTCGTTTTTTGTCCGAGAGAAAGCGAGCTGGAATGCAGAATGCAGTGCAATTGTACTCGATGTTTCCAGTTCAAAACTCGTCATCAGCGCAAGATTTTGGAGGAAGTTGAATGTAGTGACTGGATTTTAAAATTTTTCCACAGAAAGTCGCATAGCTGCACTACCTTCCTTTGAGATCAAATTTGGAGAAAATTAATACATTTGTAACTTGTTTTTTTAATTTTAGTTTGTTTTTAATGTCCGTAATCAAAAGTATGTTTAAAATATTTTACTACAGACTAGCACAAAAACATAATACACAAAGAAAACAACAAAGGCACATTCCGAAAAGTTTATGGCCGTAAAACTTTACTCCCAGCTTACCAATAAACCCGCAATTAAGGATGAATTCTTATTGCGGGCTGTTTCAGATGTAAACCAATCCCTAATATTATCCAAGATAGACATTTTCAAGACTTTCAGAGATTTTTTTTGGCGAAGTATTTATAAAAAATTTTCTGCCTGCTTCTTCTTATTGTTTTGTTGACTAATAGTATTAATACGAAGCCAGCCAGCAGTCCAGACGCCGTCGAAAGCTAAGTCCCGGTCCACACTAGCGTGAATTTCATTAAAAAATTTCATGAAATTAGTCGTTCTTAAATCGAGTTCCCCACTACAGCAATTTTATGATTTTACTCTTCTATGGAAGTCTATCTAGAGACGCATAATTTCATGCAATTTTTTCAATGAAATCACTCTAGTGTGGACCGGGACTAACCGTTATTTAATACGGCACGCTACTAGACCGTGTTTAGACATTCACACTGGAAAGAAAATTTTTCTTCTCAATTTCTTTTAAAAATTTCCTTGTTGTTTAGACACGGAAATCATGTTTGTGCTGTTTTAGTCGGCTTTCACACTGTGTACTTTCGTCACGGACACGACGTCATTTCTTGCTTTCCGTTTTCACCTCATTCGTATTTTTTTGTAAGCAGGGTTGCATTTTTGTGGGATTTTTGCACCAATCGTACATTTTTACTTAAGCGTACTATTCAAGTACCGAATGTAAAAAAATGCTTTAATGAAATATGTTGAAATAGAGATTACAAAATATGTGTTTATATTGACTCTGATGAAAAACATCATTGCAGGTAAGAAACATAATAAATTAGTGCAGTAGAATAATTATTTTGTGTATGAATTTACATCAACAGTACTTTTCCGTACGTTTTCTTCACTACATTTTCCCACCCTGGCAACATCTACGAATGAACATTAAAATGGAAACTGTGAAATGGTGTCGTCAAAACGACACTGTGTGAAAGCCGACTTAGAGGTAATTTACACGAGGAAACAATGTTTCCTCTAAAACGTGTGTTCCGTTTTGATTCTCATTCGTAATTGCATTTTCAGGGTTGCGCTGTTTAACAAGCGTACCTTTTGAACGGTAGACGTACGTTTTTACATAAAGTTACCAAAAATGATTATCTACCTATTGTACATGAATATTCAAAAAACAATTCTTTGGAAAACTACAAAAACAGGTAAAAAGAAAGGGTTAATAATATAAATAACCATTCATGAAAAATTCCGTAAAAAGTATTGACACATGAGGGTAAAAAATACCTGTATTACCTGTCGTAAATTGTTAAAAATGGGTATCAATTTATGAAGTAGGGAAATACCTTACTATAACAATTACAAGAAACATTTTTTACAACACAAAATAAATAAATTATTATGAAATTATTATTTATTTCTTGCACATATCCATCCAAAAGTGCCTTTTGTACGTTTTTGTA
This sequence comes from Musca autumnalis, assembly GCF_047663935.1. Classification (NCBI taxonomy): domain Eukaryota; kingdom Metazoa; phylum Arthropoda; class Insecta; order Diptera; family Muscidae; genus Musca; species Musca autumnalis. The sequence goes on along the minus strand of NW_027411977.1, from coordinate 111,176,492 downwards.
CAATCATTTCTACATTTGTTCCCAACACTGACCAATTTTGCGAATGAGAATCAAAACGGAACACACGTTTTAGAGGAAACAAGGAAACATTGTTTCCTCGTGTAAATTACCTCTTACATTTAAGCGATTTGTCTTACGATTTTTTGTCTCCTCTTTGTGGTGGTTATTCTTGTTAGGCAGAGTTGCAAAACATAGTAAGAGAAATTGAAACAAAATTTAGTTTTGCAATGAATTTTGTGCATAAAAAATCATTTAAAGCATAAAATGATTATTTGTTATAAGCATTTTAAAATTTGTATAACATATTTTTATAAAATACCTTCTTTTTACATTAAGTATTTTTAACAAAATGTACACTTGGTACCATGTTACAAAAAAATGCAACCCTGTGTGTGAAATTTACGAAGATGAGCAAAGAGGAGACAAAAAATCGTAAGACAAATCGCTTAGAACGTTTTCACACGATAAGGTTTGCCTGCTCAAAAATGCGTTGTCCGTTTTGGTTCTCATTCGTAAATTGTGTCAGTGTTGAAACAAAATGTGGAAGTAAGTGAACGAAAACGTACATAAAGTACTTTTTTGATAAATTCGTTCAAGAAATACTTTTTATTTAATTTGTATTATACAAACATTACTTCAAGAAGATGTTATGATTTTTAATTAATTTCTTTTATAGTTTTCGTAATTGAGATTATTTTAAATGTTTTGAAAGAAAAATGTTCGAACAGAATTGTTTGTATAAAAGGGGACGAAAAAATCCATCAAGAAAAATTGCCTAATGTAAATCTGATCATGGTATAGTAATTACTGTTTCCTCACATATTTTTATAAAATTAAGAATGTGTGTGTGCGAAATGTTTAAGAAAAAAAATGTAAACAAATACTCATTTTTGTGTTAAATGCTGTAAGAAGTGACAATACTCACATAAACCTTTTTGGTACATTTATGTAAAACCGTACTTCTTTTTGTTCAAAAAGTACGCTTGTATAAAATGACTTCAAAAACGCAACACTAGATGTGAAAATTACGAATGAGAGTCAAAACGGAAACCACGTTTTTGAGCAGGCAAACCTTATCGTGTGAAAACGTTCTTAAATGTAAGACGGCTTTCACACAGTGTCGTTTTGACGACACCATTTCACAGTTTCCGTTTTGATGTTCATTCGTAGATGTTGTCAGGGTGGGAAAATGTAGTGAAGAAAACGTACGGAAAAGTACTGTTGATGTAAATTCATACACAAAATAATTATTTTATTGCACTCATTTATTATGTTTCTTACCTGCAATGATGTTTTTCATCAGAATCAATATATACACGTATTTTGTAATCTCTATTTCAACATATTTCATTAAAACATTTTTGTACATTCGGTACATGAATAGTACGCTTAGGTAAAGATGTACGGTTGGTTCAAAAATCCCGCAAAAATGCAACCCTGCTTACAAAAAAATACGAATGAAGCGAAAACGGAAAGCAAGAAATGATGTCGTCTCCGTGACGAAAGTACACTGTGTGAAAGCCGTCTAAAACAGCACTTTGTGTCAATTTTATAATTTTTCTTATTCTTTTTCACATTCATTTTCTCATTGCGCCGTTCATAAACAAAGCCAAGGCAAAATTGTAATGAAAAATAAAAATGGACGTGTGTGATAAACAATTAATTATTAAAGGAACCCTTGAATTGCATTTAAATTTTGATATTTCCACTTATTTCAAATTGTTTTTGCTTAAAAAAATAGTTTTTCCTCCAAATGTTTTTTTTTTTCAATTGTCTCCGCTGTTGTTTGTTTCTCGACAGAGAAAATAAAATGAAAGAAAATGCAAAAACAAATCTGCAGCCAACTCATGATATAATGAATAGGTAGCAGCAACTGCCGTTTTTGGTAACATAAGATGTCAAAATTTGACATAAATTCAATGCAATTGACACATTTGGCCTGTTCCCGTACTTTATAAAGTGGTAAAAGTCGTAAAAGTTGTAAAAGTCGTAAACGATTTTCATATAAATTTTGTGTACGGGAACGCAAAATGTGTAAAAGTGGTAAAAATTGTAAAAACTTTTTAGTTCTGGAACAGAGCTATTATGTTACCATCAGCTGGGCTTCAGCTGGGCTGATAATGCTACGTCGATGGTCAGACTAGCACGATTTCAACATGGCGACGGCAAGTTTATTGGCGAGGGGTATGAAGTTGTGAAACCCGTGTACATGGTTTTCTGTGTTTGTTGTGTTGCCTCTTCTTGTTATTCGTTGCAGGTTTTTTCTTCCATTTTCTTTCATTTTTATTTTCTCAAGCAAACGTTAAGAACAAAACAAGCATAAATAGATTTAATAAAAACATTTAATTAATGAAATAGTGAAAATTAAACTATTAATTTAATTATTAATGTTAATTATTTTGTGCTGTTTTTTAGTTTATTTATGTTTGTTTTGTTTTTATTGGTATGAGAAACACAACAAACGCGAATGGTAAAATAAAGAGGACACGCAAAAATCTTAAATTTGACGTTGACGTGTGTGGACACTAACGAAACTTGAAAAGAAACTTTAACGAAATTGGTTTCAAGAAACCTTGCTAGTCTGACCATCGACTACCTATTCATTGTATCATGAGCCAACTTCAGGTTGTATACAAAGAAAAACGAAACAAAACATATGGTCTGTTCCCGTACTACACATTTTTACTCCGATAACCGATTTTTCCTTTATGTTATCGAAAAAAATAGTAAAAATGTGTAGAAATGTGCAGTACTGGAACAGACCAATTTTCTTTCCCATCAACTTTCCCTGTATAAACAGGGACCTAAATTAAAGCGTAATATATACTAGAGTTGTGTAGTTCCGGAACGAACTAGTTCCAAAGAACTACGTATGTTCCCTGCGTGTTCCAGGCTGCAATCTTCCTTGGATTGAATGTGAAATCGTCACTATAACTAATTTTTCAAAATCTTTTCTCTTTATTTTCTCTCTCCCAAGCACATACATACATACATACGTGGAAACTTTGTGGGGGCTACAACAACAACGATCTATTGAAACTATATCCTTGCGTTTATACAGTTCCTTTAGATCGTATAGTTCATTTCTTTCTTCTCGTTCCTTCAATTTAACGCCTTCGTCGAGCTTCCGTAGTTGCTGTTTGTTCACTGTAATTTATATGTTTGTATCATGGTACAATAATACAGGTAGCATTATCATGCCAGCTGATGGTAACATAATGTGTCAATTGCATTGAATTGATGTCAAATTTTGACATCTTATGTTGCCAACAATTGCCGATGCGGCTACCTGTGTATTTGTACCATGGTTTGTATGTGAGTTCATGAAAACATTTCGGTCTCGGAACTATATGGAACAAAGGAAACAAAAAGAGCAATGAAAGTGAAAGATTGGTTGAACTGTTTAGGTCTCGGAACTATTTGGAATGCAAAGAACGATGAAAGAGAAAGATTCGTTGAACTATATCGGTCTCGGAACTATTCAGAACTATATTAAAGAACTAGTTCCCTTTAGAAAAGGATCTAGAAACATCAATCCGCTCCGGGAACTAGATTACCCAACTATACAATAGGTGTGTTCGTTTAGTCAGTAATTTGTACAAGTCCAGTAACTTCTTGTAAACGACTAAAGGCCTCTGCACATACGACGCGTTGAGCGTCGCGTTACAACAACCACATGAAAACTTCAAGAACAAACTTGGCGTCACTTACACATTTTTCATGTGGTTGTTGTAACGCGGCACTCAACGGACCGTATGTACCGAAGCCTTCAGGCCAATTTGTCAAATGCATCGTTATCGTATTAAAATGTAAACAACAATTTTGACAGCTTGATGGACTTTCAATCAAAATAGTTTTGTTGTAGTAATTTCTGACTCACCTTTTTATAGTACGGTTACATTAGAGTTTTTTGCCGGGTTAACCCACTTCATGAAGATTTACTTGACGTTTGCACTATGGAATTAACATTTGAAACCCAAACCCACTGGGTTAATCCGGTTAAGGGTAACCGGGGTATAAATTGTGTTATTTGCGTAATTTATATATTGTGGTCATATGAAATTGTATGCTAAAGTGAACGCAAAAACTAATAGCCCGTTTAGACTAGTCATTTTAAATCGACTCGATTTCTATATCCAGCTTTCAAATCCTAGTTGTTTAGACTAGTCTAAAATGATATAAGATGCCAGTCATCCATGGTAGAATAAAAAAAGGTAGCAGCAGTACACAGCTGACTAAACTGGGTTGTAACGTTAGTGTCAAATTTCATATGACATTTTATACATTTATTTCTATTTCGATGTACATTAGGGACATATATTTTTGGAGAAAAAAAATATATCATTCGAAAAAACCATTTCCCAAAAAGACTTCTTCATATCAATGATATGTACCCTCCTCCATGTTCGAACGATAAGCCGCGCAATAAATCCCTACTTGTAGAGGCGATACAACGTTTGTTAATATGTGAGGTATTTTGTTAGAATTTTAAAAAAATAAAGCCCTAATAAACATGAGCTTCTTTGATTTCTAAAACAAAACATTGAAACAGCTTCTCCTTTTTCTATGAATTTCCAGCGACCCCAACATTTTCTGCAAGAATTCTACTTTCTGCGAGAATTTATGCATTTAGTGGAATGATGTGGAAACATAAAAATTGAAAATGTAACGAATTTTCATTCATGTTTACCAAAATATTCAACCAAATGTGAAAAATTATTAGTTTTTTAAATTCCAATAATTTATAGACATTTCCTTGTTTTGTTTACAAATACAACTGGCAGTAACGTTACAAACAAAAACAAATTCCTTTGTGGTTGTTGTTCGAGTTGTATTTGTTGTAGTATTAACTTTACCTTGTATTTGTTCCACCATGCCAGTCATCTTTGTTTGCGTATACATACTCGAATTTGCAAAAATAATTGCTTGAAAATTAAAAATGGAATGGAATACTGCAAAAAATAATCTGACAAATTGCTATTAAATTTGTTGTTTACAATTTATATAAAATTAAAGCTACATCCATTTTCTTTTTATTTAATATTTTTTCTATTTTTCCGCTTCTGTTTGTTTTTGTGTGTTTGTGTTTACAGTTATTTGAAAAATGTAAATAATAGTGTTATGGCTTTTTTACAACCTCATATCTCTGTGTCATATTTGGATGAGCTTTTGCATAAGATTAGATAAAAACTTAATTACAAGGTGATTCGATAAAAAAGCTCACTCACAAAAAGCTTTTAAAGTTTTTATAGATGAGCTTTTTGGAAAAAATGTTGGAGTCACATTAAGCACATAAATAACTCAAAACAATCGTTAAAGGCACACAACATAACCCAAATGACATGCTCTTGTTTCGTACTAATGTTCTGTTCCAGTACTGCAAGAATCTACTAATTTTTACAATTTATTTCGATAACATAAAGAAAAAAATTTTATCGTAGTAAAAAATAGTAGCTTCTTGCAGGTTCTGGAACAGAGCATAAATTTATCATCGTATCATTACATATATATCATTTTATATCATATATAGCATCACATAAATTAAAAGTGGTTTGTGAGGGACCTTTTTCAATATTAAAATGGAATAAAAATTATTTGAGTCATTTGCTCTGTTCCAGAACCTGCAAGAAGCTACTACTTTTTACTACGATAACATTTTCTCCTTTATGTTATCGAAGAAAATAGTAAAAATTAGTAGATTCTTGCAGTACTGGAACAGACCAATTAATAGGCAAAATGTCATTTATTCGTGCAACAGGGAAAAAATTTTGGAGCAATTTTTTTTTTTCATTTCATAGGATTTAAAAAAAATTGTCAAAGTGGTTTGTGCGTGACCTTTTTTAATAAATAAATGGAATGAACGTTATTTTTAGCATTAATAATCAAAAGTTCATACACTCTCGCTACAGGAAATCATATTTGAGAAAAAAAGGTAAATAAACGACACATGAACATAGATGCCAATATTGGTACAGGCTGCAATAGTTGCATTTTTAAGGGTTGTTTACACCATCTATCAATGTCGTATGAGATGTCAAATTTTCTACCTGCGAATGTTGTACACATAGTGTGACCACTATGAAAATTTTCATCTATCAAAATGATTTGGCAACTCATATGTAAATTTTTCATTTAGGGAGCGCTCTATTTGATACGGCATTCTTGTATGTAAACCAGCCATGCACGCGTCTTTACGAAAAAGTTAACTACAACTCTCTTTCCCATACAAAAACCAAAATAGCATTCTCTTCTTGTGCATCATTGATGTAAACATAAATTTATCAGCTGTTTTCTGGCATTCTCAAAAAAAAAAAGAAAAACAAAATCTTTTAAAAAAGAAAATGGAAAGTTATGTATATTTAAATATTTAGAAAAGTAAACAAAGGGTGTTTATAATGTAATTTTCAGATCGATTGGTCGAAAAAAGCAGTCTTGGAAATGATTGCTTTGTGGCAAAAACATAAATGCCTCTATAACCCCAAAAACCTATTCTACCACAACAAACATGCTGGATATTAATTTTCCTTCAACAAAATTAAAATTTGCGCAAATTTGCAACTCAACAATAAATGTAAATAATGACAAAAACAGCTGTTTTTATATTTATAGGTTATGTCATACGAAAATAACACATGTAGGTATGAACGCACAAATTGAAAGTTGTATGGATGACGTCAATTTTGACAAACATAGAGAATGTCGAATGGGTGAAAGAAATTACAGCTCATATGACATTGATACATGGTTGCTCTGTTCCAGAACCTGCAAGAAGCTACTTTTTTTTACTACGATAGCATTTTTCCCTTTATGTTATCGGAAAAAATAGTAAAAATTAGTAGATTCTTGGAGTTCTGGAACAGACCAGGTGTAAACAGCCCTTTAGGAGCAAAAAGCAGTGTTGAGTATCAAAATATTTCGATTTAACATTTGATTTAAAACAAATCCAAGTTTTGAGTTGATTTAATTTTGTTTGGTAAATCAGGGTGGATTAAGCACTTAAATCGAGATAATGCCCTTAATCATCGTATAAGGGTATAGTCTAAACGGGCTATAAAAGTGGTATGGACTTTGACAAACATAAAGGATGTCGAATGGATAAAAGAAGTGACAGCTCATATGACATTGATAGATTGTAGCTCTTTTCCTTTACGTGCAAGAATCTTACAATTTTACCACTTTTTACTCGAAAAGCGTTCCTTTACTTCAGGCACAATAAAATTCATATGGGAGTAGTTTACAACTTATACTACTTTTGCCGGTTTTACCATTTTCAAAAGTAAAGGAACAGACCAAGTGTAAACACCCCTTAAGCTGGGTACACATTGTCAGTTTTGAATGACAGCTTTGTTGTTGCTTGCTAGTGTGGCCGTTCATTTTTGTCAGTCATCATGCAATCACAAAATGTTTTGTGGTTGCTGGACGGTTTGACAGTTATCGATAATTGCGAAATATCGACATTCAAAACTGACAATGTGTACCCAGCTTTAATTGTTCCATTTCAAATTTGTTATATCGATGCTATCGATAGTGTCATCGATTGTTTGCCAGCTCTGTCAAAACAACGTGCGCGACCACATTATCAACATTATCATTACAGACCATTTGTAAAATTAAAAATATTGGATTATTTTAATTATAAGCTAATAAAATGAAACAAAAAATCGTCAAGAAGAAGGAAGAATTGTTACAAGAAAGCAGTGACTCAAGTGATGAATTCGATGCCGAGGAGGAAGACAGTAACGAAGAGGATGGATCAGACCTAGATGCCAGTGACACAGAGTCTGATGAAGACCAACTAGATGCTAGTGACACAGAGTCCGATGAAGATGGCTCAGACGATGAACATGAATCACCAAAATCGAAAACGGATTTAATTAGAGAAAGTCTCCTTGAAAAATACAAAGAACGTCAGGGAAAGCAGTTGTTTATTCTCTTCCCACAAAAGCTACCCGAATCCGAAGAGGAACTAGAAGAAATGGCCAAAAAATTATCTCCTTTGATTACAAAAGTTCACAAACCCAGACAAAAACATGTTCGTTTTTGTCTTGTAGAATTCAATAACAAAGACGATCGAGATACTGCATGGAATGAACTCAGGCAGTCAATTAAAAATGGTGATTTACCCAAGTGTAAAGTAAATATTCCACGAACGGAGAATGATGAATACATTGAACAGTTGGTGGAACGTAAAATAAAGTCAGTGGAAAATAAAAAGGCCAAAAATCGTTTGAAAAAGGCTAGCAAAAAAGCACAATTCAAGAAGATATTTACTCCAACTGTTGTCATATTTAATCTTCCGAAGACGGCCACTCTCGTTCAGTTGCGCGAACTTTTTCCAAATGCAGTTGATATACAAATAAAAGCCGGCAAGGGGAAACATAATAAGGATAAAAGTGTGGCTTCAGTTACTTTAAACTCGACACTGGAAGCACGTAATGCTGTTAAGCAAAAGCCAACGTTAGGAGGCAACCAATTAGTTGTAAAATTTGATAATCAAACACTAAAAAAGAAGGCTAAGAAGCAACGAGGAAACCTCGTTGTTGACAAAAGGAGCTCCGATGTACAAAGCGGCGACGAAGATGAGCCGGCAAATAAAAAGCCGAAAACTGAAAATTCTGAAACCAAGTCTGAAGCACCCAAGAAACAGCATAAGAATGTTAGCAAAAGTGGACAAAAGAAAAATAAGAGAAATAAAACCATATAGTACATAAAAAATTGTTTTTTTTTTATTAAGCGTTAAGGCATTTCGTTGGTGTGACATCCTTCAAATTTGAATGAATCTACGGTTCGGATTGTCAAAATAATAACAATCGTTGACGCGTGACAAGTAGCTTATAAAGAAAGACCAGATTTCAGATTTCTTTTAAAATTGTCTTGTTGATCGAGGGGTTCTCTCTTGTTACGTTGGACTCTCTTTTTCTTTTATGAGGATCCCTGAGGATTTTTGTTGGGGAAATGTATACTTCCCGAGATATGGGCCTCTGAAGTTCCGAAAATTCCCTTGTTTAAAGGCCGGCTACTTAGAGAAAATTTTTAATTTAAAAGAAAATGTTGTTTCCGTTCCCGAGATTGGCTCCTGTCCATAGGAGAAAATCTCAAATATCCGGCCGAAGGCCCGCTATAAAAAGAAATTTACGATTTTTGCATTTTGCAAAATTTGCATACTGTCAGTAAAGGAAATTTGTTCCATTTTTTCATCGTGTCACACTTATATTCGAGGTCCAAACTGGCGCCGCATAGCTTACCACAGACAAGGTCCCTTTATCTGCACTCCAAGTGTTGAGGACCTTATTCCTACACCTCCGCTTGTCGCAGATAACTATGACATGCTCGGACGACATGAACATGCTGTCGAATGAGACTCCTAGAATTTTGGGGTAGCTTGTGGTCGGAATCGACAATGATGATATTCAACTCTGTTCTCACCTCTGCCTTTCATGATATTAAAGACACAAGTAATGTTCTGACTGACTTTAGGATGACTTTCTTAGTCTCTCTTTCATCTCAAGTGGACACTGACGCGTGGTGATAGGTGGGAAACTGTCTTTAACATATAAAAATATCCTAAAAAATCCTATCCTCCGGATCCATATATTTTTACAACAGATAGGGATTGCAGTGCTGATCACGCTAATATATAAATCATGGACAGGAAGTCCACACTTCCCGAGATATAGGCTCCGAAAGTTCAAAAAATCCCTTGGTTTTGACGATATGATTAGTTTAAATCGAAATTGTTTCATATATAGACGGCCTACGGCCGGGGATTTAAGACTTCCTCCTATGGACAGGAACAAATCTAGCGAACAAAAGTTTCCCTCAAACCGAAAATTTGTTTATCATCGATCCGAATCCAGTCCTTATATTCAACTTATGCCGAAAAAACTTCTCTAATGTTGACGACCACCGGGAAACGCATTAAAGTCCATGTTCTGAAAATATCTACCTGGACCTTATAGAGAAGGCTCAGTTTACGCATTGACAGATTTACTTAGCTTTTCTTGCAGAGTAAAAAGCCGATATTTCCATACTGGAATCACTATACACTGTACAACACTAAAATATGATACATTGTATTATATATTTATTCCTTTAAACTCCTTTAAGGAGCATAGGGCTGTTTACAGTGGCTTGATTGAGACAGCTCCAAAACATGGTTTTTGAACAGCATCTTCTGGCGACGAAAATCGTTGACCACGTCTTTTTCTTGATGTGCTGGAATTAATGGGTCGATTCCGTATTGCGACGCGAGTCGTGTCGAGTTGCCAGTTGCAATTTTTCCATTACGTATGGCAAAAGTCGCCCGACGACGTCAAATTCTGTCGCCATAAAGTTCATTTTCCGGCGACAACAAATTAGCTGTCGCCGTGCATTTTTGCAAACGAATAAAAACGAAAAAATGAAACCTAGATCACATTTTCATTTATTTTAAGTGAATTTATTTAATATTATATACGTTTTTAGGTTTTTCAGTAAATATATTGGTAAAAATTACTACAAAACAGCAATTTGAAATGCTGCTTGAAAAAATGGAAGTCCACCGAAACGTAGCTCGTAGAGTCAGACTTTTTGGCGAAACCAGGGTTTCGGAGTCGGAGTCGGAGTCGGAGTCTACGAGTCGGAGTCGAGCAATTTTGCTGGAGTCGGAGTCGGAGTCTGAGTCGAAAAAAATAACTCGACTCCGACTCCGGGCAAATTTTTTTTCTACGTTATAGATATATAACCTTAAATTTGGAACAAGAACATTTCTTTAAAATGATTATTTATTTTAAAAGAAAGGTAAAAGAAAATATAAATGCAAATTATATAATATACTAAGTTAAAGGACAATTCACAGGTCATTTACTATCCTCTGAAGTGTAGTCTATTCATCCCTATTTTGTTGATCTAATTGATTCTTCACATTTTTGCAAACAATAGTGAAGTTCTGTCAATCGAATTAAGATTGGACCTTTAACCTCTTTCGTCAGAAGTCTTGCTGGTCTTCTCACAAAGGTCTATAGGTATTCTCATCTGGTTTTTTTATGAGAAGTCATCATTGTCTTCTATTAAAGACATTGTGGTCTCTATGGGAAATCTTACTGAATACACTGTGACACAAAGCGGAAGTTAAGATCTGGGGGAGGAAAATTCCTTTTGGGAATGAAAGCCCCAATTGAGAACCCCAAAGGATCCCATAGCTGAAATTTCTGAGTCATGACATAATGATTTTTTTGATTGACCCTCATCAATCATTGTTAAAATAGCTTTATATCTCTTTTTGGAGATATTGTTTCATCATTTTTAGATTACATGTTTTCAGTTAAATGGAATGACGAACCTTTATGTCAAAGATGCTGTCCTTCTAGCTTAGTTTCTTCCATGTCCTTTTTGTTCTTGAACTCATAAAGTAAAACAAAATGAAATTTTCTACAAAAATGCTCTACCGAAATATATATGTAGGTTTCCCATATCCAAGAAATCGATATTGTCACGTTTTAATTGTCCGTTATCAGTTTTACCCGTTACTTTCTCAAAAAAAAAAACGTATGTTTATGTATTTCGGTAAATTTCGCATAATGTATTAACTATATATCAAATTCGGATGGTTACGCTTCTGAATAAGGCATCATAAATTCTTTGTTGGTAAACAGAAGCCTCACAAACGGCGAATCTTTCATCTAGGATTCATTAAATACTCAATGAGGGCTTTAGATGTAGATATTCAAATAACCGAATCTGTCAGAGTTTTCTGCACATTCAATTGCATATACGAAATTCAATGAAATACATAATGGTATAGTTTTCATAAGAAAGGATCGGGTAAAAGTGATAAAGGACAACAAAAACATGACATGAAGCGACACTACATAAAATTTTCCTAGCAACATATTTGTAGTATATTTTCATGCACGAAATCTCATCGTTTGCTAATTTTTTCAGTTCCAGAAAACATCCATCTGCCTTCGTGCTAAGTATATATCTGAAATATTTCAATAAAATTATCCACTCCACACCAAAGTTCAAAATGTGAGCGCTGAATTTTAGTTTAAGGGGTGATCCCTATTTATAAATTTCAGAAAAAGGTAGAAAGTATAAATAGCATAGAATATGTGGTCAAATTTTTAAGTCGATCGGAACAATATTGCCTCAGTATGAGCGTTGGATGGGAACAATTTATTTTATTTTGTATGCAGCATATAAACCTTGTTTTTCTCGAAATCGCCGACAAAAATATATGACAATTGCTTTATTAGTTTTCGAGATAGAGTTGGCACCGCAAAATGTTTTAATGAAAACAAATTTTCGTAGACTACCTCAAACCTTCGTAATATTTTTCTCTTTCAGATGAAAAAAAAAAATTCTGCCAAAAAGTAACGTAGTTTTCTCGAAAAAAAATCATGAAAAATGGCTTTAATTTAAATTGCTTATAGTTTTTATTGCATGTAGTCCTTACGATTTGTATTGCCCCATCATTTTCAAATATTTTGAAGGCTTAAAGATTTTCTCACGCGGAAGATATCCGTCCAGAATATACTCGTGCAAAAAAATGAAAACCGACAAAAACTTTCTAACTTTGCTATTTTTCAATGTAAGATTCGGCAGAAGCAGTATTGATATGTTCGAATGTATTCGAACAAATGCCCTTTCTAATGAATAAGTAAGACAAAACTAACACATTAGCCTATATAGGCCAAAATATAGGAAAAAGTTAAAAATTTGTGCACATTTTATTAATTTTTAGTGGTATAGGAATTCACTCTCGGAGTCGACCCGGAGTCTGAGTCGGAGTCGGAGTCGTGAAAAAAACTCGCCTGGAGTCGGAGTCGGAGTCGAGCCAAAAATACCTCGACTCCGAAACCCTGGGCGAAACTAAAGCCACTTTTGATGAGGTGTGGAAGGATGTTGTGGAGCAATTAAATAGTTGTGTGCGTACACCAGATGAATGGAACAGAGTATGGACTCATTTTAAATCCAAACAAAAGAAAAAAAATTCTTAAAATAAGAACATTACAGCTAAAGGAGGTGGACCATCACAAGAAATATCTTTGTCGTCGATGGAGAAAGCGGTAGCAGACTTACCGCAAATTAATATGGTTTCAAATCCTGCAGGTGCGATCTACGGAATTGAAGAGACATGGGATGATAATAACAGTGAAATTGGACAATCTGCTAAAGTAGAAAATGAAAACCTCAAAATGAAGTAGAAATTGACAACGTACTTGCCAACTAAACGTTTAAACTAAAAACTTTTCTATTCAGATATAAATAGCGAACATCTTCCTTTGGTCCGTCAATGCATCCGACAACGCCCGGGAAATTTGTTTCTGAATAAAAAATAATTTTTTATTTTGACGCTTTTCCTCTTCATATTTTCCTCTATTGACTCCAGAACTTCGCTTAATACCTTTGACAAAGTGGGTTGAGCCATCCCGAGGTTAAAGTCATTGCCATGAGATTTTTGAAAGCTTCCTTCAGCAAAAAACAAAGCAGCACACACTTTAAGTAGTGGCTGTATTGCTGTTGATCTAAAAAAATAACAAATATTTTGATGAATGTTGGAAACCAAACAAACTCACAATACTGATGGCAATTCTAAAGGATTAGATTTATCTCTTAATTGTCATCTGATAGATGCTACGTTAACTATATCTTCGTCACTATCATCAAAAAATAGTTCCTCTGAGCTTATCATTTTAGAAAACTATAACTTTTGTGTACAACTGATATTTTTGGCCTGTTCCCGTACTTTATAAAGTGGTAAAAGTCGTAAAAGTTGTAAAAGTCGTAAACGATTTTCAAAAAATTTTGTGTACGGGAACGCAAAATGTGTAAAAGTGGTAAAAATTGTAAAAACTTTTTAGTTCTGGAACAGAGCTTTTTTCTAATTTATTGAAATCAAAACAAAAAACGCTCCGCTACACCACCGATAACTTGTTATCGACGATTATTTTCTATCGCTTTACGTAGTGCATTTTTTAAATTTTGTCACAGAGACGATAGACGACGCGACATGACTCGCCTCGCAATACGGAATCGACCCATAAATGAAGTCATTGGGCTCCAAGAATCGTCGTCAGTGACGATCTTATAAATGTCGTTTGAAGCACCGCGATTGTTTTTATTCACAATTTCTTTGTACAAATCTACAAGAGCCTTTTTTAAACGATTGACCAATTTTTATTTTATTTATTTTTATTTATTTGCTTTGCAATTGAAGCCAATTTTGAGGCCAATTTATATAATTACAAAGAATACACCTAAATATCATAGCTACTCTAAAAACAATTTCATATATATAATTCATCTTAAATCTAGAAATTGGAGATCTAATTATTTTGGTTACAATTATATTCTTTAATTTTTTTTTAAATTCTTCATTACGTCATAGCTACTCCAATTTTTTTATTTTTGCTGCATCAATGGATAAAAATCCATTTTTGCAGCCGGGTTCACGCAATATCAAATGTTAGTTGGTGGAAGAAATGCCCAAGGGTGCCTCTATCACACGGTATATAACATGGCGACCTTGCATTATCCCTCACGACCTTCGTTCTTTGGCGAGTGTCGACCACGATTGAATTCATTAAACCAGTTTTTCATAGTGCTATAGAATGACCCTTTATCGACATACAGTGCTGCTCAAAACATTTGCAACTCAGATGCCTATATCACATTTAGACTATTTTTAAGGACATTTTATGTTTTGAAATATATTTATTTTTGCAATTTGATTCTTTATTGACCCTACTTTCAAGATATAAAAAAGAATTTTTCAGTTCTTAACGCTTATGTTACAGAAATGTGTGAAATGTCGGAGGATCACGTGTTTTGGCCTGCTCAAAACATATGCAACTCCGTGGTTCGAATATTTAGTTGCTAATTTTTGTTGAGTTTTTTCGCATTGATTGGTATAAAATGGTTTTTAGTCAGAAGAAGGGGGCAAAAAGCTTTCATGAGGAATACATTTTATGCCGTCTATGCTTAATTTTGACAGACAAGTATGCCGAAAACAAGACATTTCTAATTTTTTAATAAAAACAAAAGTTATGGTTCGAAATTTGTATCAAACATATGAAAAATGTTTATTTCTGAAATTGTGGATCCAACTCAGTCCAGAAATTAATATTAGAACATGACAATATTTAAAAATGAGCTGTATACCGCGTAAAAAGTACTAAAATTGTGATAAGATGGGAAGGAGGTGAATGTACAACTAGATCTACTGCAGGGGACAATCAAATAATGATGCGTATTATTAATCAGATCCCTCAGAGGTCATCAACAGACGTTAAATAAAGGCTTTACATCGATAAATCTATACAAAACCCTCTGATACGTACCATAGATACCGGTGTACCAATATGGGCAAAATATAGGAAAACAGTAATTTCCAGGAAAAGTTCAATTTTTCATATAAATTTTGCAAAAAACGTTTGGAATTGATTTTGAAGTTATAAAATCGAGTATTTTTCGTCGACTCAAATCAATATTTGAGTTATATGACTTGAAAAAATTTACTTGATCACCAAATCGAATGATAATCGAATTTGTCCCCTTATACAAAAAAAGTTGACCCAAAAGGAAGACGGTGTTTTATATTGACCTGGAGGTATTTTTATGGACAGGGATGGTACTAGAGGCATGAGGTCGTGATATTTATTGGATTTAAAAACTAACCAGACATATAATATGTCGTAATCGCACCACGTACACCCCACAGATGTCGTATAAGAGGGGTTTTGGCATAATACCGCCACTAAACGTATGTATAACCACGTAAAACTAGCAAATTTTTGCAAATATATTTTGTTTTTATCGGACCCGATCAGCTTAAGTGACCTGACTTCATATAAAAGGTTCCGGGACCCTAAAATGGACTCTACACTATTAAGTATCTAATAAAACTTTTATATTTAATAATTATCCTTAGAGACAGGATTCAAAAGGATATATTAATTTATTTAGTTACCTGGATACCTTTATGATGTTTCCGGATAATAAATAAAAGGTTAAGCCCACAATATATTATCAAAACACAAATCATATCTTCAGATTTTGAATCAAATTTTCTAAGTTGCAAATGTTTTGAGCAGGGCCAAAAGTGAGTCCGAGCTTTGTTTCGTGTATTTTTGTAAAATAAGTGCAATTATTGCCAATTCGTTTTTAAATCTTTAAAAAGCGGTCAATAAACAATCAACCTACAAAAATATTTGCATTTCAAATCCATAAATTACCTCCGAACTATATAAAAAGTGAAGTAGTCATTCCAGTTGCAAATGTTTTGAGCAGCACTGTATGTACAAAGATTTAATTTGATCGATGCATTCTTGCCGTGATTATCCACGTCGAAAGTTGTGAAAAATTATCGGAAGAAAATGTTCCCAAGTAAATTCCGTTTTTTTGCAAAGTGATTTTTTTCAAGTCATTGTAAACACCCCAACACATGGTCGTATTTCAGACAGTCCTGAGTACACTTAGGTTAAAAACTGTCAAACTTTCCAAAAAAATGTCACATGACGCCAGGCGACACTGTGTGAGAAAGTTTTCTAGTTCGCCTCGTATAACTTCCTCCATAAGGCTGTTGGAAAGATCGCATGAAAGATTTTTCCTTGTCTGCATACTGGAATGGTACTAAACTTTCTAAATAAGGACCGTTTATCATATTATATACAGGCATGTCACAGAAACGAATTCCGATCGAAAGTGGAATTGATTCCGTATTTAGCTTCTTCAGAAAACGAAAAACGAAGAATTTTTCGGAATGAAACCACTTTTGATTTTGCAAACGGAATTGTATTTTTATTTTGTTTAAGTCTGCCACTTTAAAATATTCTAAAAACACTTAGAAATAATTAAAATGTTGTTTTATTAACAAATTTACATTTAATTTCGCATTTAAAATAATAGAATACACCTTATCAGTCTGTAGTCTCATGTCTTATGCATTTTGGCAGGTAAAAAATGACTCTTGTGGCCTAGTTATTCTTTCGCCCGAATATTTATGTTATTACCTCGTTTTGACTGGGCGAAATTCATTTTATACCATCTTTTGTGAATTGTTCTGTAGAATTTTTGTCGTCACTACAACAGCATACAAAGAGCACAGAAAACCTGATTAACTCCATTCCCATGATGTTCCATCATGAAACATTTTCAATGGTGGCAAACCCATCAGTTTATTTCAAAGCCTTTCCACAAATTATTTCTCAGCTATTTAAAACATCTATACCTACAACTCACAGCCAAACTCAAACATTGTCTCATGTTATGTGTTGTTGTTGTGATGTTTTACTAAACTTAGTAAAATGATATACAGTGAGTCTGGAAATTCTCCGCCAGAAATAGAATCAACTTGTAGAATCGCGCCTAGAAGAAATAGATTATCTTAAAGTCGTGAGCGTTTTAATTCCTGGTTGTCTCGCCTTACAAATAATTCTCATTCACTCCGTAATCCCAGATGGATAAGATGTTTAGTTTTCGTCGCTGAATTTGTCGAGTGCTGGCGTTAACCGACGTGAAAGAGCAAACGTGTGGCATTGTTCTCAGTCCTATTCGATTCAACCGATGACTACATCAGCCATCGACCTTGCGATACGTTCGCTCCTGTCGATTCGTGCGCTCCTGCCGATTCGTTCGCTCCTGCAGATTTGTTCGCTCCTGCCGATTCGTTCGCTCCCTCCTTGCGACTCGTTCGCTCCGTTGTCTAACTATATCCGACTCCTTTCTTTACAGAACAGCTATCCGAATATGAACGAACCGAAGACTACCAAGCCGAACACAACACCCGAAGACTTCCGAGCCGAACTCAACACCTGAAGGCTACCGAGCCGAACTCAACACCCGAAGACTACCGAGCCGAACCTAACACCCGAAGACTACAGAGCCGAGCCCAACACCCGAAAACTACCGAGCCGAATCCAACACCCGAAGACTACCAAGCCGAATCCAACACCCGAAGACTACCGAGCCGAACTCAACACCCGAAGACTAACGAAGCGAACTTAACACCCGAAGACTACCGAGCGTTGATTTTTTCCCATTTCCCATCTCCCCTCATTTTGAATGAAGTTCGAATTGGGAACTTGTTCCCATGGGAAAAAAAGTATACATTCTCTATCTTGAATTGTGGGAGAATTTTGTGTCTTTTTGTGGGAAAAATCTCCCCAGCAAACAGTGTGGGAGTTTGAAAAACAGTTTCAAGAAATTTCAAATTTTTATGACAAAATTATGGCAAATATTTATAATCGGCATGTGTTTGCTTAATAAACTCATACAAAATGTACTGTAAAATACGTAGACTTCGGATTTTGCATATTCTTATATGATGGAAAATTTTATACTACGACAATTGTTGTAAGTTTTAGCATCTAAGATCCATAAAATATCGAAAGAAACAAAACAATTTCATGATTCCGAGGACGGATTTCTTTGGTTAAACAGAGCATCTGTTTTTTGATACGAAAAATCGATATTATACGCCTGTACCAGAACCTACAAAAATCTAAAATTTTTTACCCGATAAAATGGGAAACAGTTCCCATGGGAATGTTCAGAATAGGGCTGAATAACAAAAACAAATTTTATTATGTATTTCTTTTGAAAAACCGTTTTAATAAAAAAGAAACAACCATGAGTTCACTCAAAAAAAAAAAAATACATTTTATGTATATTTTTTATATTATTGGCCTGTTCCCGTACTTTATAAAATGGTAAAAGTTGTAAAAGTCGTTAACGTTTTTCATCATTGTAGAGGAAACAAGGAAAAGTAAATACTACAACAAATACAACTCAAATACAACCACATAGAAATTTGTTTTTGTTTTTAATGTTAGTGGCATGGGGTTCAAAAAATTGATTTTTTATCCATTACTTTTAGCTAAAACAAATACGTTAAGGGCTAATCAATAAAAAATAATTTTAATAAGAAATGATTGTTAAGCGATTTTAAGCTAAATTAGCCATTATTTGAAGTACATACGTTGCGGGTAATTACATACTGGGTAATAGTTGCCAACTATTGGCACGAACTAATTTATTTAAACAATATTTTTAAATTTACTTACTTTTTGAAGGACAATTAAAAGAAATGTATATAATAAGCTAGAAATGTATTAATAACGAATGCATGAACTATTGTCCTTTCAAATATTTGAGAAAAAATGTAAAGTATGCATTTTTTCGTTATTTAAAGTTAACATGCCGACTCACAGTGGATCCACCCATTGGCCAAAAATAAAGAAATTAATGTCAAAATTTTGGTACAACATCTGGCAACTCTGACCGCTATGACATGGACCCATGGCAGAACTACCAGGTAGTGGTATCACACCAGCTGATCGAATATGAAAAGTCAAATCCCTTTATAAAAAAATTAATTTTGTTGTAATTTCCCCAACAACATAAAGAAAGTTTTGACATAACATATTCAAAATTTTACGATGCCACTACCTGGTTAATTGTGCCATGCATGGACCTTTTTAAAAATATACTATGGTCTGTTCCAGAACTGCAAGAATCTACTAATTTTAAATATTTTTTCCGATAACATAAAGGAAAAAATGTTATCGTAGGAAAAAATAGTAGCTTCTTGCAGATTCTGGAACAGAGCATTAGTTTTTGTTTAATTTGAACGCAATCTTCTTAAGAATAGCTTCAAAAGTCGGAACATTAGACTAATATTTTTTATTGTGAGTACAAAATATATTTTAAGTGCAAGTAAATATATTCAAAATATCGCGAGACTAATACCTACAGCAAAATATTCAGCCCTATTCTGAACACTCCCATGGGATCAAAATTTCCCATTTCCACGAATTCCATATTCTCAACGACGTGGGAGCAGCCAAAAAAAGGGAGGACATATTTCGAAATTATTTACACCAAATTACTATAGCATACTTTTGGGGGCTGTAATGTTGTTTTTAATACAAAATGCATCTTTGCATTGAATTCACGGTTTTTGAATTAGCTAAGCAAACGTAAATGTTGCCTAATTCAACAACCGTCCATTAATTTATGATTTTTTAAGTGAATAAAGCCAAACGTAGTCAAACGTGCATTTTTTAATATATAGGAAATTTTTAAGTTTGTAACGAATTTAAAAATTGTATGTTGATGTCCATTCGGAATAATTTGAGTTAGAGGTTTAACGAGTATATCGCTAGTTTTATTTATTCCTTATGATCGTTAACCTCGTATTTTGCAGATTTGTTAAAAATTCAAAAAGTTAAATTCTGATATTTTTTCCCGATTATTGCATACATATATTTTTGCGTACATATTCACATTTGCTCTGTTCCAGAACATGCAAGAATCTACTATTTTTTACTACGATAACATTTTTTCCTTTATGTTATCGAAAAAAATAGTAAAAATTAGTAGATTCTTGCAGCACTGGAACAGACCAATTTATTATATTGAAATTTTTTTACGTCTAATCGGTATTATGAAAAACAAAAACATCAGTTTTGAAAAATTATTTTGGCATCAGTGGCAAGATGAAGAAATCTTCTTCCAAATTTGTCTTACGTTGGCGGTACGTGCCTTCCAGGAAGAATGCTATAATGCTATACCAATTTTCAGACGAAAATTTTGATTTGTTTAATCCGCTAAATTGATTGGATTTTATGTTGTTTTGGAGATTGTTTTGTTTCCCCAAGCCTATTTTTGCATCATAAGATTTGTTCATGTCATTTTGTATTAACAGCATCAAATAATTCTTACCGTATACCCCCTCCAGAGGGGAAAGGGGAGAGAATGTTACGCTCGTGGTTTCTTAAAACACTCTTCGCAGCAGCACAAAGCTGTAATCGGCGCATTGGCTTGATTTTTACGATCTAAATATTTTTGGCAACTTTATCCATACAAGTGGATCCACTGTGCGACTGTTGGAACATCCCATGCCGACAATTGGGAAATGGTGCCGAATACTGGTAAAAAACAGTATTTCACTAATATTGCAATATTTGCATATTGAACAGAAATAATTAAAAAAGTTGTTTTTATAGTCTAAAACAACACAAAATTACGAATCATAACAACTTAAATTCAATTTAATTGGACATTTAGAATCGGAAGGACATCAGACTGAAGATAACAAAATCCTTAAAGTGTCGGCTATTGGTGGACTTACCCTATATAACTGTTTCTACTTTCATAAAATGTAGAATGTGCCACATAAACGTATGTTGGAATTAATACATATATGTACCTATAATATTTGAATATACATACAGTGCTGCTCAAAACATTTGCAACTGGAATGACTACTTCAATTTTTATATAGTTCTACGGTAATTTATGTATTTGAAATTCAAATATTTTTGTAGGTTGATTGTTTATTGACCCCTTTTTAAAGATTTAAAAAAGAATTGACAATAATTGCACTTATTTTACAAAAATAAACGAAACAAAACTCGGACTCACTTTTGGTCCTGCTCAAAACATTTGCAACTTAGAAAATTTGATTCAAAATCTTAAGATATGATTTGTGTTTTGATAATATATTGTGAGGTTAACCTTTTATTTATTATCTGGACATATCATAAAGGTATTTAGGTAACTAAATAAATTAATATATCCTTTTGAATCCTGTCTCTAAGGATAATTATTAAATACAAAAATTTTATTAGATATTTAATAGTGTAGAGTCCATTTTAGGGTCCCGGAACCGATAAGAACACAAAAAAATATTTGCAAAAAAATGCTAGTTTTACGTGGTTATACATACGTTTAGTGGCGGTATTATGCCAAAAAACTCTCTTATACGACATCTGTGGTGTGTACGTGGTGCGATTTCAACATATTATAAGTCTGGTTAGTTTTTAAATCCAATAAATATCCCGAGCTCATGTCTCTAGTACCATATCTGTCCATAAAAATACCTCCAGGTCAATATAAAACACCATCTTCGTTTTGGGTCAACTTTTTTGTATAAGGGGACAAATTCGATTATTATTCGACTTGTCGATCAAGTACATTTTTTCAAGTCATATAACTCAAATAATGATTTAAGTCGACGAAAAATACTCGATTTTATAACTCCAAAATCAATTCCAAACATTTTTTGCAAAATGTATATGAAAAATTAAACTTTTCCTAGAAATTACTGTTTTCCTAAAATTTGCCCATATTGGTACACCGGTATCTATGGTATGTATAAGAGGGTTTTGTATAGATTTATCGATGTAAACCGTTTATTTAACGTCTGTTGATGTCCTCTGAGGGATCTGCTCAATAATTCGCATCATTATTTGATTATCCCCTGCAGTAGATCTAGTTGTACATTCACCTCCTTCACATCTTATCGTAATTTTAGTACTTTCTACGCGGTATACAGCCCAATTTTAAATATTGTCATGTTTTTATATTTATTTCTGGACTGCGTTGGACCCACAATTTTCAGAAATAAACATTTTTCATATCTTTGATACAAATTTCGGACCATAACTTTTGTTTTTATTAAAAATCAGAAATGTCATGTTTTCGGCATACTTGTCTGTCAAAATTAAACATAGGCGGCATAGAATGTATTTCTCATGAAAACTTTTTGCCCCCTTCTTCTGATTAAAAACCATCTTATGCCAAACAATACAAAACAAAAATTAGGTAATAAATATACGAACCACGGAATTGCATATGTTTTGTGCTGGCTAAAGCACGAGATCCTCCGACATTTCACACATTTCTGTAACATAAGTGTTAAGAACTGAATAATCATTTTAAAATCTTGAAAGTTGGGTCAATAAAGAATTTAATTAAATTAAAGAATTTATTAAAGAATTTCCTTAAAAATAGTCTAACCCCCTGTTTTTGTAACTGATTTTTGTTCGTTCGTCAATATTCGTTATAATTTAGGCATCTATAGCTCAACCCCCAGAAGACATACATACCTAATTTTTCGTATACCCGTTCCATATACAGCTAAGAATTCCTCATTTAAAAATCAGCGCTCTACATTTGCGCTAAAGCGAGTAAATCGATCTACAAAATTTGACAATTCGTGTGAGAAGAATAATTTTTTTTACAAAAACTGGGGGTAAATGTGATATAGGCATCTGAGTTGCAAATGTTTTGAGCAGCACTGTATGTATGTACGGTTATATATTTTCTGTGAAGATAAAGCAAGAGCAATTGTTTACAAAAGTTGCTTACTTGTACGATATGGAAATATAAGAACAAACATGATTATCACTTGGCAAGCAAAACAAACACGTCTCATTGTAACCAAAATTCTTTTATAATGATTCACCATACGGAGAAATATACAAATATGTATACACTGTGGTTTTTATATGCAGAATAAAAAAACTGTTGCATACCGATGCGTTAATCCACAACACTGTTCAGGATAATCATGAATAAAAATTCCGTGCACAATTTTTTCCCTTTCCCCAATTTCAGAATTTTTATTTCCATATTTATGTCCAAGAAGAGAATATTTTTGTCGATCCGACGAGAATATCGCATAATTAAGCGATTTGAGTAGTTTCCAACGTTTTAAAATATTTTGATTTTTTTAATTTTTAAAAGTATTTTCCGTGCGTTAAATTCCAAGGGGGATCCCTGGTTATATTTGAACGAAAAAATGCAAATATTTTTTTTAAGAAAGGAGCATTTTATTTATAAATGTTTCCAAATTTATATAAGTAAAAAAAAAAAATATACGCTACTGGTTTGCAGCGTTTTTTGGTCTTTATAAAACAAAAGGGCCATCATATGGAATATCTAACATTTGCAAATCGTTAAGCATGGAATTCTAACTAGTCCATAACTGGACCAATAAATAAAAGTTTATTTATATTCCATAAATTATTGATTTGTATTTAAGAGCAAAATAATGGAGCAATTTTTTATTGTGGGGATATGTTATATGTATTTATGTGTGTATAGGTAACAACTTTAATACAATTTTGTTTTGGGTAATTGTTGGGTATGATGATGGTTTTCTTATTTAATATATTTTCAAAAAATTCATTATATTCATATTAGGAAAAAAAGTGAGGATAAGCAGATAATTTGCATTTTATTCTTTTTGCAGTTTGTTTTCTTTCATACATGTTCCTTATCTTTACTTATTTATACAGTCTCAAAATTGTATCTTATGACAAACTTTATTCATTGTTAACGATTGCCAGCCAGTAGTTAAACGATGTAAGTGTATACTTACACACAAAAAACGAGTGTTGTTTACCATTTTATATAAGTGTTTGTTTTTTTTTTCCAGATTTTTCAGTATAAGATTTCTCTTGTGTATACAAATATTCGATAAAAATAAAATATTTGAAAGGCATTATGAATTCATTAATCTTTCTTCTTAGTTGTTTTTGTTTAATATATTTCTGTATGTATATATTATTTATTATATTCTTTTTTGTTAATATATTTTGAAAACAACATCTAATGCTGATCCGCAAAATTCGACATTTAAAGTTGGAGAAAACGTTTTGAAAATTACCATTGCATTTGGGTGTTTATGTATAAAGTAGCCTTTGATGGGCTGTGGGGGAGGACTGTTGTTGGTTGTTGGTCTGCTGCGACGTGGGTGGTGGTGGAGGAGGAGGTGAGGGAGGTGCGCGCAAAGGAATTGCCGGCATGAAACGTACACGTTCAGCATCTGCATTAGCTGCAGCGCTGGCAGATGCACCATTTGCAGTCGCATTAAAAGCAGACGTAAAGGCTGTGGCGGCTCAAAGAGTGTGATAGTTTCGTTCATTGCGAGCCTTGTAAAATTTATAAGCCACCAAACCAATAGCTAATAAACCTAGAGTAAGGACAATTCCGCCGATGAATGAAGGTCCATCAAAACGACGACATGGTGGCAAAGGTGTTGGATTTGGTGATGGAGTGGTGGTAGTTGTGGTATTAGGTGATGGAGTGGTGGTAGTTGTGGTATTAGGCGATGCTGTTGTTGTTGTATCTGGAGCAACTGTTGTTGTTGTAGTAGTGGTGGTAGTTGTGGTATTAGGCGATACTGTTGTTGTATCTGGAGCAACTGTTGTTGTTGTAGTAGTGGTGGTGGTACTGGATGTTGTGGTATCATTCGAAGCTGGAGTTGTGGTTTGTGGTGTTGTTGTAGTGGTTGTGGGCTTATCGGTTGTCGTTGTATTAATTTTATCTGTTGTCGTATCCTCTGTAACTTTTGTAGTAGTCGGGATGGTAGTAGTAGTAGGCGGCACAGCCGTCGTTGATTCGGCTACCACAGCAGTTTTGTTATCCGCATTAGTTGCATCTAAAAAATAAGTGAAATGTATTTTATGAATTTACAATAAAGATCAATAATATTGATCATCTTTATCATATGGCTTTCCAACACACATTCTTTTGTGCCAACTCAGAATATTTTTTTACACGTCAAAAGTCTGTCCGAAACTTATGAACGAACGCCTAGAGATATTATAATTATATTATTCGACAGGTAACATCTATCATAATCTTTCTCTTCATTTCAATCAACCCTCTATGTTGTTGAGGAATTTATTTATATTCGTATTCCAATTATTGTTTAAGTTTTAAATGTTTACATCTATTCTCATAAAAAAAATTGAGTGACATTGTTTCTTGGGAGAAGGGAGATAATCCTCTGTCTCGCATCAAGGCAAGTATAGCGCTTCGTCAGAAACTTCCACAAACAAGAATCTACTAATTTTTAGTCCTTTTTTTTTGATATCATAAATGAAAATTTGTTATCATATTAAAAATTTGTAGACTCTTGCAGGTTCTGCAACAGACATTCTATTTCCATTCCTTCTTACCTTAGGTTTGTATATTCCAACCTCTAACTACACTAATTTCATGCTTAATTTGAATAGTTCCAGTTCAATTTGAAAAATTTTACTTGTAATATCAGGATTCCAATTGGATTTCGAATTAATTCATTTGTAATTTGAGTCTTTTCGCAACATTCACCCAAATCATGGCACAATTACCCAGGTAGTGGCATCGTAAAATTTTGAATATGTTATGTCAAAACTTTCTTTATGTTGTTGGGGAAATTACAACAAAAATATTTTTGTATAAAGGGATTTGACTTTTCATATTCGATCAGCTGGTGTGATACCACTACCTGGTAGTTCTGCCATGACCCAAATATAACGCATTCAGAACTCTCGTAGGTAATTTTATTTTATTTATGCTCATGTAAAAACCTAGCCATAGGGTCATGATCGGTTCTTGTGAGAAAAGAAAGTTAGTTTTTATTGGATTTTCAATTTATCTATTGTTTGTCCAATTTACATTAGGCGAGTTTACTTGCGGCAAGTCCCAGTTTGTAGAAGAGACACGTAAGGGGAATGGAAATGGAAAAAATTGCTCGTACCGGCAATTCTCAGGCAATTCATTTTATATTTTTCGTATTTGACATTATTTTCATTGTTTTGAAAACAAAACTTGACGGAACAGAATTGCCTTTTATAAACGCAAGAGGCAAGTCTAAAAGAGAACGAGAAAAATTGCCGCAAGGAAAATCGCCTAATGTAAATTAAGACTTTCTGTAATTGAGGCTCAAAAAATCAGCATAACATTGTTTGAGTTCTTTCTTTTCTGTTTTCTTCTAGCTATTCTCAAGAAAAAAATTAAGATAATTAAAAAAATGACAAAAAAATACGAAATTAAATGTGATTTTGTTAATAAAAAAATATTTTTGGAACTCCTTTCCTTTACCGACCCAACGCAGAAAATTATGAAAAAATTACCACAGATAGTGCTTTGTATCCCGATTCCAACCATGTATTGCTTTTGTTGCGGAAATGTATACCTACCGAGATATTGGCCTCCAAAGTTCCACTTTGGCCCTAGTCTAAAATTTTGGCAAACCACCGCAGAAAACTACGAACAAATTACCACAGATAGTGCTTTTTATCCCGATTCCAACCATGTATTGCTTTTTTTGTGGAAATTAGAGTTGGGTAATCTAGTTCCTAGTTCCTTGTACTAGTTCCAAAACGTATGAGTAACATCATGAAATATAACGTGTGCTGTTAAGTATACGCAGTATGTTCAAAGAAAAAATGTGGGCCATTGGAACTGCGAAGTGAACTATATAGTTCCATATAGTTCCTTTGGCACAACTCTAGTGGAAATGGATACTTCCCGAGATATGGGTCTCAAAAGATCCGCAAAGGCACTAACCTATTTTTTCTAAATAGCCAGCCTTCGGCCGGGTTTCAAAACTTTCTCCAATGGACAGGTGCAAATCTCGGGAACGGGAACAAAATTTTCTTTTAAATTAAATATTGGAACAAGTTGAGTTGAAGCACTATGCTCAAAATTTTTTTTTTTAAATTGTAATTTTTTTTAAGTAGCCGGCCTTCGGCCGGTGTTTAAGACTTTCTCCTATGGACAGGTGCAAATCAAGGGCACGGAAACAACTTTTTTTTTAATTTAACATTTTTCTCTTATCAGCTGGTCTTTAACAAAGGCATTTTTGGAACTTCAAAGGCCCATATCTCGGGAAGTATGGACTTTCGCAACAAATGTTATATATATTTTTGATCAGGGTGGCGAGATCTACCTGTGATAAAAATTTCATTTCGATCCGAGCATAGTTGGTCAGCTCATCTTATGTCCAAATATTTTTCTCTAAATAGCAGGCCTTCGGCCGGGATTTAATACTTTCAATTTCAATTTTTTTCAGTATAAACATCACTATTTGTGGTAATTTTTTAATAATTTTCTGCGGTGGTTTGCCAAAATTTTAGACTAGGGCCTTTGTGTAACTTTGGAGGCCCATATCTTGGGAAGTATACATTTCCGCAACAAAAGCAATACATCGTTGGATTCGGTGTAAAAAGTACTATCTGTGGTAATTTTTTAATAATTTTCTGAGGTGGGTCGGTAAAGGAAAGATAAGCCATATTTTTATTATTTTTAGTGTTTTTGGAGTGTTTTAAAGTGACATGACCAAAAAAAAAAAAATTCCACTTTCGATCGGAATTGGATTCTGCGACATGACTGATAATTCGAATTACAAATTAAATAATTGGAATGACTAATAGAGTAGTTCAAATTATAACCGAAACATTTCAAATAATACTGAAAAATAGGAATTTGTAATGAAATGTTATTTTAACATCAAATGTAGCAGACATCCATAAGGTCGAAAGACTGGGCATTAAAAATAAATTGAATTGAAATTCTTCGAAGTGCATGTGAAATGGTGTAGGTTCTCTAAACTTCTCTCCTTCCATATCTTGCTATCTTTACTATAAACACAATGGACAAATGGTCTCCGGTTTAAGTATGTGATAATAATTGTTCTAAAAACATCCCAGAAGGGATGGGGGACAATTCCTGAGTGTCACAGGACAACATTACGCTGAGGGATTTTTGCCACAGTTGATATTGCCTGACCTGGGAATCGAACCCGGATATTCAGCGTGGAAGGCGGGTGTACGTACCATTGGCCACGGTGGAAGTAGCTGTTTTAATGACAAATACGCGTTTTTACGTAACCTACTTAAGCATGAAATGTTAAATGAAGGAACCTCAATGATATTTTCATCCTTATTCTGTTCTATATTTTTTCTACAATCTAGGATCAAGTAAGCTCTAGTAACATTTATGTACATTTGTGAACTTGCTCATTTATTTCGGCAAATACAATATTTACAGGGGTAGGTGTATACATATGATGATTATCGCATTGATAATGCTTATTTACGTCTTTTCCAGAAAACCGAAATATAGTATTTGCGCACTGTAGATATTATTGTATTGAGATTAAATATGGTTGTTGTGAATAAACAAATGCATCATCAACCTGTATGACTCCTTGACGGCTAAAATGCAAGAAAAAAAAAACACAAAAACACTTCTTGATTTAGTGACGGATATATCGTTTTCTTCCATGAAATCTTCGACCAATTAACTTGCACTGCTGTTATTGGTAATTTTTGTTTATATTATAGGTACTTTTAAATAAAGCTACATCGTACGCCGCTTTGTAGATTCCTTTTCACAACAAACCTTTCCAGAAACAAAGAACATTCCAATACCCGATGTGCTATATTATTTCACACAAACTAAATCTCGTCTGTAGTGCTGTGCAAACGCTATTTGCATTTCATACGTATATTTTCAAGCCTCCCTCCCCCTCTGGATTATGACAAAATACCAATACCAGAACACGTATTTATTCATACACCTCAACTTCTGTATTATCGACGGAATAATTTGGAAAATAATTATAGAACCTTTTGTATAGCTTAAATGGAAGTTCAAAGTTCCAGCTATGATGGCCTAATGCGTACATACCTTGACAATTAAAGGGAGCAACGAAAAGTCCTAATAGGAGGATGGCAACGAAAATCGATGATTTCATTTCTTTCGAATGCAATTTACACCGATACTGATGTTTGATGGTTCTTCACTGGTTAAGGGTGATTGGATTACGGGATTACACTTTCTTTTTCTTTAAAAAATGTTGTTTACACGCAATTTTTTCTTGATGTACCAAAACGAAGTCTACGTGGAAAGAAAAAAACATGAAAAACAATTATTTTAGGATAATAATTTCGAATGCTAATTAAAATACATTGAAATTTATTAGCAATAGTGATTGACCACCAATATACCGTCGTGTTCCTTTTGTTCCTGCAAAAATGATGACTGTTTCTGATGGTTCGAGTAAGCAGCAGAGGTGGAACAAGTCGGTTATTGGTCGGCGGCGCGTCGCCGCTGATTTTTTAGGAGTTTAGCCGCCGCCAATTATAGCTCTGTTCCAGAACTAAAAAGTTTTTACAATTTTTACCACTTTTACACATTTTGCGTTCCCGTACACAAAATTTATATGAAAATCGTTTACGACTTTTACAACTTTTACGACTTTTACCACTTTATAAAGTACAGGAACAGGCCATATATGGGCTAAAAATCGCCGCTTTAAACTCGAACGGAAAAGTATCCCAGCAAAAATTTTTGGAAGTTCTGCATGTGGAGTTATGACACGGAGTTATGCCGGGCATACACTATGGGCATGCAGGACAGCATTTGTAATAGTATTAGTAAATTTTGAAGTTTTTGTCAATGTATTTGGGAGTAGTTTTGGCAGGATTGAAATCAAAATAGTTTTGATTTTGTAAATGAACCCCTTTCAATCCGATGAATTTTGTTTATTTTCCAAGTAACCAACAAATAGTTTTTGAAAACAACAAATATTATTTGTGAGGAAATTAAAAAAATTGGAAAACTTCAACCCAAAATCGAGTTTTGGAGGAAAATTCATCATTTTTGGAATATGGATTGAAGGAATGCCACACACTATTCAATCACACACGTACACAAGGGTTCATTTGGCAGTGCAGTTTGGCAGTATAGTGTATGCCCCGCATTATAGTACGTTGGCTTAAGACGGGTTTACACGCGCACGCCCGATTTTTTTGAAATTTTTACCACAGGTAGGTCTCGTTGCCCTGATCACAAAAAAATCGCTCGATTTCAACTGTCAATTCCATTGCTTAAACGTCAAATGAAACCCAATGGATTTCAGATGAGTTTTCATTTGACGTATACACAAAGGAATTGACAGTTGAAATCGAGCGGATTTCGTAAATGTAAACATAGTGTAAGCATAAAAATAAAAAAGAGTGTACACATTTCTAAGAATTTGTTATAAAATAAAGAAATAAAAACTAAAGTTGCGAATATTTTTGCTGTAATTCAGGAGACGGAAATTTTTAATGGAGTGAAGTTGGAGTCCTTGTCGAAAGCTGGGCTTATCTTTCCTTTACTGACCAACCTCAAAAAATTATGAAAAAATTACCACAGATAGTGCTTTTTATCCCGATTCAAACCATGTATTGCTTTTTTAGTGGAAATGTATACTTCCCGAGATATGGGCCTCCAATGTTCCACAAAGGCCCTAGTAACAAATTTTGGCAAACCACCGCAGAATATTATGAAAAAATTACCACAGATAGTGCTTTTTATCCCGATTCGAACGATGTATTGCTTTTGTTGCGGAAATGTATACTTCCCAAGATATGGGCCCCCAAATTTCCACAAAGGCCCTAGTTTAAAATTTTGCCAAACCTCCGCAGAAAATTATTAAAAATTTACCACAAATATAGATGTTTATACAGTAGTGGGATTCTGTAACTCATTTTTGCTGTTATCGATAATTGTCGGTAAAATTAAAATGCTTATAATTTCGATAATTATCGAAATTTTTCGGTAAGTTAACGATGAATAAAAAGTAGTCGCTAACGTCTACCGACACCAACAGTGATGCCAACTTTTCTTTATGTTTTTAGTCATAATTTTGCGATTTAATTTTACCGATTTTTGTCGGTAACAGCAAAAATGAGTTACAGAATTCCACTACTGATTTCAACGATGTATTATTTTGTTGAAGGGTATGTATACTTCCCGAGATATAGGCCCCTAAAAATATTAAATTTAAAAGAAAAATTTGTTCCCGTTCCCGAGATTTGCACCTGTCCATAGGAGAAAGTCTTAAATCCCGGCCGAAGGCCGGCTATTTAGAGAAAAATATCTAATTTGGCAAAACTTTAGACTATGGCCATTGTGGAACTTTGGAGGCCCATATCTCGAGAAGTATACATTTCCGCAACAAAAGCAATACATGGTTGGAATCGGGATAAAAATCACTATCTGTGGTAATTTTTTCATAATTTTCTGCGGTGGGTCGGTAAAGGAAAGGAGTTCCAAGCTGATAACTCCATTTCCTGTCAAAATATATTGTCGTAGTTTGAAATTGAAGAAAAAAACATAGTTACCCATATCAAAATTATCAAAACAAATTTTTGTAATTTCAACCAAATGTTTAAATTCTTGTGAAATATCGCACACATGGTATAAGTAAAGAGGTAGGTTTAAATGAAAACAATCTGTAGAGCCCTGTTTTTTTCCTAAATTCCTATTACTTTAAAATCAGTAAACACAAAAGCAGCAAGTGTGTTTGTTTAAAATATCTTTTTTGAGCATTTTATAAAAAACGCGAAAAATGAATGACGTGCCATGGTATCTCCACATAATCGAATTGTGGATATGATTAAATGTTTATTCCAATGCAAATCTAATGCTGGGTACACATTGTCAGTTTTGAATGACAGCTTTGTTGTTGCTTGCTAGTGTGGCCGTTCATTTTTGTCATTCATCATGCAACCACAAAATATTTTGTGGTTGCTGGACGGTTGTGCTAAGTTTACATTTACGAAATCCACTCGATTTCAACTGTCAATTCCATAGCTCAAACGTCAAATGAAATCTCATCTGGATTTCATTTGACGTTTAACCTATGGATTTGACAGTTGAAATCAAGTGGATTTCGTTAATGTAAACCAAGCATTGGACAGTTATCGATAATTGCAGAAAATCGTCATTCAAAACTGACAATGCGTACTGTACTTAAAGAATTTCTTCCATACAAATGTTCTTAAAACAATTTTAAAAATCATTTGGTCTGTTCCTTTACTTTTGAAAGTGGTAAAACCCATGGTTTAATAAGAAAGGTTAGCCAAAGCTTTATGTCAATTTAATTTTTTTCTTTCGACTGTTCCTAAAACGTCAACACTATGTACACAAACTGTGTATGTGTGTGTGGTGTTTGAATAATATGTCAAACAATTTTAAAAACAATCGAATTCAATGATTTTTAAAATTATTTTTGGAACATTTGTATGGAAATAATTCGCCAGGTTATCATTGAAACAAACATTTTATCATATCCACAACTTGATTATGCGGAGAAACATTGGTCCTTCATTCATTTTTCGCGATTTTTATAAAATGCTCAAAATTGGTGTTGTAAACAAACCCACTTGTTGCTTTATTTTGAAGTTTTAGGAATTCAGGAAAAACAAGGGTTCTATAGATTTTTTTCATTTAAATCTACCTCTTTACTTATACCATGGTAAAACCGGCAAAAGTAGCAAAAGTTGTAATCTGCTTCCATATGAATTGTATGGGGTCTGAAGTAAAGGAACGCTTTTCCAGTAAAAAGTTATAAAATTTGAAGATTCTTGCACGTCAAGGAATAGATCTATTGAATTCGATTGTTTTTAAAATTGTTTGGCATGTTATACAAATATTACACACACATACACAGATTGTGTATATTGTTTTGAAGTTTTAGGAATATTCGAAAGAAAAAATTTAAACTGACACAAAGCTTTAGCTAACCTTTCTTATTAAACCATGATCGCGAATAAAACATTTGTCTACAATTATCTTCAATTTCAATTTATTTCCATTTTATAATGCCCAGTCTTTCAACCTTAGGGCTGTATACTACATTTGAGTTTCAAATAACAAATTGCATGACATAATATTTTAGCTTAAAATTAATAAGGAAAGGCTGTTAAACTACTCCAATCAAAAGAAAATACTCATCATAATAAAGGGTAAAAAAAACATATAAATTTGCATCTCCTTGCAAGGAGTTTGGTGGCGTTTATTGTTGTGTGATATGAAAGAAACCAAAAATAAATAAACATTTTTGATAATAAAATCAAAACAAAATAATTTGCATGGTATAATAAGGAAGGTAGAACAGTAGTGCGATTCTCTAAAGGCCTGCGTACATAAGCTGCTTTGCCTGCTTACCTTGCTTACTTGTGATAAAAGAATAAAAAAGAAAAGGGCAACCCAGTTCAAAATTTCCTCGGCCTTCTTTATTCTCATGGTACAATAATACAGGTAGCATTATCATGCCAGCTGATGGTAACATAATGTGTCAATTGCATTGAATTAATGTCAAATTTTGACATCTTATGTTGCCAACAATTGCCGATGCGGCTACCTGTGTACTTGTACCATGTTTATTCTTTTATTTTTATTATGTCAAAAATGAAGCAGGAAAGCAAGGTAATCAGGCAGATCAGCTTATGTACACAGGCATTTACATACTCATGTCCAAACATTGAAAATATATATATATATATATATATATATATATATATATATATATATATATATATATATATATATATATATCTTAAATCGAATTCCAATTTTAAGATTTTACTCTACTATGGAAGTCGGTCTAGAGACGCATAATTTCATGAAATTTTTTCAATGAAATCACTCTAGTGTGGACCGGGACTTACCTATAAACTCAAATCATTTTCATGAAAATTTTCATAGTCTGGCACAAGACTTAAGCGGTGCGTTGTGCGTTGCGGTACAACAACCACATGGAAAAAGTGTAAGTGAAGCCAAGTTTTTTTGAAAAACAACAATATGGCTGACGCATTAAAGTTAAACATTATTTAACTGTTTTGGGACAACGCGTATCCCAACGTGTCACTAAACGCACCGTATGTGCCGAGCGCTATAGGTAGATGCCTCAACCCAGCTGATTGAATTTAAAACGTCAATAAAACTAGGAATTCGCCATGAAAAATAAAGAAACATATGATTTGGTAAGTAAGAGATAGAATGTGTTCGCTTTAAAGGCAAACACGTGCGATTAAAGCCCTCGCCACATAAGCGCTCGGCACATACGGTGCGTTGAGCGTCGCGCTACAACAACCACATGAAAAATGTGTAAGTGATGCCAAGTTTTTTGGCTGACGCATTAAAGTTAAACATAATTTAACTGCTTTGGGACAACGTATGTCCCATCGTGTCACTAAACGGACCGTATGTGCCGAGGGCTTTACGGTCCGTTTAGTGACACGCGTTGTCCCAAAACATTTAAATTATGTTTAACTTTAATGCGCCAGCCACATTGTTGTTTTTCAAAAAATTGGCATCACTTACATTTTTTTCATGTGGTTGTTGTACCGCGACGCTCAACGCATCGTATGTGCCGAGCGCTTAAAAGAGACAACAAGAGACCATTTGGCGAAAATTTTGACATTTTACATTACAAAAAAAGTTGTTTTTTTGTAGCAATTCGCTGATGCATCTACCTAAGTAATTGTACCATGGTTCAATGCATCTTTCTCGTTTCTCGTTCTTTTTATTTCCTTCATTCCAAATAGTTCCGAGAATGAAGCAGTTTTCTTTTTGTTTTCATCTTTTGGTGGATGAATTGACATAAAAATAAATAAATTGCAGCAATGTAACGAGGATGTGATTTACGTTTATTTAACAATGTGGCCGAATCTGAATGATGAAGGAACCGAACGTGAAAGATCGAAGAAAGAAAATAAATCATATAAATGAAAGGAATAAAGCTGAAAACAGATACAACGTTTGATTAAAGTTTTGCGTTGGGCGTCGAGAAAAAAACAACAACAACAGGGCGACGACGACACCAAAGTCCAGCGTTTATCTGTTTGCCGGCATATATTTCAAATGAATTTGAATTTTTCGGCATCATGCCCAACAGTGTAAAAACGACCAAAACGACACAAAACTTTAATCAAACGTTGTATCTGTTTTCAGCTTTATATGCACGGCTGGAACAATATGAACTAAAGGAACTATATAAATGAAAGAGCCGGATATAGTTCGAATAGTTCCTTGTCCGGAATAGTTCCATGGAACTAATTCGTTCCGGAACTACACAACTCTAAAAGCTATTCAGCGCCATTTTTTTCAAAGTCCCGGGACCTAGTCCCGGGCCGCACTAGAATAATTTCACTGAAATTTTAACATGAAATTATGAGTCTCTCGATTGAGTTCCATAGTAGAGTAAAATCATGAAATTGATGTAATGGGGAATTCGGCCTAAGAACACCTAATTTCATGAAATTTTTTAATGAAATTTACTCTAGTGTGGACCGGGACTAGCGTGAATTTCATTAAAAAATTTCATGAAATAAGTTGTTCTTAAATCGAATTCCCCACTACAGCAATTTTATGATTTTACTCTACTATGGAGGTCGATCTAGAGACTCATAATTTCATGCAGTTTTTTCAATGAAATCACTCTATTGTGGACCGGGACATAAAGAAGTGAACATTTTGCAACTTTTTTAGTGTACGGGAACGCATTTCGGTGAAAAATGTGTAAAAAGTTTTTATTTCTGGTACGAAGCTAATAGCTCTGTTCCTTTACGTGCAAGAATCTTCAAGTTTTACAACTTTTTACTCGAAAAGCGTTCCTTTACTTCAGACACCATACAATTCATATGGAAGCAGATTGCAACTTTTGCTACTTTTGCCGGTTTTACCACTTTCAAAAGTAAAGGAACAGACCAAATGTGTGACGATACAGGGTGATGCAGTTCAAAACAATTTAAAAATCCAACAGCTGATTAGTTCCTGCTTCTCCTTCTTTGAGTCACCTTGTTGTATCTAATGAATATGTCAAAGTTAACAACGTTGCTATCCAGAGTCAAAGTATCGCATTTCTTTCGCAAACTATTGTTTTGCTTTAAGGTCTCTCGAGGTGTTATTGAAATAAATAACAAAGTGTTATAGTACGAAGATAATTTCAGTGTTTTATTCACAAATATTCCAACAAAACACATATATTTTATGTAACAAAAAGAGTGTAAACTATCAACCAATCCTTCACACAACGTCAATATAGGTAAGTTTAGGAAAATGTGTATGTGTCACAACAATCACAACAACAAAGCACATGAAGTAAATCATCGGTGTGTTCTATTGAAAAACTAAACATATTGTTTACGTTTTAATAAAGAAAAGAATTTAGTATATACATATATAAAGTAATTAAATTGGCCTTTAGCAAAACACATTGGGGTATAAATTAAAATTAGCGTTAGGTCAAGGTCAACTATTTCAATACAAAAATTGCAAAAATTATACTTGTTTATTGGTACGCTTTATTGGTACCATTCATGAACGTGCATACATGCTATACATGCTGTAGTTTTTCACTTGCATCAATGGGGGAAAAAAATGTTTATTTGTGTTTATTTAACATCAAAGAAAACAAAGCTTTCACTTTTGTCTTTTTCATTTTTACCATTTCCAATTGGCAAATTTTAACTGATAATCGCTGAAATTGTAATAAACATCAGCAACAAGCCACGTCAGAACGTTAATGAATAAATGTAAATGGTACATTAAACATAACATATTGGAAAATGAAAGTTCGTTCCAATTGGAGATCATTTTATTGCCGTTTGGGAATTACGAATGTGTCCAATAAGAACACTCGAATAAAGTAAAATTCGAATTGTCCCTTTATTATGCGTAAACACAAACAAATACCATTGGTCAACTAAATGTATGCAAAACAAAAAGTATTATGCAAATCGAAACGATTAGCCGTTTTATAGCTGTTATGAACATGTAATTAAAAAAATTAATACAGTTTTATTAAAAATGTTCCTACACATAAGAAAAAGTAAAATATGTATTTCATTATTCGCGTCTGCAACTAAATGTTGGCAAAATTCACAACTTTCCTAGTCACGGTGCGTATTAACTAACTTTAAATGAAAGGTGCTTACACCTGGGAAGTTTTTTGCGGATTAGAGAACATGTCCCATAATCAATGCATTGTCCCAATTTGAACTTCTATTTTTCAAAAATGGTAAAACCTACGAAAATATCATAAAGGTCAATCTTATAGAGAATTTTCATGGCTACACTGTTTTCTCTTATCACATTTCGATAGGACATGCGGTTTTCAAGCAAAAACGTGAAAAACTTAAAAAACCCTAAAAATGTGAACTTTAACCGCGATTCATTTGAAAATCCCTCCGGCGATTTTTTTTTTTTTTGGTTTCTTGATTTTTCTCATCTATAAACATTGTAAACATTGTACTATGATTTTCCCAGGTGTAAGCACCTTCCATTTAATGTTTAAAGTGTTTTATGGAAGTGTTGGTCCTACTATTTGGAAGTTACGAAGTTTTTCGGCAATTCACACACGACCCGAACCCAAAGAAAGAGCTTACTTATTTGGCTTTCGTAATATTTCGTCCAAACTTACTTTTAGTTCGAAGATGGGTTATATCGCTCCACTGCTTCGGGTACCTCCCCACAAAAGTCCAAAACGTTTTGCTAAAATGATGCGCACGATATCTCTCGAAGACAGCAATCAATTTGGCCCATATTTTGTTCGAGTATAGACTATATCGGTTAAATCCTTCGGGTATCTTCCTCACAAAATTTCCGGAATGCGCAGTTTAAGGCCTGCCATCGAACCGCTTTGATTTTTTCTGCTACAACTACCCTCATTACGCAAGTCCACACTTCCTGAGTAAATGGCCCAAATGCTGTAAAAAACACCTACGGCCACCATGTGTAGTGGCTGGTGCGCACTTTCGAAATGAATACTGCGTTGGTCCCAACTTAGCATATAGTACTATTTCTGTGAATCTTCTATAAAGTTCAAAGATGGACCTCGGTCTACTACTTCCGCTATTCGCTAAAATGGTACACGAAATATATCAACCGATTTGGTCCAAACTTTGTATCTCGTAATATGTATTTTGTTCAAACTTAGTTTGTTCGAAAATGGGGCCATATCGTTTCACTCCTTAGGTTACCTCCGTCACAAAACTCCAACAATTTTGTTTAAGTGCAGTTTAAGGTCTGTTCGAGGATTTTTTGGAAATTTTTACCGAGGTTCTCCTTGTGGTCCTGTTTACAGCGATATTATGTTTTTCGTGGGCAAGTCCATGTTTTTTCAAAAGCTCTATATAGTACGGTGATCAACTGAAATGACTAGTGTGCGCGATATCTATCGAAAGAAATGACTCCCAAGAAAATAAGATCCACTTCCAAAATGGACACTGCGGTCCATTCTTTCAGATACCTCCTTCGCAACACTTTTGAACTTTAATCCAAATCCATATTTATGTCGGCATGTTCATATGTCCTAAAAAGGCCAAACATTTCTGAAAATCCCCTAAATACATAATTTTAAAGGAAAGGATCTGGGTTTATCTGTCTACACAGGCTGAGGGTATATCTCTGTCACAAAGCCGCTACTACTTTCTTACTTCTTCCATTTTTTTTTTTTTTTTTTTGTTGAATTGTAATGACGAATATCCCAGCTTTGATTGGGGGCATTTCAACTAAAGTGACCGATATTAAGGAAGACATTCTGGCAGTGTTTTTAATTAAAAATCGATTAATTAAAAAATCATTTGCAAACATTAAGCTGTATTATATTTATTAGGCCATGTTTATATTAGGTCTGTTCCAGAACTGCAAGAATGTGCTAATTTTTAATATTTTTTCGATAACATAAAGGAAAAATTGTTATCGTAGTAAAAAATTGTAAATTCTTGCAGGATCTGGAACAGAGCAATAATTGCCTTAGCAGGGTTAACCTTCTTAATGAGGATTTATTTGACGTATATGCAAAGGAATTGACATTTGAAACCCAGTGGGTTTGTTAAATCCGGTTATATATAAACGTACTATTACATTCATGATGCAATACAAGGTGATCTTGTAAGACCATCTGATTGGTTCTTTTGCTGTCAAAATACAGTTTTGTGTTAAAAAATTAAAAAAAAAAAATGTTTGGGTTCAATCAAAATTATACTTCTACAACTTCTTTATCTGAATTGTGCCAATTATTGGTCTGTTCCAGAACTGCAAGAATCTACTAATTTTTACGAATTTGCTTTCTGGGTAACCCTATTAAATGAACCTTGATTGCATTGTTTTATGCCTTTGAAATTTAAAACAAATATATGTACGTAAATTGTCACATTAGCTGTGTTCCAAGATAGTTCCATTTTTAAAAATTTGTGCTACATATAAAAGCTGGCTTCAAAACAAGGCAAATCTTGCACTTCTTTTGATTGTTCTGATCGGCTGGCCGTCATCACAACGGAAGAATGACTTACGTCACGGGTGTTTATTTTGCCTTCTTTTTTTATTCATCCAACAAAAGGAAGATTTATTAACCTAACGGTAGACTTCGCTAGATATCACTTTTTCAATACAAACTCCTTAGGTCATGATAGCTCAATTAAATTCAATTAAATAAAACTCTCACAAATAAAAGACCTTCGTCCTAATAAGACAACAATTAAATAACAAGTTTTTTAGTTTTGGGTAACAAAATATCCAACAGGTGTAGTAGTGCAGGGTGGTAAAACATAATTGCCACGTGCAAAGAAATTATAGGAAGTGCTTACATTAGAGCTTTTTGCCGGTTTCACCACTTTTAGCAAGACCTATCTGACATGTATGCAATGGAATTGACAATTTAAATCCATTGTATTTACCAAATCCAATACAATGAGGACGTACTATTCGTTTTTTTTTTTAATTTGTACAGTTCATTATTCACCAAGCTAATAAATTAATAAAATGTAAATAAATTCCCTACGTGTGTGCTGCATGGAAGGTGTGAATTACTGTGAAATAACAAAATTATTGGAACAATTACCCTAATAAAATGACTTAACATGCCGCCGTGTGTAATAAAATATCTATAAATGTATGTAAGATATCAGCAAATTTATAGGTTTATAACGACAACAACGATAAAATAAAAGATATGCATTTTATATTTAAATTGATCGTTTATAAAAAAGGTTAATGCGTTATTCCCACTTTTTATTTCGGTGGCACTTAGTGACAAATTATAATATATTACAGCGTTGTGACATGACATCGCAATTTGTGCAGGTTGTTAAGCAAAGAGTTGTGAGAAAAATAGGTACTTAAGTTCTCCAGAGAATGTTGAAATAACTCAGTTCGAAAGAGAAATTATATAAAACTAACCAGCAAAAAAAAAAAAATGAAAATAGACTAATTATATTGATCAAGATTTTTTATGGTTCTCGATCCGCAAATGGATATTGTTCTTGCACTGATGTGGAGGGGTTCCAGAATTAGTCGATCGATATTGTGAGTCCTTGATTTAGATTTGGTATGCATATTACGATAAACAACATTACGATAGAATCGGGTACTCCCTTCTATAGGTGTCTTCATGGGAAGAGATATAATGTTTAATCGAGCCCAAAATGACAACATGTGCTAAGAATTTCAGAACCACCAATGACTAGGGCGGGTTATTCTATATTGCAATGCATTTGCGTTTGGTATTTTGATATACTCTTTTGAATTACTGAGAGCGGTGATGACAAATTTGCGAATGAAAAAAAAAAAAAAATAGATGCGAACACCCATTAGAGAGTAACAATTATTTCATTTTCTTTACGCATCGTAGTACAAAGTAACCATCCAGGTGTTAAACTGGTTCTGAGTGCATGATTTGGGGATTTTGTGACCAAGACTTTTTTAATTTATTATTCTTGGATGATGTTAGAGTTTCTTTTCAATTTTTGGGGAAATTATGGAAAATATCTCAGGAAGTGTGGACTTTTCCAAGAAACAAGTAAAAAAGTATCATTCGTGCCGACAGAGATATATCCTCAAGATCGAATACCGACTACACAACAAAAATCACAATCCCACGGCAGCGGGTTCTTTGTACCGGATTGACCCGAAACCAAAAGCGTTTCACCCAGCGGCTGCCAACACAGCATTAAACTTATGTTGCTGCAACAACTACAAACAAAATTTTTTTCCCCAAAAAGAAAAAGCTCAAAAGTATTGTGCGGAAGAAATGGGCCGAAATTGTCCATTGGACCGTTATGTCAGGAAGCATGGACGTGCCCACGAAAAACATATTATCGCTTTGAACAGATCCCCAAGGATCCTCGAACAGACCTTAAACTGCACTTTAACAAAAATGTTGAAATTTTTTGCGTCAGGTAAGGTGGACCGATATAGCCCACTTTCGAAGTTAAACCAAGTTTCAACAAAATATTACGATATCCAAAGTTTGGACCAAATCTGCTGCTCCGTTTAAGGGATATCGCGCGTACCATTACAGCGAAAATGTTTAAACTTTTTTGAGGGAAGTACTGGAGGGAGTTGACTGATAAGATTCGCAGGAACATTAAATGCTAAGTTTGAGCCAACTTAGGTTTTTTACAGATTTGAAAAAAAAAAAAAAAAAATTGCCCCGACGTAAAAATGTGGCGCCGAGAACAACCTAAATTGCAAAAAAATCGAAACTATTCGAGAGATCTTAAATTTTTTTTTTGTGGGGGACGTACCCGAACTTGAGCCATGTTTGTACAAAATATTACGACGGCCAGACGGACATGGCTAAATCGACTCCAAATTGTCTGAAACGGTAAATTTTTGGGAAAAGAATTTCGGTTGTGTAACCCGTATCCGATCTGACCATACGTGAAAGTCTCAATTCATACAGGTTGAGGGTATATCTCTGTGGGACTTGTAAATTGCTCTTTCAAACTTAAGGCTATATTACACCATGTGTTTTCCTTGTGTATGTTTTACATTTTTTTCAACTACATGTTCAACACGTAGTGTGACTCTACAAAAAATATTCCATATCAAAATGATGTGGGAACTTATATGTATTTTTTTCGTTATGTATTTTCGTGTACAGTTGGTAAATAAATTGATGGAAGAAGACAATTTAACCAAAAAACGAAGAAAATGAGTGCAGAAAATGCAAAAGTGAGAGATATCAGCAAACTAACCCCCTGTTTTTATACCCTCAGCATTTATGCTAACGAGGGTATATACACTTTCATATGGGCAAAATGTGCCTCATCGAAATAATGGTTTTTAGACCCCAAGTATGTTTGGACCAAATGTGTTTCAGACAATTTGGAGTCGATTGAGCAATGTCCGTCCGTCTGTCTGGCTGGCTGGAGCGCACGATAACTCTCGAACGGATAAACCGATTCGGTTAAAATTTTGGCTTTCGTAATATTTTACTCAAACTTAGTTCAAGTTCGAAGATGGGCTATATCGGTCCACTCCTTCCGGTACCTCCCCCACAAAAGTTCGAAAATGTTCGGAAAATTTGTGCGCACGATAACTCTTGAAGGGAGTAACTGATTTGGTCCATACTTTGCCCATCGTGAAATGTGTACCAGACTTATATAAGGTTTCAATATGGACTCAATCGGTCCACTCCTTTTGGTACACAAAATTTCGGAAAGTTCAGTTTAGGGCCATTTCTCGAATCGCTTTGATTTTTGTTTTAGCGACTTGTATTCACTGCACTCCATACGACGGTACAAGTTCCATCAGGGGCAAGTCCATACTTCCTGAGAAAATAGCCTGAAAGTTGCAAAAAATCCCTATGACACCGTGTGAGGTGGTTGGAGCGCAAGATAACTCTCGAACGGATAAACCGATTCGGTTAAAATTTTGGCTTTCGTAATTTTTTACTCAAACTTAGTTCAAGTTCGAAGATGGGCTATATCGGTCCACTCCTTCAGGTACCTCCCCCACAAAAGTTCAAAAATGTTTGGAAAAATTGTTCATAGGGTAACTCTTGAAGGGAGTGGCCGAATTGGTCTATACTGTACACATCCTAATATATTTACCAGATATAGATCAGGTTGAAATATAGACTATATTTGTCCACTCCATCCGGTACCTCCCACACAAAATTTCGGATAAGTTCACTTTAAGACCTGATATCGAATCACTTTGATTTTTGTTGAAGCAACTTGCATCCGCTGCCGCCTCAATTACGATGGTAAAAGTTTTTTTAGGGGCAAGTCCATACTTCTTGAGCAAACAGCCCGAAGAGTGTAAAAACCCCCTATGGCACCATGGCACCATATGTATGGCTGGAGATCGGTCAATGTCTATCCATTCCTTTTAGTATTTCCTCCGCAAAACTTTTGATCTTTAATCCTAATCAACAGTTTTGTCGGTTCAAACGCCCAAAATTTTTAAAACCCCCTAAATACATACGTATTTTGGGCTGAGGGTATATCTCTGTCGGCAAAGCCGACTGATACTTTATTTTGATTGAAAACCCGCCGTAAGTTTTGTCTCTCCGCCGTTTTAACTTAAAGGAGAGAGTGAAAAAACTCACGAGGAATTTACGTTCAGAATAACAATAATTGTTTAATAATAAACTTATCAGTCATGCACTTATTACAAAATTATTTTATATATTACATAGTAGAGATTTTATAAACACAGAATTACTGTGCAATCTAGCAACCATTACAATGTGTACCTGTGTTACGTACGTACACACACACACACAAATCGATCAACATTTTTTTTTTTTTTTAATTTACAATGACGAATTCTTTTTATCGAATTTAAAAGTGGACTTTGTCCTGTTGCTATAATTGACTGCTTTGTAGTTGCTAATAATAAATGTACAATTTATTTCTTATCAATACAAATGGTAAATATATTTACGGGTTCTTGAATTAATAAGCAGAGTAGAAGTAAGAAAAGAATAAAAAGCTACACACACAACCTTTTAATGTACAAACTCTTTGGAATCGGCTGTTC
Organism: Musca autumnalis; assembly: GCF_047663935.1. Classification (NCBI taxonomy): domain Eukaryota; kingdom Metazoa; phylum Arthropoda; class Insecta; order Diptera; family Muscidae; genus Musca; species Musca autumnalis. The sequence goes on along the minus strand of NW_027411977.1, from coordinate 111,132,338 downwards.
GATATTTTATAATAAATATTAACCGCAGAGGGGTCTTTCCTAATCGCATTTCAAAGCAATTTGTTGATAAAGTTGATTTAAAAGTCAAAACAAAAGACATTACAGCATTTTAGTTTGAGCTAAAAACCTATTATGAATGAAGTGTTTACGATACCGGGCAGATTTAGAGAAACAGAATATCAGTAAATACATTGTTTGAAACATTTATTTTTCTTTTAACAATTGCAACTCTACACTTGCTTTGTCACTGAGTTAGATGGTCACGTCCCATACTTTCCACATCATTTTTATAACCAATATACACTTGAATTCATAGAATATTGAAGAATTAACGATCATCAATGACCTTTGCCTTTTCTGCTAACAAAATTACATATGTATATTTTTTATCAAAATAATTACTACCATTTGTTATTGCTGTTGCCTTTTTTTTGTACTCAGTATCTAGGGCAATATAATGTTGAATTTTTGTTTTGATATGGCTTTTACGGTATACATATGTATGTTTTTTATATGTCTTCTCTTTGTTATTGTTTAACTTATGTTCTATAATATTTTCGAAATGACCATTTTTATTCCATTGTATTGTTCACAGTTTTTAGTTAATTGTAGAAAATAAACAGTGGAGTACCGTAACGGACGGGCACTGGATGTTATTGTGAGTATTTATTTGTATACTTAGTTAAATTTTTTGTTGACCTGAAAAGGTGAACAAGTAATTATTGTATAAATTTGTTTAGTTCATTTGGAGACGATTGTTTTATAGCAATTGTAACAATTGGTATTGATTTAAAAAAGAAAATTGGTCTGTTCCATAACTTCAAGAATCTACTAATTTTTACTATTTTTATACCCTCAGCCTTTAGGCTAAAGAGGGTATTTACACTTTGATACGACCAAAAATGTGCCTCATCGAAATAATGGTTTTAGACCCCAAGTATGTTTGTACGATATCCGTTTCAGACAATTTTGAGTAGATCTAGCAATGTCCGTCCGTCTGTCTGTCTGTCTGGCTGGCTGGTGCGCACGATAACTCTCGAACGGATCAATCGATTCGGTTCAAATTTTGGGTATCCAAATATTTTGTCCAGATTTGATTTAAGTTCGAAGATGGGCCATATAGGTCCACTCCTTCAGGTACCTCCCCCACAAATGTTCAAAAATTGTCGCAAAATTTGTGCGCACGATAACTCTCGAAGGGAGTAACCGAATTGAACCAAACTTTGCATATGGTAATACTACCTCTAGGCATACATCAAGTTCGAATACTGATTATATCGGTCCACTCTTTCGGGTACAGTAAAGTTCAGTTTAGAGCCATCTCTCGAATCGCTTTGATTTTTGTTTTAGCAACTTGTATTCACTGTCCTCCATACGACGGTACAAGTTTCATTAGGGGCAAGTCCATACTCCCTGAGAAGATGTGAAAGTTGTAAAAAATCCCTATGACACGGTGTGAGGTGATTGGAGCGCAAAATAACTCTAAAACAGATCCGCCGATTGGGCCCAAAATTTGGCCTTAGTAATATTTTGTCCAAACATAGTCTAAGTTTGAAGATAAGCCATATCGGACCACTCCTTCAGGTACCTCCCCCACAAAAGTTCAAAAATGTTCGGAAAATTTGTTCATACGGTAACTCTTAAAGGGAGTGGCCGAATTGGTCCATACTTTACACATCCTAATATATCTACTAGATATAGATCAGGTTCAAATATGGACTATATTTGTCCAATCCATCCGGTACCTCCTACACAAAATTTCGGATAAGTTCACTTTAAGACCTGCTATCGAATCACTTTGATTTTTGTTGAAGCAAATTGCATTCGCTGCCTCAATTACGATGGTAAACGTTTTTTCAGGGGCAGGTCCATACTTCTTGAGTAAAGATCCCGAAGTGAGTAAAAACCCCATATGGCACCATATGGAGTGGCTGAAGATCCACTTCCATAATGGTCAATGAAGATCCATTCCTTTTAGTATCTCCTCCGCAAAACTTTTGATCCCTAATCCTAATGCATATTTTCGTTGGTTCAAATTCACAAAATTTATAAAAACCTTTAAATACATACATACGTTTTTTGGGAAAAAATTGTTTCAATATATACAGGCTGAGGGTATATCTCTGTCGGCAAAGCCGACTGATACTTTTTTACTTGTTTGATATCATAAAGGACAATTTTTACCGTAGTAAACATTTATAAATTATTGTAGATTCAGGATTTAATAATTTGTGGCGTAACCGTGCAGAAACACCAACAAACTTTTTAAGAGCATCTTCAGACTTAATCAATGCAAAACATAAATCAGTCAACGGGAAAAGAAACGCAACTGCCTGAAACTACGTTTGAGGCTTATTGTGTTTAGCGCTTGACAATTTTCTTTGCCAAACGTTTTAAAATTTGTTTTCTTCGTCTTCACATAAGTTTGAGGGTATTGACAGCGTCAGATTGAGAGAATTATGAAACGCCTTGAAATTTCATATTTTGTCCAAACTTAGATCAAGATCAATGATGGACCATGGTACACTCCTTCGGGTATCTCCCCCACAAAAGTTCAACATTTTTTTTTTTGCTAAAATGATGCACACGATAGCGGGAGTAACCGATTTGGCCCATACTTTGCACATCGTAATATTTCCACCATACTTAGATCAGGTTCGAATATATCGGTCCACACCTTCGGGTACCTCACACACAACATTTCGGAAAAGAGCAGTTTAAGACCTCCTCTCAAATCGTTTTAATTTTTTGCAGCAGGTTGTGCACGAGCCCCTATTACGACGTTACATGTTTTTTTCTGGGGCAAGTTCATACTTCCCGAGGAAATGGCACGAAACCTGTAAAAACCTCTACGGCCGTAATGTGTAGTGGCTGGTGCGCACGACAACTTTCGAACCGGAGATCGTATCAAAGTGTATATACCCAGGAAAAATCCTGGTAGTCGTAATTACTTACAAAAACCCCCTACTAACCCATTATTTTTACAAGGGCACTAAGCTAGAAACATGTGTTATATTTTTAGAACGTTTGAGGCGGAATTTTGTTTCAATTTGAACACACTTCAATGTTTTATTTTATTTCGCTCTCTGCTGGATTTGATCATGCCGAAGACACTACACACTGTGCCACGCGTACGGGTATTAAGGATTTTTGAAACGCTTACATGTGCACCACCATATGTTGTTTATTTTGTTAACAAAAACCTCGCGTGCCGATCGTGAGCGTTGAACACTAGGATTTGTAGCCGGACACACACGTACTCATTACTTAGTAAGTAGTTTAAACTTGTAACGATACTTTGTAATGGGTTACATAATGGTTAACGGAATCAAATTTTTATCCTATAAGTTTGAAGATATACAAATTTTAAATGTGAGGATAAATCTTGTCGGATTTATGCATAGTTTTGATCGGTATTTGTTTTGTAAGAGCCTGGGCGTTTTTCGTTTGCTGTTATGTTGTCCTATACATAAAGGAGGAGGCGGCAACCTTTCTCCAATTAGCCTTTGCTTTCAGTTATCCTATACATCTTGATCGAATGTTATCTCTCAGATCTGCTCGCCGAGTCGCTCATAGATATCTCTATCAGCCTTATTCTGAATTAAACTGAATTATCTGCCGTTTCTACTTAAAGGAGAGCATGGGAAAACTCTTGGGAATTTACGCTCAGAATAATGCTATATATTAGGGTGGGACGATAATACGTCTACGGTGAAAATCGAGCTTCCACATTTTGACTTGCAATTTTTTTCTTTTTCGGAAAATTTGCAAATTTTGGGCTCATATTTAGTAAACTATTTGAGATGTTGACCTGTGAAAGTCCAAATTTTGGAAATTTATCAATATTACAAATATGTACTTTTACAAGACCAAAACTGTCTGAACGAGCATTGCAATGTAATTTTCTGGAGGGTTGATCTATGTATATGATAAAAAGAAAATAATAACCCAATTAGCCATTAGCAGATACTTTAATTAATTATTTATTTAAGATTATAAATATTTTTAACTAAAACTATCAAAGACAAAATGTTTCTAATACCACATTTTTTCTTGCGTTCTCATTTCAGATAGTTCATCACAATATTTAATCAATAACAATAGATAAAATTTGAAACATCCAGAAATCATAATGTCTTCATTGGAAAAATTAAAACAACAAAGACTGACGCATTTTTGCATAGCAATTACGTTCTTCACTTCGGGTTTAATTATAAATTTTGTTCAACTAATTCTCCATCTCCTCTTAAAACCAATTAACAAACGGCTCTTCCGTAGACTTATGTACTATTTATGTTACTCTTTGTATTCACGTAAGTTGAATTGACGACACAGCATTTACGGAGAAACGAACATATTAAACCATTCTTCCATTTTAGAATTAATTTTCGTTGCCGATTGGTATTCCAATAGTAAAGTACATGTTTGGATGGATGCTGAGGATGAGAAAAAATATGCCGGCAAAGAAAATGTTCTGCTTATTATGAATCATTCATATGAAATTGACTGGTTGGCCGGATGGATGTTTACCGAAAAGGTTGGTGTGCTGGGCAATTGTAAAGCCTACGCCAAAAAAGTGATTTCTTATTTACCCGTTATCGGCTGGGCATGGAAATTTGCAGAATTCGTCTTCCTGGAACGTTCCTTCGACAAGGATAGAGAAATTATTGCTCATCAATTGAAAGAAGTTTATGCCTATCCCGATCCTACTTGGCTCTTGTTAAATGCTGAGGGTACCCGTTTCACAGAGAAAAAGCACGAGGCTTCGGTTAAATTTGCCCAGGAACGTGGCATGGTCGTATTGAAACATCATTTAATACCCCGTACTAAAGGATTTACAGCCAGTTTGGAAAGCTTACGTGGACGTTGTCCAGCAATTTACGATATCAATTTGGCTTTCAAAAAAGATGCAGTGGTAAGTGACTTTATACTCGTAAATACAATCAAGCAAGTAACATATTAAAATATTTTTTTCAGAATCCCCCAACTATTTCTACACTTTTAAATGGTAAACCTGTAGAAGGATTTATGCTTGTACGCCGTATACCATTGGATAATGTCCCAGCTGACGAGGAAAAGGCAGCAGCTTGGTTACAAAATCTTTTCGTTGAAAAGGATAAAATTATCGATAGTTTCCATAGTACCGGCAGCTTCTTTAAAACATCCGGAATAAAAGAGACTGCATGCAAACAGTATCCCAAGAGATTATGTTCTCTCATTAACTTTGCAGTATGGGCTGTGTTTTCAGTATCTTTGGTTATGTACTATTTATTGTCTGCGTTAATATTGAAGAATTGGATTGCTTTGTCAATTGCTCTTGCCGTCCTAGTTGCATGTAAGTACACACAAAATAAGGCAAAAATAATTAATATTCACAAAGCATATATATTTTTGTGGGTCCAAGTTTTAACTCTGTCACGAGGCATTACACACAGAAGTCATCACACTTTTCAACGGTTTCATAAGTAGTGTTGCATTATGTTTTAAAATGTCCAGAGCACGGTCCCCGCAATAAAAAGTAGACCATCGTATCATTGAGCTACAAAAGGAATCGGAAGACTTCTGAACCGATTTTAGCCAATTCCTGTAGGAGTCCTTAAGAAAAAATAAGTCTATTGTGCATTAACTCAGCTCGGACATGTAATGTATTGAATAGGAAAGAAAAACCTAACCACTTATATAGGCACAAATGGTCTTCCCTTGTGTCCGCTTTTCTCCTTATTACTTACTTGAGTTTGAGTGCATTTGTTCTAGGAGTTGCCGTTTGTTTCTTTAGATCCACTTTCCCTAGATGATGGATATATTTTGTGCTGGCAAAATATTTGCCTCCTCACACCTCCACTTGTGTCTCCACACACACACAGTCTGGCATGGCATAAACGATGAAATAGAGCAAAGAGTATATAAAATAAGTAAAAAAGTATCAGTCGGCTTTGCCGACAGAGATATACCCTCAGCCTGTGTGAAGGTACCCTAAAGAGAAGATCGATATGGACCATTTTGGAGGTTAAACTACATTTGGATATAATATTAGGAGATCTTTGGATCCCCTTGGACCAAATCGGCATGCCCGTTTTAGAGATATAGTGCGTACCATTTTAGTGACATTTTTTAAACTTTTGTGGGGGAGGTATCCGAAGGATTGAACCGATATGGCTCACCTTCGAACTTAAACCAAGATTGGACAAAATATTACGAAGGCCAAACTTTGGACCAAATCGGCTGATACCGTCCGCTCCAGCTACTGCTGTCGTAGGGGCTTTACAGCTTTCGGGTCATTTTCTCAGGAACTATAGACTTGCCCCTGAAAAAACTTGTTCCGTCGCAATGGGGACAACGAATACAAATTGCTACAACAGAAATCAAAGGGATTCGAGAGCAGTTCTTAAACTGCACTTTTCGGAAATTTTGTGTGGGAGGTACCCGAAGGAGTTGACACATATAGTCCATATTCGAACCTAATCTATGTCTCGTAGAAATACTACGATGTGCACAGTATGGACCAACTCGGTAAATACCTTCGAGAGTTACCGTACACACCATTTTAGCGAAAAGCTTAGAACTTTTGTGAGGGAGGTACCAGAAGGAGTGGTCCGATTTTCTCAGGACTTGCCCCTGATGAAACATGTATGGTCGTATAGGGGACAGTGAATGCAAGTTGTTACAACAAAAATAAAAACGATTCGAGAGTAGGCCCTAAACTGAACTTTTCCGAAATTTTGTGTGGGAGGTACCGAAGGAGTGGGCCGATTGAGTCCATATTGGAACCTCATTTATGTCTGGTAGAAGTTTCACGATGTCCAAAGTATAGACCAAATCGGTTACTTCCTTCAAGAGTTATCGTGCACACAAATTTTCCGAACTTTTGTGGGGGAGGTACCGGAAGAAGTGGACCGATATAGCCCATCTTCGAACTTAAACTAAGTTTGGACAAAATATTACGAAAGCCAAATTTTGGATCGAATCGGTTGATCCGTTCGAGAGTTATCGTGCGCTCCAGCCAGCCAGACAGACAGACGGACGGACATTGTTCAATCGACTCCAAATTGTCTGAAACACATTTCCTCCAAACATACTTGGGGTCTAAAACCGTTATTTAGATAAGGCACATTTTGCCCGTATGAAAGTGTATATACCCTCGTTAGCATAAATGTTGAGGGTATAAAAACAAAGAATGCGAAAAGTAGAGGAAGAATTTTATTCAAATTTAGAATATTGACGTTTATAAAGAACTTTAGAGTGGTGATGGTTAGAAAGCCGTTGTTGTTGTAGCAAAGCAAATATGAACGATCGTATATTTTATTCTATTCAGTTAACTGGTTTCTCAAAAATTCCGTAACATAGACTGGCTACGTCCATAAAGAATCAGGTGAGTGGGGTTTGATAGTCAGCTAAAAATGCAGCGTGCCGTGCGGTCTCAATCCACATATAGGGCATTTGTTGGGTATCGTGCCAACTATTCGGGCCCAATATTAATTGAGTGAGCAGCATCGTCCGCATCTTAACTGGGCTAACACTACTCGTGTTTGCCTTGACAGCTGGCGTTCTTCTGCTGCGAGTGATGGGGGTGGTCTCCGAGTACGGCATTCACGCTGTACCTTTGTACTGCCTGCGCAACTACATCATTGTGAATGCTATTCAAGCCTGCCTGGTCGGCTCATTGATCTAGAGGTTCCCGCTTATTCTTGACACCTCTCTCTCCAGATCATAAAGATCTCTCCGTGTGTGTCTGGATGGGTGAAGCCTGTCAACTAGATTGTGTCAAGGATACTCACGGCGATGACCGTCTCCTCATGATGATGGCCCACTGGCACCTAACATCTTGGGTTAGTTAGTGTAGTGGTCGCAATATGGACACCATCGACCAATATGTTCAGGGGGAGCTTCCATGGGCGAACACTGTGTCAGTTTATTTAGCGGCGGATATTTTCATATTCCTCAGATGGAAGAACTGCACGAAGTCAGCTATGTAGACATTAAACTTATAACATATGTCATCTGCGATAGGATAATCATCCGAATGAGGAAAGTAGGTAGAAAATCCTTTAAAGATTACTCTCCGTTAGATGTCACTTTTCTAATCCCAGCAAAACAAGGATCCAAGTGATCCCCGAAGCTAAAGAGACATGTTGAGTAAGGCCAGTCGGAGGCTGCTCAAAAAAAACCCTAACAATACGCCAAACGGGAAGACGCGCACTATAGAAGAATTGCATCTCTTTTGCGTAGGAACTAAGATTCGCATACCACACATTAACGGGTCGTTTTGTGATTAAATAGTCCTAACAAAAACTCTATTTTAAATTGCCTTTAAATCGAATTTAAGAGTAATTTTGACTACCAATGGCTGCTTTACACTGCTCATCAAAACCATGCACTATGACAATATTGTTTGCTCAAACTTTTGTTGTTGTATGCCGAACCCTGAAATTGATATTAGAGTTCGCAGACTATTGTACATTTCACTTATTGCATCCCAAACCATTAAAAACTGTTTAAAAATAAAGCCTAATATACCCTATTTTTTTATTGTTTCAGTTTATGTCTTCATGGTCAAAGCCATCAACATGTCCAAGATCAGCAAAGCGTCAAATTATGGATCCGATGTTAAGAAGTCAAAGTAATAGTGTTCTATTAATGTGATGATGACAACTTTATTCGATAATTTGGAACTTTTTTTCGAATAAACATTTTTTTGTATTGAAACTGCTGTAGTCATGTAGCGCAAGAAAGTTTTATTCCTGTACAAAAGTAGTAAACAAAAACAAACAGCACAAGTCAACATAAATAGAATGTACATTTTTGAGAGAGATTATTACGTACAATTAACTACACATAAAAACGTACAATGTTTATGCAATTACATAAAATATATATGTATGTATATTTAAAGCCAAAAAAAAATTCAAAAAATATTTTACATACTTAAGAAAAAAAAAAAACATCATAAATAACGACTTCAACATTAACGCCACTGTTTGATGACTGTTTAAGACTTTAAATTGTTTTTATTTTATTATACGTATTTAATTTACGTCACGTTTAAACGACTCATTCATGAAAATTATCTACTTTTTAGTTTTAGTAACTGCTTAAAATAATGTAAACAAAACTTGTTTTATATATTGGTGTGTTGAAGTAAAAACAAAAACAAAGTTTTAGTTGTAGAAAGAAAATTTAAACACAACACCTTTAAACAAACTCCTTCTGTGCTCTCCACATTTAAAAATCGGTTATTTTGAAATAGGTTGGTTATTTTTTTTTATTTATTTTTAACAAAATTGTTGTTAGCTAGTTGTAACTTTAATAACACACACTCAAAACTCTTATCCCAGCGGGCCTACAATGTTTTCTTAATAATCATTTGTATGTGTATATATTTTTTTTAAAGATCAAATAATATTTAAACATGTGTATTGAAAAATGTTGAAATATTTTTACAAATTGATTATGATAAATGTTGTCTATTTCTAAAGCAAAAAATAAACATTTTTATTTATTTAAACTAAAATAAGCTTAATAGTAAATACCTTTTATTTTAAAACTCGTCTAATATTTACTGGAACTTAATTCGGTATCGTGTGAACAGAAGATAGCTCTAGAATTTGGAAAAGTAGTAACAAGAACCACTGTTCATTTTTCATACGATTAATTTACATACTTTTAAAAATAGTAAAAGTGGCGAAAGTAGCAAAAGTTGTGAACTGTCAATTGTATGCTTTAACGGCGTTTGCATTGGAGCATTTTGCCGGGTTAATCTACTTTATGAAGATTTATTTGACGTTTGCTCTATGGAGTTGACATTTGAAATCCATTGGCTTTATTAAATCCGGATGAATGCAAACGGCGCATTACATCAAGTAAAGGAACACTTTTCGAGTAAAAATTGAAGATTCTTGCACGTAAAAGATCAGAGCTCTTAAGTGGGGTACACACGATCAGTTTTGCTCAAATAATCGGTTGCTTGCCAGTGTGGCCTTTCATTTTTGTCAGTAATCAGGCAACCACAAAATATTTTGTGGACTGACTTACTTTCGGACTTACTTTCTTACACACACATAACCGAAAAGCAGCGAAATTTCTATTTTTTTTCAATGGATTTCAGGTTAGGGGTTTTTATTCCGATAATATCGATAGGCAAAACTATCTATCGATAATGAATTTTTAAAAAATAATCGATATTATCGACAGTGCCATCGATTTTTTGCCAGCTCTACTGCTGGACGGTTGGACAGTTATCGATAATTGAAAAAAATCGTCATTCAAAACTGACAATGTGTACTGTACTTTACGTTTAAAGTGGGTTTTGACTGTCGATTTTTGGGACTGTCGATTTTTGTCAAACTGTCCAGCAACCACAAAATACATATTTTGTGGTTGCCTGATTACTGACAAACATGAAAGGCCACACTGGCAAGCAAACAGAAAAACTGACAGTCAAAACTGATCGTCATGAATTCACTTGCACCCATGATTGAATGGCATCGAACATTTTGCTGGGTATTTACTATAAGCCTAATTATAAATAAAAAAATAAATAAAAGTTGCAAAAGAGTAAACTTTCAATATTGCGCTCACATAAAAAGCATTGCACATTGCCTGATTGCCTTACTTTCCTGCTTCATTTCTGACATAATAAAAATAAAAGAATAAAGAAGGCCGAGCAAATTTCAAACTGGGTTGCCCTTTTCTTTTTTATTCTTTTATCAGAAGCATGGTGGAATAAGAAGGTGTTAAGGCCTGCGTACATAAGCTGCTCTGCCTGATTGCCTTGCTTTCCTGCTTCATTTTTGACATAATAAAAATAAAAGAAGAAGGCCGAGGAAATTTCGAACTGGGTTGCCCTTTTCTTTTTTATTCTTTTATCAGAAGTAAGCAAGGTAAGCAGGCAAGGCAGCTTATGTACGCAGGCCTTTACATCAAATCATGTCAAACGTCAAATTTGCTCACAATAATGCATTACTGTGAATTGCTTGTTTACATTTTGTATGTGATTTTATTCACAATAACGTATTTTGACAACTGGTATGAAGATCAGCTGTTTTTGGCGTTACACCTTATTATTCCACCATGATCAGAAGTAAGCAAGAGCTTTGTTCCTTTACTTTTTTAATGGTAAGGGTGGTAAAAGAGAAAAGTGTTAAAATTGCTCTCTCATGAACATTTTTAACAGAAAAGTAAAGGAACGGAAAAATGGTAGACCTGGCAGCAATGTCAAAAAGAAACATAAAAAAATCAATTTTCGTCTTTTACTTCACAGTTTTTAATTTAGTTTTGTCAGCGTTCGACTTTTTCTTCTGTTTTTCGCCCATTTTCTTTTTCCTTGTGAAATAATCGTTAAACAAAAGTCGAAAAATCAGTTCTGCCATTTTTTACCTGCAGAAATTTTGTTGGTAGCCTGTGGTAGAAGAGAACGCCATTTTAGCTATCTCTCCACTCTCATTCTCTTAAAAATTGCTTCCAGTTTTGCCACTTTTCGGGGTTAAGGAACGCTTTGCAGGTTAAAAATGGTAACAAATGGTAAAAATGGTAACCAGCAAAATTTCTGCAGGTAAAAATGGCAGAACTGATTTTTCGACTTTTGTTTGGGAATTTTTTCACAATGAAAAAAAGTACGAAAAACAGAAGAAAAAGTCGAACCCTGCAAAACTAAATTAAAAACTGTGAAATAAAAGACGAAAATTGACTTTTTTATGTTTCTTTTTGACATTGCTGCCAGATCTACCATTTTTCCGTTCCTTTACTTTTCTGGTAAAAATGTTCATGAGAGAGCAATTTTGACACTTTTCTCTTTTACCACCCTTACCATTAAAAAAGTAAAGGAACAAAGCTTAAATTTTTGAATATGTATAGAGAAAAGCATGAATGTATTGGTGAAAATGGTTTGTAACTTTGCTATTGTCTTGCCAATACTGTCTGTGTGTAAACGCCTAGTAATAGTAAAAGTAAGTTTACATTTACGAAATCCACTCGATTTCAACTGTCAATTCCATTGAATAAACGTCAAACGAAATACAATGGAGTTCGGATGAGTTTTCATTTGACGTATACGCAAAAGAATTGACAGTTCATTATGAGGATTTATTTGAAATATAAGCAATGGAATTGACATTTGAAACCCAGTGGTTTTGTAAAATCCGGTTATATATAAACGTACTATAATAGTACATTTACATTTACGAAATCGAGTGGATTTCAATTGTCAATTCCTTTGTGTATACGTCAAATGACATTTAAGCAATGGAATTGACAGGTGAAATCGAGTGGATTTTGTAAATGTAAACCTAGCATTAGTTTGCATTTACGAAATCCACTCAATTTCAAGTGTCAATTCCATTGATTAAAGGTCAAACGAAATCCAATGGATTTCAGATGAGTTTTCGTTTGACGTATACGCAAAGTCCCGGGCCACACTACAGTAATTTCACTGAAATTTTGATATGAAATTATGCGTCTCTAGATCGACGTCCATAGTAGAGTAAAATCATAAAATTGCTGTTCACCCTAAGAACACCTAATTTCATGAAATTTTTTAATGAAATTCACGCTAGTGTGGACCGGGACAAAGGAATTGGCAGTTGAAATCGAGTGGATTTCGTTAATGTAAACCAAGCATAAAGCTGAAAACACATCCAACGTTTGAGTAAAGTTTTGTGCCATTTCTGGTAGAAGAATAAAAGACAGAGTGCTGCCAAGTCTGCCAAGTTTCAATTGTTCTTTATTCTTATACCAGAAATGACACAAAACTTTACTCAAACGTTGGATGTGTTTTCAGCTTAAGTTAACCTTTCAAATCGAACCATGGTACAATAATTGGTCTGTTCCAGAACTGCAAGAATCTACTAATTTTTACTATTTTTTCCGATAACATAAAGGAAAAAATGTTATCGTAGTAAAAAATAGTAGCTTCTTGCAGGTTATGGAACAGAGCAAATATATAAAGGCCTGGGTACATAAGCTGCCCCGCCTGCTTACCTTGCTTGCTTCTGATAACAGAATAAAAAAGAAAAGGGCAAACCAGATCGAAATTTGCTCGGCCTTCTTTATTTTTTTTATTTTTTGGTGTGTTCCAGTACTGCAAGAATCTACTAAAAAATTTTATCGTAGTAAAAAATGGTAGCTTCTTGTAGGTTCTGGAACAGAGCATTTATTATGTCAGAAATGAAGCTAAAAAGCCAGGCAACCAGGCTAGGCTGCTTATGTACCCAGGCCTTAAAGGCCACGACACATAAGAAGCATGACATTCTTGCTGAAGTCATATTTGATAAAAGACTAAAGACCAAGTTGGACCTAATAAACAGATTTCAGAATCACATTTGAATTAGGTCGAACTTGGTCTTTAGACATTTACCAGACTTAAGCAAGATTGCCATGCTTCTTATGTGTCGAGGCCTTTAAGGTAGAAACACTATGAAATACGCCGCTTTATCACGCTCAGTTTCATGTAAAAGACTAAAGCCCAAGTACTACCTAATTCAAATGAACTAGGCAGCATTTGAATTAGGTAGTAGTTGGCCTTTACTCTTTTACATGAAACTGAACGAGAAAAAAACAGCGTATTTCATTCTGTTCACACCTTTAAGGTAAAAACACAATGAAATACGCCGCTTTATCACGCTCAGTTTCATGTAAAAGACTAAAGGCAAAGTACTACCTAATTCAAATTAATTAGACAGCATTTGAATTAGGTAGTACTTCGCCTTTTATCTTTGACATAAAATTGAGCGTGAAAAAAGCGGCGTATTTCATTCTGTTCACACCTTTAAAGTAGAAACAGAATGAAATACGCCGCTTTATCAAGCTCAGTTTCATGTAAAAGACTAAAGGCCAAGTACTACCTAATTCAATTGAATTAGGCAGCATTTGAATCAGGTAGTACTTGGCCTTTAATCTTTTACATGAAACTGAGCGTGGAAAAAGCGGCGTATTTCATTCTGTTTTGGCCTTTATGTCTTTTGCATTGTACTGAGGAGTAAACGAACAACATCCAGTAACAATTTGTAAACATTTTGAGTAAACGAACACACATATATGCTATGTTCCAGAACCTGCAAGAAGCTACTATTTTTTACTACGATAACATTTTTTCCTTTATGTTATCAGAGAAAATAGTAAAAATAGTAGATTCTTGCAGTTCTGGAACAGACCAATAATGAGTGATCAGAAATAGCAGGACAAATACTTTTTTAACATTTCACAGTACAGGGACTGGGGCTCAATTCTGTTTCTATGAAAATGTGAAATGAAAACTTTTATAAAGGAAAAAACTGTCAAATGAAAAAAATTATAAAGGAAATAGTTTTCATTTCAAAATTTGAAGTGAAAAATATTTGATTTATAAAATTTTTCATTTGACATTTATTTCCTTTATAAAAGTTTTCATTTAAAATTTTCATAGAAAAAGAATTTAAGGCCTGCGTACATAAGCTGCCTTGTCAGCTTACCTTGCTTACTTCTAATAAAATAATAAAAAAGAAAAGGGCAACCCAGTTCGAAATTTCCTCGGCCTTCATTACTGCTAAACCTAAATAACGACGGGACGTACACAAATATTTCACCAACCTACCAAAACAACGCTCTCTGAGCGTCCGTATTACCCATGGTATAAGTAAAGAGGTAGATTTAAATGAAAAAATCTATAGAACCCTTGTTTTTCTTGAATTCCTAAAACTTCAAAATAAAAGCAACAAGTGGGTTTGTTTACAATGTATTTTTTTGAGTATTTTATAAAAAAAGCGAAAAATGAATGAAGAGTTAAGTTTTCTCCACATAATCGAGTTGTGAATATGATAAACTGATTGTTTCAATGCAAATCTCACCAATTTCTTCCATACAAATGGTCTAAAAACAATTTTAAAAATCATTGAATTCGATAGTTTTTAAAATTGTTTGGCATATTATTCAAACACCACACACACATACACAGTTTGTTTATATTGTTTTGAAGTTTTAGGCATACTCGAATGAAAAAAATTAAATTGACATAAAGCTTTGGCTAACCTTTCTTATTAAACCATGGTATTACCCAAATAGGTTGAGTACAAAATCACATTTAAAACACAAAATCCACGACCGAAACTTACTTAAATGTTTTCATTCGTAAAACAAATAATTTTCCTTTGCAATGTATTGTATTTCATGTTTTGTTGGGCTTTTGTTTTTAAAATACAAAACACACACACACATACGAACAATAACGTTCTGTCAAAGTTAAAATTTTTCAACTTACAAAAAGTATACGCTCGACGTATTTCGGTAGTTCTCATAAGAATACATGTGTTCTACTTTTTTCACCACACACGCCCTGGGTATACGTCCGTATATAAGTATGGGCCTTATTCTTTTATTTTTATTATGTCAAAAATGAAGCAGGAAAGCAAGGCAATCAGGCAGAGCAGCTTATGTACGCAGGCCTTTAGCCCCAGAACTGGTTTTTGTTGTAGTTGTTGGCTGATGCATCTTCCTTGGTAACCCTGCGTTTACACATGACAGGACAGTTGAGTTCATGTATTGATTGTAGAGTTGGGCACATGGCACAATTACCCAGGTAGTGGCATCGTAAAAATTTGAATATGTCATGTCAAAACTTTATTTATGTTGTTGGGGAAATTACAACAAAAATATTTTTTTATAAAGGGATTTGACTTTTCATATTCTATCAGCTGGTGTGATACCACTACCTGGTAGTTCTGCCATGGTTGGGCAATATAGTTCCTGGAGCGGATCGATCTTTCTAGTTCCTTTTGCCAAAAGGAACTAGTTCCTTAATATAGTTCCATATTTCCAAATAGTTCCGAGAGCAATATAGTTCAATGAATCTTTCTCTTTCGTCGTTCTTTCTGTTTCCTTCGGTCCAAATAGTTCCCAGACCGATATAGTTCAATGCATCTTTCTCGTTCCTTGTTCTTTTTATTTCCTTCATTCCAAATAGTTCCGAGAATGAAGTAGTTTAACGGATCTTTCTCTTTCTTTTTGTTTTCATCTTTTGGTGGATTAATTGACATACAAATAAATAAGAAGCAATGTAACGAGGATGTGATTTACGTTTATTTAACAATGTGGCCGCATCTGAATGATGAAGGAACCGAACGTGAAAGATCGAAGAAAGAAACTGAATTATATAAATGAAAGGAATTATATACACGGCTGGAACTATATGAACTAAAGGAACTACATAAATGAAAGAGCCGGATATAGTTCCTTGTCCGGAATAGTTCCTTGGAACTAGTTCATTCCGGAACTACACAACTCTAATTGATTGTCAAAAACCCAAAAAACTTGCACGTGCGACGTAGCCGTCCGACAACTGCAAAAACAGTTGCAAAATTAGGTCTGTTTGATAAGTTCGCAAGTAAAAAGTATTTACACGTTCTTGCAACTACTTCTCATTTCTCTTATACTGAACAGGTTTGTTATCGAACAGCATTTTGTAAAAGTTTGTAAAAATTTGTAAAAATTTTGGGGTAATCGAACAGACCTATTATGAATGAAAATAATCGATTTCTTTATGTTTTCCGTTCACATATTTTGTTCTTGTTTTCTTTAGTTTTCAACACATTTCAATTATTTGCTCTGTTCCAGAACTGCAAGAATCTACTATTTTTTTTTTTTTCGATAACATAAAGCTGGGTACACATTGTCAGTTTTGAATGACAGCTTTGTTGGTGCTTGCTAGTGTGGCCGTTCATTTTTGTCATTCATCATGCAACCACAAAATATTTTGTGGTTGCTGGACGGTTGGACACTTATCGATAATTGCAAAAAATCGTCATTCAAAACTGACAATGTGTACTGTACTTAAAGCGGGGTACACACGATCAGTTTTGACTGTCGATTTTTCGGAATTATCGATAACTGTCCAACCGTCCAGCAACCACAAAATATTTTGTGGTTGCCTGATGACTGACAAAAGTGAACGGCCACACTGGAAACATACATACATACATATGTTTCCACAACATCCCTGAAGGGACAAGGGAGACTTCTCTCATATCAATGAGTGCACGCCGATTCATATTGGCTCAATGATATGGGACCTACTTTTTATTGCCGAGTCCGAACGGCGTGTCTTACGACACCACTTGTAGAGAAGTTTTTCATGGCTTAAATACTCAGGAAATGTCGCCAGCATTACTGAGGGGGAATTTTGCCACCGTTGAAAATTTGATGTTGCTTGGCCTGGGATTCGAACCGCAGACCTTCTGAGTGCAAGGCGGACGTGCTAACCATTGCACCACGGTGGCCACACTGGAAAGCAACCGATAATTTGAGCAAAACTGACAGTCAAAACTGATCGTGTGTACCCCGCTTAAGGAACAAAAATGTTATCGTAGTAAAAAATTTTAGATTCTTGCAGGTTCTGGAACAGAACAATTATCTCACTTATTTTTGCAAAAATATAAAAAAATGTTGACCCGGCTGTCTGTGACAAAATGATGGATAGGTGGGAGACAGCCGACAAATGTATATGTGTGTTCGTTTACTTACAATTTGTACAAATTGTTATGCTTGGTTTACATTCGGCGTAGTTTTTTGATTTCGAAGGCTTTTCGTGATTTCGCGCGGAATCAAGCAAAATTTATCATGATTTCGCATACAAATATGAAATCATCTCATTTCGTGATTTCAGCAAAATTAACATCGAAATCGCAGTACTCATGATATACAACCCTGTTTTTGCCTAAAAAAGTACCAAAAGTTGCAACGCTTTTCACGTATCACAATAAACAAGGTAGATGGTCAATTGCTGCAACAAAAAATGTTAGTATCAAAATTTTTAAACAATGACGGAAATTGCAAAAACTGCAGCAAAAATGCCAAAATCACCGTATCAGGCATCGTATTCAGATGCCAATAAACATGCTGCTAGTTTCTACTAGGCCAAATTTTTATAGAAGAGAAGAGGGTGTTATTTAAAAATAAGTGCAAGTCTTGCTAGATTTCGGGGTACAAGAACGCATTTCTAGCACTAAACGGGAAAACTAACGCCAGTAGTAATATTTTGCAGGTTCTGAACAGAAATTTTATCTATCAAAATTTATTATTATGATGTCTCAGCGATAAAATATTTTTTTTAGTTTTTCATTTGTTAGTATTATACAATTAGTACGATATATAGATAATTTTACGATAATTTTCGAAATAAAGCAGTAAAGTTCTCTATTGTTTTTCTATATGTCTATTTTTGATAACTAATTCAATTTTAATTTACATTTATTTTTTGAAAATTCATTTTCGATCAGCTGCACATATGCATCTACCTTGATTATTGTGATATGTTTGAAATCAAGAAAAAATAAGTGTAAACAACGTGATGTATTTCAGGATTTCGTGAAATCCAGTGGATTTCGCAGCATAAGTATAAAAAAAAAATATGCTAAGTTTACATTTACGAAATCCACTCGATTTCAACTGTCAAATCCATAGGTTAAACGTCAAATGAAATCCAGATGAGATTTCATTTGACGTTTGAGCTATGGAATTGACAGTTGAAATCGAGTGGATTTCGTAAATGTAAACTTAGCATAACAGGATGTTGTTCGTTTACTCTACAGTACAATGCAAGAGACCATAAGGCCTGCGTACATAAGCTGCCTTGCCTGCTTACCTTGCTTACTTCTGATAAAAGAATAAAAAAGAAAAGGGCAACCCAGTTCGAAATTTCCTCGGCCTTCTTTATTCTTTTATTTTTATTATGTCAAAAATGAGAAAGGAAAGCAAGGTAATCAGGCAGAGCAGCTTACCTTTAAGGCCTGCGTACATAAGCTGACTTGCCTGCTTTCCTTGCTTAGGCCATGTTTATATTATAGCCTTTTGCAGGGTTAACCTTCTTAATGAGGATTTATTTGACGTATACGCAAAGGAATTGACATTTGAAACCCAGTGGGTTTGTTAAATCCGGTTATATATAAACGTGCTATTACTTCTGATAAAAGAATAAAAAAGAAAAGGGCAACCCAGTTCGAAATTTCCTCGGCCTTCTTTATTCTTTTATTTTTATTATGTCAAAAATGAAGCAGGAAAGCAAGGCAATCAGGCAGAGCAGCTTATGTACGCAGGCCTTTAGTCGATTACTACAAGTAACTGGACTTGTACAAATTAGTACAAATTATTGAGTAAAGGAACACACAATTGGTCTATTCCAGAACTGCAAGAATCTACTAATTTTTACTATTTTTTTTCGATAACGTAAAGGAAAAAATGTTATCGTAGTAAAAAATAGTAGCTTCTTGCAGGTTCTGGAACAGAGCACTTATGTGTTTGTAAATCAGAGTTGTATTTCAAGACAATTTGTCTGGTGTAAACGCCTAGTAAATATACGTTCAAGTTAACAGATGATGCCTGTTCCAGCACCTGCAAGAATAGAGCTGGCAAAACATCGATATTCCCAACATTGGATATTTTCGATATAATGTTTTAAAATATCGATTGCTATCGATATTATCGTTAAGTTGTCATCGCCATTAATTTGGAGATGAAAATGGCGGAAATGTCAATGATTTTCTTGAAATTATGCAAAAGTAGTTCACAGAAATGGAAAGGAGAAAATACAACTGCTTTTATTTAAAAAAAAAAAAATTTAAAAAAATACATTTTATTTTACCGAAAAATGTGTACGTGTGGCTACATACTTACTTTCTTACACACACATAACCGAAAAGCAGCGAAATTTCTATTTATTTCAATGGATTTCAGGTTAGGGGTTTTTATTCCGATAATATCGATAGGCAAAACTATCTATCGATATTGAATTTTTAAATAATAATCGATATTATCGATAGTGCCATCGATTTTTTGCCAGCTCTATGCAAGAAGCTACTAATTTTTACTACGATAGCAATTTTTCCTTTATGATATCGAAAAAAATAATTAATGGCCTGTTCCCGTACTTTATAAAGTGGTAAAAGTCGTAAAAGTTGTAAAAGTCGTAAACGATTTTCATATAAATTTTGTGTACGGGAACGCAAAATGTGTAAAAGTGGTAAAAATTGTAAAAACTTTTCAGTTCTGGAACAGAGCTAAAATTAGTAGATTCTTGCAGTACAGGAACATACCAATGATTTATTGTAATACTTGCTCTAAAGCTACACGCTGAAACTTTCATACGAAACTTTCCCATTATTTTGCCGTTAAGTCCCGGTCCACACTAGAGTAAATTTCATTAAAAAATTTCATGAAATTAGGCGTTCTTAGGTCGAATTCCCCACAACAGCAATGTCATGATTTTACTCTACTATGGAACTCGATCTAGAGACGCATAATTTCATGTCAAAATTTCAGTGAAATTACTCAAGTGTGTCCCGGGACTTATAGATCGAGTTCCATATAGAGCTGGCAAAAAATCGATGTCACTATCGATAAAATCGATTGTTTTTTAAAAATTAAATATCGATAGATAGTTTTGCCTATCGATATTATCGGAACAAAACCCCCAACCCAAAACTCATTAAAATAAATAGAAATTTCGCTGCTTTTCGGTTTTGTGTGTGTGAGAAAATAAGCCCGTAGTCACACGTACATATTTTTCGGAAAGGTAAAATGTATTTTTTTAATATTTTTATAAGATAAAAGCAATTTTTTATTCTCTTTTGCATTTCTGTGAACTACTTGTGCAAAATGTCAAGAAAAGCATTGACATTTCCGCCATTTTCATCTCCAAATTAATGGTGTTGACAGCTTACCGATAATATCGATAGTAATCGATATTTTAAACTATTATATCGAAAATATCTAATGTTGGGAATATCGATGGTTTGCCAGCTCTAGTTCCATACTAAATTGATTTTATGAAATTACTGTATTGGGAAACTCCACCTAAGTCCCGGGCCACACTAAGAGTAATTTCACTGAAATTTTGACATGAAAGTAAAAGAAAATGTAAAATAAAACGGTCTGTTTGTTTCATACGAATATTGCAACAAAGCAAAATTGCAGAACACATGAAACCGTGTACTCTAGTTTCTTGAAACTATGCATTTTTCCCAAAAAATACAAAGTTTCATGTCAAAATTTCATAGTCCCGGGTCACACTAGAGTGATTTAGTTTAAAAAATTGCATGAAAGTATGCGTCACTAGATCGACTTCCATAGCAGAGTAAAATCATAAATTTACTGTAGTGGGGAATTCTATTTAAGAACGCCTAATTTCATGAAATTTTATAATGAAATTCACGTTAGTGTGGACCGGGACTAAGAACGCCAAAATAATGGGAAAGTTTCGAATGAAACTCAGTAGTCACACGCGAAAAATTTGCGACGAAACTGTCCCATTATTTTGGCGTTCATAGACCGAGTTCCCCAATACAGCATTTTCATAAAATTACCTTAGTATGGAACTCGATCTGTGAACGCCAAAATAATGGGAAAGTTTCGTCGAAAATTTTGCGCGTGTGACTACTGAGAAAGTTTCAGCGGGTGGCTTTAAAGTTGGCAACTTTAGCTTGGAATTATCGATTCATTACTCGAAACTTCGATATTTTATCTAATTATCGAAATTTTTTCAATTCGATTTACAGATCCCTTATTTGTCATATAAAAGACATTTGTCATTTTTCTTTAATTTCTCGAAAAAAATACAAAAATACCTATTTAGACGAGTCTTTCGTCGATTTGAGTGAATTTTGTTTATTTAATTTAGAAATAATTCATTGTAAAATTGCTAACTGTGTGTCTAAATCGAACAAACTATAATTAAAAAGTTTTATTTCTGAAGAAAAGAGTAATATGTGCATTTTGAAGGTGTGTAAAAAAGAAAAGGACAAAAAGCAGAAAAGCAAAAGTGAAACGTAACAACTTTTCTTTAACAAAAAAAAAATTATAAAGTAAAATTATGCAGTATATATTAAAAAGTTCAAAGGATTTGATTTGCTATTGTTTTATTTCAATGAAATTGTGGAATAAATTTTAAAGTAATATATTTTAAAATCGAATCGAAGATTTAACAAAAAAATTACATCTGTTACTCATATTGGAAGCTGAACTTGTGAAATTTTTTTTTCGAATGCAACGCACGCAGCGCTGCGCTGCTGACGTTGATTACTTATTTTTTTTTTTTCAAATATCGTATTGTATATTTTTTGTTTTATTTGTTGGCATTTTGTGATTGTATCATAATTGTGTTACTAGTGCTGCTGGCTAATGTTAATAATACATAATGACGTTGTGAATCGATACTCTTTGTCTGTGGCATTTCTTTGAGATGACACCTCCCACCTCCCGCAATGGCACTGGCCGCAACAGAATGAAAAAAGAAAACACAAATCTTTTTATAAGTGGCCTACGCATATTCCTCTAATGTATTTTTTCTCGATTGAATACCAACGAATGAGCCAATTATTATTCTCTTCTATTTATGCACATATGTGAAGCTGTATACCTCTATATATCTTGTGATATATACGTATAGTTTCTTTTTTTGTTATGTCCATTTTATATGAAGATATAATATTAAAAAGTGTCGTTTGAGGATATTTTCTTATTTATTTACGTCCAGTAGTTTTTAGCAAAGTTTTAGTTTACTCCTCGTACCAGAATCAGCTGAGAAGCTTTTGTGTATTCTGCATTGCATTGTTTTCTTTGTATTATGTTGTATTACGGCAACCTACTGCTCACGACACTGCTTGTTGCTGCTCTTTTCTTAGGCCTTGTACACACGCTGCGACTTTTGATGCATGCATCACCATTTTTTTAGCGGTGTTGCAAAAAATAGTAGTGATGGAGGGAATGAAAATGTACGAAATGTATGAAATGTAAAATTTGATGACTAATCATTTAATTTATTAATACCATTTAGAATGTTAAAATTAATTAATTAATTTAATTTTTTGAATCGATTGGATTAATATTGACGTCGTTCGTTGCTCAATTTCAATAATTATAATTCTGTGAACACCCATATTGTCGGAGTTTTATTACCTGTATCTCGTAGAATGGAATAATGCTTGGTTTACATTACGAAATCCACTCGGTTTAAACTGTCAATTCCTTTGCGTATACGTCAAATGAAAACTCATCCGAAATCCATTGGATTTCATTTGACGTTTAAGCAATGGAATTGACAGTTGAAATCGAGTGGATTCGTAAAAGTAAACCAAGCATAACCCGAATGTTGCAAAATACATTTTTTACCTAACAATGTTTTTTCCAAAAATTTTGTTATTTACATATGTATTTTTACCCGTTTCAATAATTTTGGTTTAACAATTTATACCTACATGCATTCAACAATCATAACATGTATGTAAAATCGTACTTGTTTGTTACACTTCTTACAATATTACGAAAAAATGCAACCCTACAAGTACGAAAATGGTGATGCATGCATCAAAAGTCGCAGCGTGTGTACAAGGCCTTAGATAGATGAAAAATGTCATTAATCAACGTTCTCTGTCGCCGTCGTAAGTTGCTTACGTTATCATCAAAATTCAGGAATGATAAAAACTGGTGGTATTGTTTAAATTGCAAATGTGTATGTTCGTATATTTGTGTGTAGAAAATGATTTCAAACAAAACTCATTTTCGGTTTAACAATGTTGTTGATGAAAATATTTAGTTGACATAATGTACTTTAAAGTATATTGTGTGTACATTTGTATGTATCAGTAGTAAATGGGTATGTACGCTTTTCCTCATAGGATCCCCCAACTGCCCATACTAGCGTAATTGCAACGTAAAACAGCTGATAAATATACTCACATATGGTTCAATGGCGTTTTTGCCACAAGGACATTGGGACATTCAATAGAATTGTAGATCTCAAATCTTTTGTTGAAGTGATTGGAATGGAATAGTGTACGGAATCTCAATGGCAGTACTAAATATATATATGACGCCTCAATCATGCAGCTAGATAAGTTAAATGTCTACATACATAGCAGACTTTCTTCCAATAATATGAAAATATGGCTTATCTCTAGTTTAGTAAAAACTCTCCGATTTTTCTGCATTTTTTTCCAGAGGTAGATATTGTTGCGCTGATCACGGAAATGTATAATTTTCTTGGGGGACGGATCCGGTTACCCGGTTATTGGACCCGAAAGTCCGGGTACAAAACCCGGGTTAGACCCGGCTCTATTGAACCGATTGCTACAATTGGGTATCGTTGGAAAGCTCATGGAAATACCTATCCAACAAGTGGTTATTTTCAGATGGTCGGGTGATATAACCCAAAAACTGATTTTTGGACCCGGATTTCTCCATAAAACCCCCAAAGGTCGAAAATGGGCCCATTATGGGGTCCAATTTAATGTAAGCCAGATTGTAGCTCACACTTTAGCGTTTCCAAAATGGTGTTATATGTTGTAATACCTTCTCTGGATCCAGAGATATGGCTCTTAGAATCTCGACAACACGGTTTTTCCAAGTGGCTATTTATAGAAAAAAATTATAATTTAAAATAACATATTGTTCCCGTTCCCGCGATTTGCACCTGTCCATAGGAGAAAGTCTTAAGTCCACGGCCGAAGGCCGGCTATGTAAAGAAACATTTATAATTTAAAAAAAATGTCTTCCCGTTCCCTAGATTTGCACCTGTCCATAGGAGAAAGTCTTAAATCCCCGGCCGAAGGCCGTCCATTTAAAGAAAATTTATAATTTAAAAGAAAATTTTGTTCAATTTAGAAATTTAAAATTTCCCATAGACACCTATAATGTAAAGAAATGAGCCCTACAGGACCGAGTTCTCAAGATTCTAAGGGTCATATCTCTGGATCCAGAGAAGGTATTACAACATATAGCACCATTTTGGAAAGGTTAAAGTGCGAGGTATAATAATATGGAAAAATCCGGGTCCAAAAACCTGTTTTTGGGTTATATCACCTGATCACCTGAAAATAACCCCATTATATGACCATTTGTTGGATAGGTATCCATAAGCTTTCCAATGATACCCATTTTGTAGCAATCGGTTCAGTAAAGCCCGGTCTAACCCGGGTTTTGTACCCGGACTTTCGGGTCTAATAACCGGGTAACCGGTTTCCATAATCAGCGCAACAATATCTACCTCTGGAAGAAATTTCAAAAAAATCGGAGAGTTTTTACTAAACTGGAGTTGTTCCGAAAAAATCCGCCGCTAAATCCACTGCTGAAATGAGGGTCCCCATTTTGATCGATGGTGCCATTATATGGACCACCAACTACTCCAAGATATTGGATGTAACGTTCGACAGCATGCTTAAGCCATCCGCGCAAGCCAAAACTATTTGCGACAAGATCAGAAGTGGGAACAAGGTTCTCAAGTTGCTGGCAAGCAGAACTTGGGTTGGGTCCTACCGTCGATGACATATCTCATAGGTTAAATGTCTACATATCTGCTTTAGTGTATTTCTTCCATCTGAGAAATATGAAAATATACGCAGCTAAATCCACTGTCACACTGTTCACCACCATCAAATGAGACTCTCCCTGAACATTTTGGTAGATGGTTCCCTGATTGCTACCAATGACTACCTCAAGATATTGAGTGTAACGTTCGACGGCATGTTTTAGCTGTTTTCGACAAGATCAGAAGTTGGAACAGGGTTCTAAAGTCGCTGGCTGGCAGCGCTTGGATTGCCTCTAAATCCACTGTCACACTGTTCACCACCAACAAATGTTTGGTCGATGGTGCCTCCTCGTGACACCAGTTGACAATCTGGCCATCAACAAGATGTTGTCGATGTAATACCTTTTGGTTGTTACGGCAGTGATTATCCCTCCCACAATCAAGTGGACAAACTCCCCCCTTCAGACAGAGAAATCTTCGTGATGTGGAAAGAGAGAGAGAGAGAGATCTAATGTATAAGCTAGAAGCCCTGGAACAACGAACCTATCAAGTAGGCTTGATTAGCATTCACACTGATGTATTTGCGCTGGCAGTACAAAGGTGCGGCGTGAATTCCATACTCGGAGACCACCTCCTTCCAACACAGCAGAAGATCCGGACGATGCAGCCGCCTAAATTCATATTAGGCCCGAATTGATGTCACGATACCCATGACGACCTACATGTGTATTGCTGGAAGTGCTGCTGTGGGCCAATATCTGTCGCCATAACCGACTGATACTTTTTTCTACGCTTTTATAACGCCTACACATTTAATCTCTTTTATTTAAAATAACAAATTTTTTCTTTATTTCCTTGCAGAATGCCGTTTCAGGCGCCTTCGTGGACAGAATTTTATACCTGTCCCATATGTGAAAACGAGTTTTCAACAAATCAACGTTTACCCATAAGTTTAGGCTGTGGTCATACAATATGTCGTGTCTGTCTATCGACACTTTACAGTCGTCAATGTCCGTTCGATCAGGTGTGTTATTTATCTAATATGAACAGCCGGATACTATAATTTTCTCCACGAACGAATTCATTTGGTTTACTACCAAACTCTGTTTTTGATAAATATTTCATTTATTTTGGAATGAACCCAACAGTTGGTTGGTGGTATATCGACAGAATTCGTCCGCATAGAATTTTACAGAAACAGGCTGTTATATAATTATTAGTCTTTATGTAACTTATTCTCTTTTGTTATATAATTGCAGACATCAATAACAACAGATGTTGATAATTTACCAATAAACAATGCTTTATTGCAACTACTTAACTCAGGGGATGGCAATGATAATGGAAATGCCAGCAATGTTAAGGCCAACAGTAGTAGCAGCGGCGTCGGAGCCTCCACATCTAATACAAGTTCCAATACGAAAAACTCCACCAACACGAATAAAACATTTGGAGGCGGCGGCGGAGGAGGAGTTTCAAGCGAAAATGATTGTGCAGCAGGAGATCAACATATGCCGCCTAGCGTTCGTAACCTAAAGCCGGATGATTTAAAATCATATAAATCTTCTAAAAAATGCATCGAAGACCTTGCCCAGTATTTGAAATCATTTGTTACAAATAGCGGCAACCCATTGCTTACTCGTCCAATGCTGCGCAAACTGGTTACATTGGTCAACTGCCAACTAATGGAAGAGGAGGGTCGTATAAGAGCGGTACGAACGGCGAGATTTCTGGGCGAGCGGACTGTTACCGAACTCTTGTTGCAACATCAGAATCCGCAACAGTTGAGTTTATGCCTTTGGGCTGCTGTCCGTTCGCGCGGTTGTCAGTTTTTGGGCCCCTCCATGCAAGAAGAAGTCCTCAAGCTGGTCTTACAGGCGTTACAAAATGGGTCGGCATTATCTCGCAAAGTTCTGGTAATGTATGTTGTACAGCGTCTAATTGACAGCTCATTGCCAGCATCAAAGACCAGTATTGGTCATGTGGTGCAGTTGCTATATCGAGCAAGTTGTTTTAAGGTGTCAAAAAGAGAAGGTGACTCCTCGCTAATGCAACTCAAAGAGGAATTTCGCAATTATGAAGCATTGCGTCGCGAACACGATGCTCAGATTGTCCAAATTGCTACGGAGGCTGGACTGAGAATTGCTCCCGACCAGTGGTCGTCCTTGCTATATGGAAACACATCTCATAAGTCACATATGCAGAGCATATGCGATACATTACAAACACCCTCATCATTTGCCCAATCTGTCCAAGAGTTGGTTTTAGCCTTGCAGCGCACAGGAGATCCAACTAATCTATCTAGTTTGCGTCCACAATTGAAGCATTTGGCTTCTATAGACCCATCGCCGGAAAGCCCGCCCCCAACATGGCAAGAAGTCGAAAAGGCTTTGGAAGCTGTTCGTTTTGTTGTTCTGGGCTTAGTGAAATTCATGCAATATCACAGTAATCGTAAGGTGCAAGACTATCCGACACCACCGATGAATGCCAATGGCAAGTACAAGATAAGTCTGTGTCGCGATTTAACAGAAAGACGTATGTGTCCACGCGGCCCAAACTGTACATTTGCGCATTCTGCTGAGGAACGCCAGAGATATCGAGCTAAGCACCGAAGAACAGGGCCTGGAGACAAAAGCATGATAAGACCACATACAGTTGCAGGTGTTCCTGCTGGCGGTCAATTGGAGAATATTAAAAATGAATATTCCAAAAACCAAAGTCAGCATTCAACGAACAATGTGGTTCCTTCACATCCGCTGCAACAAACCCTTACATTGTCTAATACGATGGACAACGGCAACTCTCCAATTAAAATGAAGTCATCCCCCATGAGAAAATACTCCAATAATGAAACTAGTGGTGGAAACATTGGCATTGCTATGCGCCCCAACATGATGGATTCAACTGCATACATGGGTGAACTTTCTAATACAACATCACCCCTAAGTATGCAAGGTCCTCATAATGCTTTGCACTCTAGCCCCATACCCCAACATGGACACTTGTTGGGAATTAATGCACCTACATCTATAATAAATGTTCCACCCATGCATAAACATCCATCTAACTACGACGGCATGCCTTATGGAGCCATCAATTATGGTGGAAAATATATGCGCATGCCAAATATGGGTATGCCAATGCCTCCCAATATGCGTCCCCATAACATAAGAGGCCCCATAAGTAACAGCGGAATAATGACGGCAGGTGGTGCAGTTGGAGGTATCTCAGGACACGGCATTCCATCACCCAGATCTTCCGTGCATAACCCATTAAATGTAACCACCGTTGTAAACCCACCGAATTTACAGGGCACAAACTCAAATAAGCCATCAGGAAGTCCATTGCATAAAAATATCTTCAACAATTCGACCATGCCGCCGGTAGAGTATTTTAATTCCGGGCATCCTATCTCATTTTTTGGAAATGCCAATAACACTGAAGCAATGCCAACTGGAAGCGGAGGAGACATACCCATGAGAATGGCCAAAACAAAAATGCAGAAAGTTGCACCAAACACCATGTGGGATGTCCACAATCAACAGTCATGTCAACCACCACTTTTGAATCCTTCGGAATATGCACCTAACCATAATCAGCCCATGTATATGACGCCACCACCACCAACACAACCACATCAACTTTCCACTCAGCGACCACCATTAGACGCTAATGTTTTCTTCGATAAAAATCCACCCGAGTACAACAATAACAAGTCTACTGCCAATTTAGTAGATCCCCCTCTAAACATGCCGGAAAACTTCATGTTCAAAGGGAAGAATTTCCTGGAAGGATCGGGTGCTACTCTTAAGGATCCTGGTCGAGTAAAGAATAAAAACCCTGTGACGTTGCATGATAAAACAAATCCATTTTGGAATATTAGCAATAACAATGAACAACAGTCCAATAACAGCGGTGGTATTCCCTATATCAAAACAATTAACGGTGTAAATATTGAGCCGCCATCGCCGTCAACGACACTGTTTCGCGACAGGGAAAATTTTGTGCGATCAGACTCTATATTAGACGATGACGCAACAACATTT
Source organism: Musca autumnalis (assembly GCF_047663935.1). NCBI lineage: Eukaryota > Metazoa > Arthropoda > Insecta > Diptera > Muscidae > Musca > Musca autumnalis. The sequence continues at coordinate 111,103,034 of NW_027411977.1, read as the reverse complement.
GATGTACCACCAACATCTACATCAGCATTAGGAAATAAATATGGACCCATTTGTCCAATGTACAAGGGTTTGGCTTCTTCGTCATCGATGGCTCAATCTACAAATAACAGCACAAACACATTTGTAGATTCTTGGAACGCTCTTATATCCCAAGATAATGATAACATGCTACCTACTTCCAATTCAAATAGGAATAGCAACAATGGAAACGATTTTACAGTATTCACTTTGGACAATAGTGATCCGTTGGGTATGTCGCTGAGTAAGCATGCAACATCACAATCATCGGACACATTTATGGATAATGTTGCCGATATTGCAGCATCAGGAACACAAACATCATCGCAGACTACAACAAATACATTCGTCGATAACTATGAAAATATGCAAGCTGCCCTCTCAAAACTTTCATTTTTAAATGATTCTACTGGTGTCGAAGAGCATGATCAGCAACAACAACAATTGAATCGTTTTTCTTTCGATCTCAATCCCTTGTATCAAATCTTGGGAGGAAATAATTATGAATCGGATATAACCAAGGCAAGTACATGCATATGTTGATATATGTATATTATTTTTATTTATATAATAACATTCGAGAATTGGTATATAATCATGAAAACGTCTACCAAAGTTTTCGATTTAAATAAATATATAATATACTTTACGATATCTCGAAAAGTAGGGTAGTTACATCGCACCTGTTCAACAAAAGGGTAGTAACTCAAAATTTTCTACTTTCAGTAGAGACAAAAAAAAAAAACGATTTATGTTAATGTTAAAGGTATAATACACAAAAAACTGTGCCATCGTAAAGATATGTTTTTACTACACTACACCACTGGATATATTTTTATTTCATTAAGTATTTGGTCCCATTTCTAACCATTTTTCGAGTTATTGCCATTTTGTTGAAACAAATGTTTGTTTTAGTAGAGAAATTATTTCGGCTGAAAAAATCGCGATGTAAATGCCTGAAACATGTGGGCTCAACTTGAAATAAGTCTCTTTTGTTGATACAGAGTAGTTATTCTGAGAAGATGACAATTGACTTATCGGTATTTTTTGACGAAAGAGTAGACAAAACAATGGGAGTTTTTTACAGTAGGTGGAGTTGATTATTATGTATCGTTTTTTGATGAAAAGTGAAAATTTCAAAATTTTGAGTTACTACCCTTTTGTTGAACAGGTGCGATATATGTAAAGTGATGGCAGATAGTGGTAACAATAGGTATTATATCCTCAGCTATTAGGTTGGAAATGATTTAAGACCCCATAATTTAGTGTCGATTTAGCCATGATTGTCTTGATCGCTCCACTCCTTCGGTTACTCTGGAGAGTGGTACTCCTTGACTCGAAGACTAGTATTCCATTGTGCTCATCCTGAAAAGATATAGAAAGGGGAGAGGAAGGGAGAGGGACAGGAAAGATGTAGGAGGGGAGCAGATATACGGAGAGTTATGGAAGAAAAATGTGATTAACTTACCATGTCTATGATGACACGCCCCATAGCCACTTAAGGCTCTTGCAATAATTTAACAGATCTGCGGGGTCTATGGAGGAAAAATAAAAGAGAGATACTATCACACGCACTCCAAACAGCCTGCCAGTATAGGAAAGACACAGTGTTTCAATCTCTTCCACATCGTCACATAGCCTGCAGTACTCAAGGTTGTTATCCTCCCATTCATAGATCTAATGCTGCAATGACCAGTAATGACCCCATACAGCAATTTTGATCTCTGATGACTTCGATACCTAACAACCAGGCATGTCTTGCCAGATCCTCGCATGTATATGTTGCAAGAGCCAGATCAAGAATCTTATAAGTGTTTACATAGATATTCATTGAAACTTTTGTCGCAATGCCAAATACAGTTTTTCCAAAACATAATTCTCTTGTATTTGAAAATTTTGCCGATTGCCGAACTCTTTGGAGTTAATGACCGATGATTTTTGCAAGTGAAAAAGGAAAACCCAAAATTCGAACCCACACAACCACCATCATGTGACCGATTTCGCCATTGGTTAGCGGCTCATCAGACATATCGGCTATAGAGTGGTTTCTCTGTCATCGATTTTTTTCTCTTTCAAATGCAATTTGTTTTTGTTCTGTTGTGTCTGATTGATTGAACCCTTAATCTAAATTATAATTATGCCCTCAGCCTTTAGACTATAAAGGGTATATACACATTAATGGTTTTATGTTTAGGCGAAATCAGTTTCAGACAATTTGGACTCGATTTAGCAATGTCCGTCTGTCTGGCAGGCTGAAGCACACGAAATTTCCAAAATTCGGCCTTCGTAATATTTTGGCCAAACTTAGTTTAAATTCGCTCCACACCTTCGGGTTCCTTCCCCCCAAAATTTTCGCTAAAATGGTGCACACGATACCTCTGGGAGTAACCGAATGTGTCCAAAACTTTGCACATCTTAATATTTCCTCCTTCGAGTAAATTCCACACAAATGTGCATCAGGTTGTGCTTGCGGCCCTTTCCACGACGGTACAATTTTTTTTGGGGCAAGTCCATACTTGCTGATATAATGCCGTAATAGCTCTAAATAACCTTGCCGGCCCCAAATCAAATCACTGATGAGTGGGCTAGTCCATGGCTCTTGGCATAATGGGCACTATAGCTCTTTTACGACGGCGCAATTTTTTTCGGGGGCAAGTCCATACTTCCTGAGATAATGTCATAATAGCTCTAAATAACCTTGCCGGCCCCAAATCAAATGACTTATGAGTACGAAAATTGATTATACCATTTGACCGAAACTTTGCACATCAAAAAGTTTATACCAAACGTACATCAAGTTTCACGAAGGTTTAAACTGGAAATCGTCTTAGGGTGCCTCCATCACAAAAGATCAAAATTTTTTGTGTGAGCTTAGTTTTAGGGCTGTTCAAGGATCATTGACAAATTTATTTATTTATTTATTATTCATACATAGTAATGCAAAAAGTCTTTAAGACCAAAGTGCGCATTACAAATAAATACAAAATATCTTGCTGATTAATCCATGACTAAGATAACATTATACAAAAATAAAAAAAATATAGTTTGCAAAAATAATGACAAAAATTAAAAGAAAAGGAAACTAGAAAAACGGCTCCCCAGCCAAAAAGAATGAAAGGTAATGAATTAAAATCCCATGTTAATAATAATGCACGTACTACAGGCACCGGGCTACGTTACGTTTAAATGTATTGGGTGAATATGCAAAACTTCGCAAGTTAAGAGGCAGGTGATTCCAAAGCCTTGCTACTCTAACAAGGAATGATCGATCATAGATACCGTACCAAAATCGAGGGAGTAAGATTTGTGGATTGCGTAAGAATCGCGAGAAAATGAACTTTGAATTTTTAACGAAAGTACTTCTTGTGGTCCTGATTTTAGCGATATATACAGGTATGTGATGGAAAACGATTCGACTCGTTTTGCCATAAATCGAAATCGTATATCTCTAATTTAGGTGAATATTTTAATGAAATTGACAATGGATTTTAAAAATATTATTCAAATAAGAACCGTTTGCGAAGTAAAACTATATATATCATCAACGGCACTCCGACTATATACGCTTTCGATTCGCAAATCGATTCGATTCGGTTTTCATCACATACCTGATAATGTTTTTCGTGGGCTAGTCCATGGCTCTTGGCATAATGGGCACTATAGCTGTGGAAAGGAGTGATTCACACCCACACAAAATTTGGAAAAAGTACAGTTTAACAGCTCGTCTCGGATCGTTTTGATTTTTTTTTTGCAACATGTTCTTCTTGCGTGCCCATTTACGACGGCGGAATTTTTTTTTTCGGGGACAATTCTGTACTTCTTTACAATTCTGGTACCAACCAAACTGGTTGGAACGTAAGATAACCATCGAAGGGATTTGGTCCAAACGTTGTACACCGTGTTATTTCTTACAAACTCGGATTATGTTCGATTATTAACTACATCGGACCTATCTTTCGTGTACCTCCCATATAAAGATTGGAAAGAGTACAGCTTAAAGACTCGTCTTGGATCGATTTTAATTTTTTTTACATGTTTATATTTCCCTAGTTACAACTTTACAATTGGTTTTAGGGTGCAAGTCCATGCTTTCTTTAGGTCCGAGGCTGAGGATATATCTCTGTCGGCACAGCTGACTGATACTTTTTTCTTTTTATACCCTACACCACCATGTGGTAAGGGGTATTATGTCTTTGTGCATTAGTTTGTAACATGCAAAAGGAAACGAGATCGACCCATAGTTCCTTTTAGGGATATACATAGAACCACTTTCTGAGTCGATTTACGCATGTCCGTCTGTCCATGTATTTTTGTACACAAAGTACAGGTCGCATTTATTGTCCGATTCGCATGAAAATTGGGGAAGATAGTTTTTTGGCCAAAGGACGAACGCTATTTATTTTGGTAAAAATCGGTTCAGATTTGGATATAGCCCCCATATATATCTTCGCCCGATTTAAGGCATTTGGTGCACGAAACACGCTATATATGTCCGATTTCAATGAAATTTGGAATGTGCGACAGAATTTAGTCTAGAAATAAGTGTGCCAAATTATATAGAAATCGGTTCAGGTTTGGATATGGGCCCCATATATATTTTCGCCCGATTTAAGGAATTTGATGCACTAAACACGCTATATATGTCCGATTTCAATTAAATTTGGAATGTGCGACGGTATTTAGTCTAGAAATAAGTGTGCCAAATTATATAGAAATCGGTTCAGATTTGGATATAGCCTCCATATATATTTTCGCCCGATTTAAGTAATATATGTCCGATTTCAATTAAATTTGGAATGTGCGACCGTAGTTAGTCTAGAAATAACTGTGGCAAATCATATCGAAATCGGTTCAGATTTGCATATAGCTCCCATATATATCTTCGACCGGTATAGGTATTTGATGCACGAAACACGCTATATATGTCCGATTTTGATGAAATTTGGACTATATTACGGAATTTGGTCTACAAATAAGTGTGAAAAATTATATCAAAATCTGTTCTGATTTGGATTTAGCTCCCATATACATATATTTTACATATTCACAGTGGTGTAGGGTATTATTTAGTCGGCCCCGCCCGACTTTGATCCTTTCCTTACTGGTTTTAACATGGCTAAATTTTCATTTTCTTTTATCCAAATACAGAATCCAGTTTTAAATAACGATTTATTGTGGAACAACGCCACACTCAACAATTCAAAACATTCAACATCAATGAATCTTGGTTTGAACAGTTTCTGGAGCGACGATGCAAATGTAACGTCCACTTCGGCATCGAATGTTACACCAACAACATCTAAAACGCTCATGAGCAGCAGCAATAATTTATCAAGACAACATCCACAGCAAAATCAACAACAAGAACAATGCAAATCACAAAAACTCGATGATCCCGAATTCGATATCACCGAAATTGTTGATAAAATGTGGCCAAGCGGTGGCGATGATAGCGGCATAAAACTAGAATAAAATGTGGTAAATATAACTAATTTATAATTTAGAACACTATTCATTTTGCCAGTTAGTCCACTGGAGGAAAACAAAAGTTATATACATACAACAACAACCAATGTCCCTTAATTCAGTTTTTCGCAGTGAGTGTATATGTGTGCGTTTAATTTGCAAAGTGATAGTGATAGTAGTAAATTAATTATGTGACAAGTTTTTAATTAATGAAGACAAAATGTTTTAATTTTTGTTTCTCTGTGATTCTTTTTTGTCTATTTGTGTCTCTGAATTCTGAAATAAGCCCAAAAAGGTCTAACCCCCCAATATATGCCCTAAACAAATCCTCAAATGCCTTTATCATTATACATATATATTGAAATATATATATAAAAAAATCAGTTGATAATTGTTTAAATATAGGCTTAATTTAAAATAAAAATTGTTGAGATTTTTATAGGAATTTTATTTATTAGCACCCTTCTCGTGTGTGTCTTTAAAATTTTTTAGCATTATTAGGTTTTTAATTTGTTTACGAAATATGTTTCTATATTTCGTATTAACAATTTTTAGTTTGTAAGCTATTTGGCAAACAATTCGAAACGATATTATTGTTGTTGTTGTTTATTAATGTGCTTGACGAATTGTATAGTTTTATAGATAGATAGAAGTAGTGCAAGAGTATTTGCAGAAAAATTAACGCTTATTATACACTCACTAATTCTACACCCCCGCCCCCTCTCTCATACACACACAAACACGACCACTCTATAAGTGTTTCTCAGCCTCATGAATATAGACTTGTTGGATAGAAGTTTTTACCACCATCCTTTATATATACTTCTAGCAGTATATATAATTATATATACATATATTTTGATTTACATATAACTATAAATCTTTGTACATTATTTACGAAATCACAGCACATGAAGCTTACAAATTGTAAAACATTTCTATTTTATTATTTACTCTCCAACCCAAATGGTTATCCAAAAAAAAAGAAAAAAACAACAAAACAAACAAAAACAAATTATATAAATGTATGTAAAACAAATGATAAATATATATTTCTTAAAGAAATTGAAATTACGCTATTTTGCGAATGTTAACTACTGAAATAAAATTGTAAAACTTTATATAAATATACATATACATATGTATATTATTATTGCAGACATTAAATTTATTCTAATGTGTTTATTACCTAAATATCTATTGTTTTTAATTTTGATGAAACAATTTGTCAAATTCAATATATATTATATATTTTTATAAAATCACTATGATGCGATGATGATATGTTATATTGTTAAAACAAAAACAAACAACATATATTAAATATAACACACACTAAATAATACAACAACAAACAAGAGAATGAAATATAAATAAAAAAATTACGATACGTATTTTACTCTTTTGATAAAGAAGTAACATTGAAAAACTACAAAATGTTGTTTTAGTTTACAATATAACTAACACCTTTTTTATTATTATTTACTAATAAATGTTATTAAATTATTTTTATTATACAACTATATGCGACCTCGATCCTGAAAATTCTACTAAAAAATAATTATCGAAATTCATTTTCTTTTGCAAATGTTTACACATACAGGCCAATCCAATGTATGTATGTATGTATGTTGTTTGTACATCGTAATCTAAAATCGAAACGACATAATTTATTTGGTGTGGTGTATATAAAATATACATATTTAATATTATATTTTAATTGCAACAACAATAACATTTTATATGCATATACAATTTAAACTAATTAACCTCAAGTTCACATGAATTTTCTACATGTGTTTTTAAACATTGAGTTTATTTTATGAAATAAAACAACTAATTAAGTTAATATATTTATAATTATTTTTTCTATATAAAAATAACAAAGTTACAAATTAAAAACAAAAATACAATGCAAATCTAAACTTGATAAAGTTACGGCGTAAAAATGGAAATAACTTATTGGGATACTTATCTGAGCAGAAACAATATTTAATAACTCACAAAAAAGTGCTTAAACAAGATTTTAGTCTTTAATTCTGGGATAGGTACAAAAATGGACAGCCTTGAAACTCCAACGGACACATCACCATGTTTTTTAACGTTCAAATTCTGCCTACCGCAGGGCGGGCGACACCAAATCACACATGTAGCTGCAATATTTTTAGAACCTTGTTTACCGATGCCGATAAGTTTTTATCAATTTTTATAAGGTTATGTAAACTATAAACGAAGGTAGGTTAAGTTATGGGATACACAGCTGCCGTTGAATGTTGACAGCCACTTCACTCGGAGAGACCAGTGGTCCATTGTGCTCATCCTGAAAAGAGATAAAAGAGTAGGAAAACAAAAGAAGAGGAGAAGGTCAGTAAAGAGGTAGGAAGAGTGTATATATAACAGGAAGAGAAAGGAATTAGTTGAATTTGCTGGCCCCTACAGTGATTCTGATCTCTGACATTTGCGAAGGAAACAAGAAAAATATAACAAAACAATTAGGAATGGTGGATTTGTGGTATGTATTTAATAAAATCCTAGCAAAATTTGAAGGAAGGGATTCCATGCGATGACGTGATTTCATTGCATATTTTGCATTGGTTCAAACGAAGTCGTGAAAGATCCGATCTTTTCATCAGCAAAGAAAGTCGTGAAAGATCCGATCTTTTCATCAGCATTTAAACTCATTCCATCGATCCAATAAAGATTAATTTTGTGTTTTTATTTATACACATTTTTCTAAATATATAAGATTAATTATTTATAATAGGCTTGATATTGTCGGAGAGTCGAAATCACAACCAACGTTGTTAAAACTCTCATCGTAATGATAATGTCATTGCAAATGGTTGGTGAAAATGACATGCCACAAAGCATTGTTGGAAATGACATGCTAAAGCATTGGTGAAAATGACATGCTTTGGATCCAAAAATGAATAGCATCTTTTGGGGTCCACGCCCATGATTGAATGGCATCTTTGGCATCGAACATTTTGCTGGGTGACGAGGAGTACCTAAAAAGTAGAAAGTAGTAGTAGTCGAAATCACAACCAACGTTGTTAAAACTCTCATCGTAATGATAATGCCATTGCAAAGGGTTGGTGAAAATGACATGCCAAAGCATTGGTGGAAATGACATGCTAAAGCATTGGTGAAAATGACATGTCAAAGCATTGGTGTAAATGACATGCTTTGGATCCAAAAATGAATAGCATCTTTTGGGGTCCACGCCCATGATTGAATGGCATCTTTGGCATCGAACATTTTGCTGGGTGACGAGGAGTACCTAAAAAGTAGATTCTCAACCGTATCTATCTCTTCTTTATGCACATATAGGCTGACTTCCAAAATGTAACAAAAATGCGTTGTTTCAGTTATTGATCGTGCTTTGTAAAAGTATTTTAAAATACATACCGTTGCAAAATCGACTTGATGCATGAGTTTTCTATCTTATGCCACTTTTGGGGGTATTCTGTTTTTCAAATGCTCAACAGCGACGTTTTGGCATACAACAACAACAACATTGTTCCACAACATCCCATACGGGACAAGGGAGACTTCTCTCATATCAATGAGTGCACCCCGATTCATATTAGCTCAATGATATGGGACCTACAGTTTATGGCCGAGTCCGAACGGCGTGTCATACGACACCACTTGTAGAGAAGTTGTACATAGCTGAAATACTCAGGAAATGTCGCCAACATTACTGAGGGGTATTTTGCCACCGTTGAAAATTTGATGTTGCCTAGTCGGAGAATCGAACCCACGACCTTCTGCGTGCAAGGCGGGTGTGCATACCATTGCACCACGGTGGCACCCACACTTCACATTAATTCTGTATCACTGCGATATGGAATATGATGCTTAAGACATTTGCAAAGCAACTGAAGTCAGTCATAATCTGCAATAGTCCAAGTCCTTTAATTACACTGTGCAACATTTTTAAGGTGATCTTGTGCAAACAATTCGAACTGTGGATTTTTTGAAAGTACAGACCCACACGAAAAAAACCCTAGTTGGGTTTTGTTGTGTCAGATCCAGCTCGGATTTTATGGCCCCATCTAAATATGGTTAAATATTGCGTTTTTAAAGAAATTCGGGGCTATATCTCTGAAACCAATGCGAATCTTCTTCTGACCTCTGAAGCAAATTTATAGATAAGGACAAGAATAAAATATTTGGAGCAATAATAAACTCGAATAACTACATTTATTGCTTCAAATTTCAAAATATATGCAAAAATTCAACAATTTTTATACATTTCGCACCGTATTTCCAAAATTTAATTTTTCTGAATATTTTCTTTTGGAAAAATATTCCCTGGAATGTAATACACAACTCTTCAGAACATGTCATTGTTGTAAAATGCCTCTATGCCGTTGTTTTCAGTACATTTTTCAACGACGATTTAATAAAAATGTCAATAATGTAGTGAAATCCGAAATGCGAGAATAAACTGTTGGTGTGAACTGTGTTTGAAATACGTGTTGTAAAAGATATGATGCAAAATACCGCTGAAACAATATGAAGTAAGCATTTTAGAGTTTCAGAATGTTCTGAAGAATTGCTGAGAACATTATTTGGATGATTTTTGCAAAAGGTTACTTGATTCAACTCCCAATAGTTTAGCTGATACCAACCAGAATTCCAGAAATTATGTAAAATTTTCCATATTTTATCGATTTTGATGCCCTAGATGAAGTTTTCTAGTGTAGTATGTTCAACAGATAAGTTCTACTAGTTTAGGGCTACAATATTGCTAAAGCCAGCAAGGCCAAATTCCTATTCGTTTCTGAGACAAAGGCCTGATAAATGCAAAAAAGTGTAGTTTTAGCCCGGTTTAGATGAGGCCATATAATCCGAACTGGATCTGACAGGACAAAACCCAACTAGGGTTTCTGTAGTCTAAATATGTACTTTAAAAAAATCCATACTAGAAGTTGTTTGCATTTTCAGTGTTGCATAGTGTTAACTAGACTGCTTTTTTGATATATTTTGAAAAATACTACATTGGGAGAGTTCTTTCCTGCACCTTAAAAGTCTGCAGGATGTTTGCCTGGAGTATGTTTGTTGAACCAAAACTACTCTGGTTTGTCCGCTTGTCGAGACAAAACTACTCTGGTTTGCCTACGCAGCCGATGTTCGTCTGTAGCAATAGGTAAGGAAGTACAACGAGGAGGCCGTTCACTTGTTAATAGTGTCAGCTACTGCATCTGTGTGAATGTTTGTATGATCCCATCTTATAGGCATCTTCATCTTGCGTCTCTTGTAACGTTGGACATCTCAGACTCCCACGATAACAATAAAGTCGGCACTGCATCTAAAGTATGCTGATTGCCCAATGAACATTGTTTAAATTTGACATAGGGGCTGACTTCCGTATCGTCAGTTGTTTGGGTTTTTAACTTCGTCAAAATATTTCAGTTGCACACTCATACATTGTTCCTCGAAAATGCAACTAAATGCATAAGAAATAAAAATGATACAAGTTTGCTTTTACCTTCGTTAAAAATGCGTATTTTTGACGTTTTGAAACACGTAGCTTCGCAGTTGTTAAGTACACCAAGACCTCGCTTTGCGTCGTTGATACGTTCCGAAAAACACGACTCAAAGTGAAACGACGCAAAGCTAATTAGGATTTTCTATGGAAAGCCATGTAAACTTCGGAGATAGATTCCAGGGTAAAAAACACTATTTTTTTCTTATGCCCAAAATTTAATTCTGCCAGAAAATGTAGCTAAAGCAGTCGGAAATACCTTTATAGAGTCGCAAATGATTATTTCAATGCGTTTCAAACGGAAAAAACAATCTTAATATACCCTCCATACTATGTTGGAGGGTAAAAAAATGAAACACTCAAACTTAAAACAACGCAACATCGAAAATCGAACGACGCATAGTGAAAATTGGTATTAACTAAGCAACGACGCACTTTCGAAAACCACGCAAAGTGAAACGACAGGTCTTGGTGTACACGTTAAGAAACATAATACTTTGCAAATTTCTAAAGCAACTGACGATACGGAAGTCAGCCATGACATCTGACTGGATTTAATAAACCCACCGGTTTTCAAAAATCAATGCCATTGCGTATACGTCGAATAAATCCCCATAAAGGCAAACTCTGTTAAGCTCAAGCTTATGGGGGTTTTCTAAACGAAAATGCCCCGTGAGTTTTGTCTTTCCACTGTTTCAACTTAAAGGAGAAATGGGAAAACTCATGGCCAATTTACGTTCAGAATAACCATCTATATGAAAATGCGAAAATAAACCAAGGATATGTGGGATATGATTGGTGGAGAGAACGCAACGAAGTGTTCTGTGACACGGACTGTAGTGGAATTCGGTAACTCTTTTTTCGATTACCGATATCTCTAATCGGTAAAATCAAAATGCAAAATTATTAATGAAAAGTAAAACTTTTTGTTTTTTTTTTTCAAAATTTTATTACACTGTGCGACACGAAAAAAATTAACCACATAGCATTTGTTTTGCTACTTTGACCTTTAAGAACCATTTCTACAGAGTTCATATGTTCGAGAAAGTTGTTTATTGATATGTAAGGTACATTTTTGTAGTTGGTTGTTTGATTCAATTTTGATCGGTTTGATCTCTGTAGGCCAAAATCTGAGAAAAACTTATAACGGAAACTTCACCTTAATGATTTTGACCTTGAAGATGCGGTTGAATCGATTTTATGTGTTCACAATTATTATTCTCTAAGACGAGTGCTACAAGTTTGCTTCCACGAGTGAAACCAAATTCTTAGCGGTTTAGAAGATATGAGCCTGACAAAATGATCCCTTTTTACATCAAGGCCTCAGGTCTTTGGGGGCGCATAACCGCGAATTTCGAAGTGATAGGGAAAAACGCCGAGACACGTGTCTTCTTATTTTTCATCTTCTATCACGCTGCGGTGTCAGAATGTGGTTAATTTTTCATGACTCAAAAAATTACACGCAGTGTTATTTTATTAGTAAGCAGACCAACAAAAATTTTTTTGGAGTGAAGGAGGAGTACAATGTTGTTGTGATGCAACAGTTCTACCGCGTACTGAAGCTTCTACCCGGACATTTTGAATAAATGAATTAATATACAGCCCAATTATAAATGTTCACTTGCGGAAGAGTTCTCACTCGCCACTGCCATCGCCACCTATTTTAAATGAATAGGGAGAAATTAAATAACAATGATCAATTTTAATGTTTGAATTTAAAATACAAAAAAAAATAATATGTTTATGTTAATTAATATTTTGTTTTAGAAAATAAAATGAATCTACGTTTTTTTAAGCTTTCGCATGTCCGAAGTGTGAACTTCGCGAACTTTGGAGTTTTGTGGCTTCAAACTGGATTAGTATTTCCAGAGGTCGGAGATCCAGAATAACGTGACGAGTGCTTTTAATAGAACCGATAATAAGTAATGACGACGTAGTCCTTTGTACACTTGATAGTTTGCACTGTAACGCTTTGTTCCCAAGTGCTTGCCACCAAACAAGTCCCCCGCTGGTTAGGATGGGCAGGAACGGCATATGTTGATCTCTCCTATGGAGAAATATTTCTTATGGAATACAATCTCAGATTTCTTATTGACATTACAACAGGTTTCAAATAACATTTAGACCAACATTGATTTACAATGTATGATAGATATTTTATCTGCGAATGTGACAGATCATTAGCGTTATTATATTAACCATCACTGATTGCGAAATAAATAATTTTTAAACATTGTTTCTGTTCGGATATATTTAAAGTTTATATTTTGATAAAATGTTTTGTTGTTTTAAAAAAAAATATTTGTATTTGAAATTAATATGTATTGAAATCCTTTAATATATCCGGTTTTGTTGTTGTTGTTATAAAGTTCATGGGTTACCATTAGAGAACTGCCAATAAGATCTAGTAGCTTTAAATATAGCACATTATTGTAAAGATCCTTTATATCCCCTATATTAAAATATCCACCACATTTTGAAGTATCATTCGCTGGTCTTGTATAAAACAACAACAACTAAGCGTATGTATTTAAATACTTGAAAATACACTACTTGTTGCTTTCGTATGTATGTGTATGAGTTTCGTTATAGAAACACTTATTTGATATTATTCTACTTACTGTTGCTAATGGACCTGGACTTTACAACAATTAAAGGATTTCAATAGAAAAAAAAAAGAAATTGTGAACACTTAATAATTGTTAAACGTTTGTTTCATCATATTGATGGAATATTGCCAAGTGGAACAAATACCAAAAAGTTTTCTCAAAATATAAAATAAAAAAAAAAACTGTAACGAGGTAACATTTAACAAAACACACACAAAAACACAAATAAAAGTTTCTTATTTTCGCCGAATCATGATACATATACTATATATATAATTATAAAAAAAAACTATCTACACATACATATAATACATGAAATAAAACAAAAGCAAAGCTTTTCAATGCCAAGGGCAATTTATTTAAAAAAAAAAAACACACACACACTTTGAAAAACATTAACATTGATTACTTTTAGTTATTTGATTATATCAAAAGAAGAAAACAAGAACTATAACCATTTTATCAGGTTTAGCTATTTAAATTTTTTCCCCATTTTGTTTATATGACAAAACCAAACAAAAATTTCAAACATTTACCTACATAAACACACGGCATATGATAAATAATTCGTGATTTTAAGAAGCTGGTACCACTTTGCCAACAACTGATGTTATTTAAAATCGATTTGTTCGATTAATGTTCACCTTCTCACCATAAGGAAGAATATTAAGTCTGATTTGTTGTTATATGAAAAGAAATATGTAACACATGTTATAGTTATCTCTGTTTGCGCATAATGATTAAAACATTTATATACATATTTGATTTGATTTAAAAAAAAAAAATAATAACATAAAAAACACTTGTAATTTTTTAAGATAAGGGTTTTTGTTTTGGCCCTTTTTTGAGTTAAGGTTTTCTTAATTAACCTATAAAATACTGATTTGCATGTTGAAGTTATGCATTATAAGTGCATCTAAATTCTTATATCGAGACTCTAAAAATTATTTGTAGTCCTATCCACTATACAGTTCTATTGCGTTTCACTTATATTGACAATATTCTCTTATCCTCGTAGGAGCGTCTTCATTCGTTCTCCATTAAAAGCAAAGTAATATCGGGAACAGCTATTCATCGTCGTAATGTACACATTAAGCAGATCTACCTCAGTAGAGCAGTATTACACTTTACTGTTACCACCATACATTCCATGTATGGGTTAGGTTAGGTTTGGGGATGTGTAGTCAATATATATTGAGACCTTTCGGTCCATTGTAATCTTCCATAAATCAGAAAAAGAGGTTCGGAATTACCTGAAAAGACAAAAGAAGAGAAAAATAGAGAAAAGTAAAGAAAAGAGGGTTGGGTTGGGAAAGTAATAATAAATGGATTATTAAAGATGTAATAAAGAAATGAGGATGGTTTATTTGGTGATGGTAGAAAACTGTCTGAGAAGTAGTTAAGCTTAGGGGTCGCGCCGTCCTCGTTGTTTATGATTGTTGGTTCCATGTTTGAGTAGAAGGTTACGCTTGGAGGAAAGCAAACTCCTGTTAATCTATATCGCTTTCGAGTTAACATCGGGCAACAACTCAATAGTCTCCGTTTCCTCCTCATCTTCACAGAGTCTGCAATAGTCCACGCCATCATCCTGCCATTTGCCGATAAAAGCTCGGATGTTGCAATGACCGGTAATGACTCCCGTCAATACCCTGATTTCTGATTTGCTCAAATTAAGGAGTGAAGTTGTTCTGTTTGTTGATGGAGTCGGCCAAATGGCCCTTGACACGTTGCACCTTGGTTCATTATGCCATAGTTCCTTGGCTCGTTCTTCAAAGAACATCACCACTCTCCGAAAAAGGTGACATATGGGTGGTTTGATAGAATCAGTGATAGCTTGACTTGTTGATTGAGATCCATGTCTTGCCAGTTCATCTGCCTTCTCGTTTCCCACAATGTCACAGTGTCCCGGTACTCAGCAGAGTTGGACAGCGTTTGTAAGGTCCGCCAAAGCATTTCTACACTCAAGAACGGCCTCAGACTTGATGTTGGAGGATTTTTTAGCTTTAAGAGCCGGCTGACTATCAACGAAGATAGTCACCGGTTCAAAGATTTCTGCATCCAGACTTTTTATCAACTCTGCAGCCATTTTAATCGCGAAGATTTCTGCTTGGTAAACACTACAGTCGCTGTTCAACCTATATGAGTATTCGAGCCAAAGCTTTTCGCAGTAGACGCCAGCTCCGGTACCTTCTTCCATCTTGGGACCGTCTGTGTAGAAAGCCAGACCGTCCAGAGGAGGGTTACTACGGATCCAGTCATCTCTACTAGGGATAACGACCTCAAAATCTTCAAATCTTTGGATTAGTGATAAGTAGTCGCTGAATTTCCCCTGCAGATTTAAGCTAAGGTTTGGTCCTAGCTCCCGAAGAATGCATACATGTCCATAGGTCCTGTCACGCCAACGATTCAATTCATGTAGCCTTAGGGCACTACGTGCTGCTTGACCATTGATGCTGAGTCTCATGGGCAAGAGGTTCAACATCGCATGTATGGGTCACTAGAGTTATGCTCATGTATGGGTCACTAGAGTTATGCTAAAGCGAGATATGTCTGTACTGGACATACAGGTGTATTAGGAAGGCAAGTCCTACTCTCATTCTTGTGCGATCCTTCCGCAAAACGTTGTAACCATCGCAACGTAGCAAGCTACCGATGACGGTGAGCTTTACCTCCTAGATCGCGGCTATCACGATGTTTTTCCGATTAACGATAGACATCCACACCTCGATTTCGCCAGACCGGGGTTAGTCCATGATTTTCTCAATAAATTATTGATTTGATTTAGTCCATGATTTTCTCTCTATAAATTATTGCTTTGATTTGCACAGAAAAAAATTAGATATAATTTCAAATAATAAATTTTCAAGATCTTCTAGAGGATGTAAATACGGCATACAAATCACTTTGAATTACCAAAAAACACTAATTTTAAATGATGTAAAATAAAAAAAAATTGTTTAAAAACTATATATTTTTTAAATTAAATGTTTAATTTTAACAACTTTATTATCTTTCTAAAAGCCCAAATACAAGTGTTTTTAAATTATTTTGTAAATCATTTAGCAGAGATGACACTAATTAAAATTATTTGAATGACATTGTATGTGTATAGCTTAAAAAAAATCATTAAGTACCTTCAAGCTCAAGCTTAATACATAAAACCGGTAAATGTTAAGAATTTACTGCAGAACTATATAACGGGGCTGCTGACATGATTGGCGTACTTCTTCTGACGGATGCGATATTAAAAACTCAAAAAACAACAATCCGTACTTAATTTCATGCTTTAAAGCAACTTTATGTTGAATATTCTTTTATAGAAACTGAGCAAATTTAAAAAAAAGCCTTTCAAACTGATAAATAGACGAGAAATTGGTTGTGAACAGTTTTTTGTTTCCAAGTGATAATTATGGCCAAGATCAACAACAACAACAGCCACAAAGAGAAGTACGTTTCAAACAGAGCAGCTTTAATCTAAACCCAATGGGTTCAAAAAACCGTTAAAACCCCACACATAAAATAAATGAAATAAATTA
This sequence comes from Musca autumnalis, assembly GCF_047663935.1. NCBI lineage: Eukaryota > Metazoa > Arthropoda > Insecta > Diptera > Muscidae > Musca > Musca autumnalis. Next base: position 111,085,911 of record NW_027411977.1, on the reverse strand, counting down.
ATAATAAACACACAATTAGAAGACAGAAAAAAATATTCAAATATTTGAAATTTAATTTGTATTAAATATAAATATATATCTTAATTACATATATTTATTATTAAAAAAATATATTTTTTGTATATGAACATATTAACGATATAAACAAAAATGTCGTCGCATGTTTATATATTTATGTATGTATGTACATGTTTAATAGGGAAATGCTTATTTATTTAATAGAAAACAACATCAAAACAAAAAATTGTAACAATTTTTTTCTAATAATTTTGTTTATAATACTACACACATATATAGCCAATATCAAGTTTTAACAGTTTATGTATTTTTACAACGTGTTATTATTTAAAACAAACTTCAACATACAAATAATACTATGTTATCTTTATAAATATATTTATTTTCTAGATTTTGAAATAAATTAACACTTTTATCAGAATTTTAGGAATTTTTCTATTCTATTCTTTTATTTTCATTTTTTTATGTTAATATACCTACATACATATATAATGAAAACACAATACCCACAACTATCTGTTTCATTCACTCAATAGAAAATTTTCTTTTTTATATACTTTTGAAATAAATAACTTAATTTAAACACAAATTATCATTATTTTATTTTGTTTTATTTATAATAAAAAGAATGTACAACTCATCTATGACGACTGATAGGTATACAGAAAGTGAGAATATTAAAAACAAATCTGTATAAGAGTTTTTATTGAAAAATATTTTTAACAACTATGAAATCTGTGTTATGGAAGTTTTATAGACAAAATGTTCCTCAATTTTTATAGCCTCAGCCTTTAGGCTAACGAGGGTATACATTAGAGTGAGGCGATTTCATCATCTTAAGTAGGGGCCCTTCGGGTTTTTGATTCTTGGGACTGTGTTGAGCAAAAAAGTCCACTAGACGATACGTCTGCCGTGAATATCGAGAATATCGACTGAGGGTATAAAAATTGATAAATTACCAAAATTTGCAGGGCAAAACTGCCTGAAGGAGCGTTCTAATGTTTTTGTCGATGTACCATGGATTTCTAACTATTGTCTTGGCTAAAATTTTGTCTCCCACAACAGTTCAAACATTTTTGCTAAAATGGTGCGCACGATAACTCTCGAAGAGAGTAATCGATTGGATCTAAAATTTGCACGTATTTCTTCCAGGGATAGATCAGCTACGAATATGGACTTTATATCGGTACACTCCCTTGAGTACCTCCCACACAAATGTTCAAAATGTTTGGCAAAATTGCAGTTTACAGACACTTGTCGGATCGTCAGGAAGATTTTTACAGAGGGTTGCGATAATATTTTCGGAGCCAAGTCCATACTTCCCGGTATTCCCGGTATAACATCCCAAAAGCTCTAAATAACCCTGTCAGCATTAACTCAAATTACAGAAAAACACTACAATTTATGGGTTGCGTATCCGATTTCGCCGAAACTTTTTACATCATAAAATTGCTTCCAAAGGTATATCAAGTTCTTAGATCGAGGGTTATATTGCAAAACATCTTCGGTTACCTCCCTCACAAAAACGTTACTTAAGCGTAGTACTATTGGTAAAAATGTGCAAACGATCCTTAGTTTGCACATTTTTACCAATAGTACTTCTTGTGGTCCTGTTTACTCCACCGTGACCACCTAAAGTGCCTGATGGACACCACACCTATCGAAAGGAGTGTTTGACATTGGTCCAACCTTTGCGCATCGTAATATTTCTTTCACACTTAAGTGATGTTCGAATATGGAGTGTGTCGGTCCACTCCTTCGGGTACCTCGTATAAAAAAATTCAAAAAAAGTGTCTCGGACCGTTTGATTTTTAACGAAGGATGTCCTTGCGGCCCCTTTTACGACGATACAATTCGAATTACAAATAAAATAATACGAATTACAAATAGAATAATTCGAATTACAAATAGAATAATTCGAATTTCAAATGGAATAATTCGAATTACAAATGGAATTATTTGAATTACAATTGAAATGTTTCGAATTACAAATGGAATTTTCGAATTACAAATAAAATGTTACGAATTACAAATGGAATTCTCGAATTACAACTAAAATGATTCGAATTACATCTGAAAAAGGTGTAGAACGTATCAGCTGATTCGTTCCAAATTTTAGCCTTCATAATATTTTGTTCAAAATTAGTTTAAGTTCGAATATGGGCCGTATCAAAATTTTTCGCTAAAAGGAATGCACGATAACTATCGAAGGCAGCATCCGATTTGGTGCGAATATGGACTATATCGGCCCACTCCTTCGGGTACCTCCCACAAAATATCGGAAAAGTGCAGTTTAAGACCTGCTCTCTAGAGCGGGGTATACACGATCAGTTTTGACTGTCGATTTTTCAGAATTATCGATAACTGCCCAACCGTCCAGCAACCACAAAATATTTTGTGGTTGCCTGATGACTGACAAAAGTGAACGGCCACACTGGCAAGCAACCGATTATTTGAGCAAAACTGACAGTCAAAACTGATCGTGTGTACCCCACTTAAACGCTTTGATTTTTTTTCAACCACTTGTATTCGTTGCTCCATTACGACGGTACAAATTTTTTCAGGGACAAGCCCATTGTTTAAGCCGGAACGTATTCCTAGAAAGAACAAGACGTCTTTCTGTTTCGAATGCTTTTATTCAATGTTTTTTTTCAATCTAAAAATGTTCTTAATAGCTTAATAGTAAAAATATTTTGTGGTTGCCTGATGACTGACAAAAGTGAACGGCCACACTGGCAAGCAACCGATTATTTGAGCAAAACTGACAGTCAAAACTGATCGTGTGTACCCCACTTAAACGCTTTGATTTTTTTTCAACCACTTGTATTCGTTGCTCCATTACGACGGTACAAATTTTTTCAGGGACAAGCCCATTGTTTAAGCCGGAACGTATTCCTAGAAAGAACAAGACGTCTTTCTGTTTCGAATGCTTTTATTCAATGTTTTTTTTCAATCTAAAAATGTTCTTAATAGCTTAATAGTAAAATAAAACTTAACCAAACTTAGACTAGTGGCATGGTAGAACAAAATAAGGTAACAGCAATACCCAGCTGATTGAAATGGGCTGTAATGTTAGTGTCAAATTCCATACGACATTTTATATTTTTATTTCTATTTTCGATGTATATTAGGGACATATATTTTTTGAGGAAAAAATATATCATTCAGAAAAAAACTATTTCCCGTAAAGACTTCTTCATATCAATGATATGTAACCTCTTCCATGTCCGAACTACGAGCCGCACACTATTATAACACCGTTTATAGAGTCGGTACAATATTCGTCAATGTGCGTGGTATTTTTATAAATTTGAAAAAAAAAATAATAAAGCCCTAGTAAACATGTGCTTTTTGATATCAAAAACAAAAGTTTGAAACAGCTTCTCCTTTTTCAATGAATTTTTAGCGAGCCCAAACATTTTGGCAAGAATTATACTTTCTGTGAGAAATTATCCATGTAGTGGAATGATATGAAGGATACTTTCAAATTGAAAATGTAACAAATCTTCATTCATGTTTTTTAAAATATTCAATCAAATGTAAAAAATACTAGTTTTATAAATTCCAATAATTTATAGACATTTCCTTGTTTTGCTTACATGTACCGGTGACACTAACATTACAAACAAAACAAATTTCTATGTGGTTGTGGTTGAGTTGTATTTATTGTAGTATTTACTCTACCTTTTTTGTTCTACCATGGACTATTGGGTAGAAGAGAGAGGAAAAGTGCAACAAATGTGTACGAACGCATCCATACTTCTCAAGAAAATAGCCCGAAAGCTGTGATAAAACCCCCTGACACCATGTAAAGTCGCTGAAGCGCACGATTAAATTATTTTAAGAACCTCCACCATTAAAATGGTGCACACAATAACTCTTGAAGGCGTAATATTTCTACGAGGCATAGATCAGACACATAGATTTAGTTTAACATCGAAAATGGCCAATATCGGTCTTCTCCTTAGGGTACCTCCCCCACAAAGTCCAACACTTTTGTTTAAAAACAAAAAATCCACTTCCAAAAAGTGCTATGCCGATGCATTACTTTAGATACCTCTTCCGCAACACTTCTGAGCTTTAATCCAAATATATATTTTTGTCGGCAAGTTTATACGTCCAGAAAAAGGCCACAAAATCTAAAAGCCTCCTAAATATGTTGTTGTTATTTATTGTTGGCCTGCTGTACATAAATACATAATTATTGGGAACAAGTATTTTTGGTTGCGTATACGGTATTCGATTCCAGAAAAAGCCTACTGATACTTTGTTACTAGTTTTTCCTTCCTAGGTCTTTTTGAAATTTTACTCTAAATTGGACGCAGAACTGGATGTATCTAAATCATGGATGATCACTGAAATTCATGGATGATCACTGAAATTACAAAGTTTCTCGACTATTTACACACATACGAACCGGTTGCAAAGGAAAACCGCAACAAAGAGAACAAATGTTTCAATTTGGTTTTTCTTTTGTCGTTTCCAAGGAAACCAAAATGTCTGAAATCGGTCCCATCGAGAAGATTGTTTGTCGTTTTTTATTTTAAAGTCAATCGCTTCTGCCGTTAAAGAGGAGAGAGGTTTTATTTGATGCGGAATAAATTTCCAAAAAAAAGCTAAAAATCGATCTACAATATGCCAACATCATATTGGAGGTTATTCTGTACGAAAATTCTCCGTGAGTTTTGTCTTTCCGCCGTTTCAACTTAAAGGAGAAAGTGAAAAAACTCACGGGGAATACAACAATTGCATTGCTCAATCTACATATATTGTCGAACGTATTGAAGGAAGTTGTGCACTTGATAGAGGACAAATTGTGCGAAAATTGGATCGTTTCGAAATTGTCGGAGGAGGAAAAAAGACAAAACAAAAATCATTTTTATTCAAAAACGAAATTTCGTGATGTTGTCGGCTGTATAGATGGAACCCATGTGCATATTGGATTTGTACTCAACTTATCAATTAATGGGTCTATCTTGTATTGCCACTAAACTTGAGTTGCGTTGTCAGTTGTCTGCGCGACTGAGACAAAATGTTGTACCATGAATGTCAACTCAACTGGGTGGTCGATAAACATGTTATCGATCAGTGTTTTTTCAAACTTGTGACCTCTATTCGCAAAAAAAAATAATAATAATAATAATTGCGCTTTGGATAACTCTTTTGTGTATTCTGGACAATATTTTAATATTTTGGCTGAGTTTTCGAGCAAATTTGGAAAACAACCCAAGATTGGAATATAACCTGCCCATTGAATCTTCGGATCGTCAAGTTTTATTTGCTGTCCCAAAAAATGATAAGTTCGGTGGAATTATTTTTTGATGATGAAGAAAATATACAGGACATTGCATCTATTAGAAGAAATTTGAGGGACAAGTCGAATCCATTGGAATTGCCATCTGAACTGTAAGCTGATGATCATGTGGAAAGATCTGTATAATCAGTAAATTATCTCAGGTTTAAGGCGTATTTTGGATTGCCAAAGGATGCCGTAGTTTACGTTGTGGAATCGTTAAAGGATGACTTCAAAGAAAGTTACAGATCAACAGGAATACCAACACTTTTAAAAGTGTGCGCAGCGTTGCGATTCTTGGAGGACGGAAGTTTCCAAAAGTCCCATGGCAATTATTTCAACAACTGCATGGCTCAATCTACATTGTCGAGAGTATTGAAGGAAGTTGTCCACTTGATAGAGGACAAATTGTGCCAAAATTGGATCGTTTCGAAGTTGACAGAGGAGGAAAAAAGGCAAAATAAAAACCATTTTTATTCAAAAACGAAATTCTCTGGTGTAGTTGGCTATATAGATGGAGGATGTTCGTCATTTGTACTTAAACTGAACCTACTGTATTTGTCACCAAATTCATTTGCAAAAGATTTGCTGCTGTCCGCTCCAAAGGCGATAAATTCACAGTGTCGTTGAAGTTTATTTTATTTTGAGGCATTTTCCTTTTCAACTTTGCTTTAAAGTGAATCCAGACTCTGCCACTCTTCAGGTGTTCGTGTTAGAGGTTCATGGCTGTTTAAACTGTCCGAAATGGACCTCCACGCTTCATCCGCTGCGGCTTTGGTTTCACCAAAACTCCCGAACTCCTCGGGCTAAGTTTGGATTTTCACTCAGTTTATCAATTAATATTTCGAACTGCTGCTTTGTCGTTATTTTCACCATATTGATACACAAAATTAATTAATGATGCAAAGAATCAATAATTGTTAACAAAATGTTTATTTTTCCTTCTTTTTTACTTCTTGTTTCTTCGAAAATGTTCACTGCAACTGAAAATTGGTAGTTGCTGAAAAACAGCCGCTTCGTCAACTGAGATTCGCAACTTCAGTTGAGAGTTGCCATACGTGGATCAATTTTGACAACTGGCAACGCCACTCAACGATAATTGTTATCGACGATCGACCCCTAATATTTCAAACTGTTGTTTTATTGTTATTTTCATCATATTTTTGATAAACAAAATTAATTAATCATGCAAATAACACTCTGCTACAAAAGTTGACAAACTTTTTTTGCAGGGGTTCTGATGCATATATTCAGTTTTGTTGGAGTCCATGGAAGACGAAAATACCTTTTGTTTCTTTGGGTCACTTCGTTTTTTGATTTTATAACGGTTTCATTGCTTTTCCCCATTTTGTAAAGCTAACTAAAAGTAAATAATTATGCAGTTTGTTGTCTCCTACGCAGCTTAGAACACGAGGAAAATCATTTTCCTGTTTTTTTATAGCGTTATTGTCAAACTTAAACCACTATAACTTAACCATTTGTTACCCGATTATGGCTTGTTCGACAGAAATTACTTTCACCTTTTATATAAAAAATAAGCTGTAAAATTCCGTTGTGGAAAACAGATGTTATGTCTGTTTTAAGTTGAAAATTCAAGATACCCCGTTTTTCAATACATTTTCACAATACCGAATTTATGCATCAGAACCCCTGCAAATTTTCACTGTAGCACAGTGTAATCAACAATTGTTAAGAAAATGTTTTTTTTTTTACTTTCAATTTTTACTTCTTGTTCCTTCAAAAATATTCACTGCAACTAAAAATAACTGGTTGCTGAAAAATAGCCGGTTCGTCAACTGAGATTCGCAACTTCAGTTGAAGGTTGCCATATATAAAGTAATTTTGACAACTGACAACTCCACTCAACGATACTTGCTATCGATAATCGACCCCTTTAGCTTCGCGAAGAATATTTTACCGTTTTATTTTACTTTGTGTGTATATTTCGCGCAACAAATTTTGACAGCAAATGAACACTACGGTCTGAATTCGCCCCAATTCGCCTTTTGAATCAATTAAATTCACTTAAATTCGCATTGCGGAAAATATTTAAAAAATTAACAGCCTGTTTCTGTATGTCGAAAGAAGAATGTGAGCGAAAGAAACATGTCCAAACTCTTGTGTGTATTCCAAATTTGTTTTTTGTTTTGAAGCAAAAGCAAAGGTAAAACTATTTCGAAAACTAAAGTTCGGGCGTGTTTCATTCGCACACATTCTTCTTTCGACATACAGAAACTGGTTGTAAATTCTTTTAAAGTAATTATTTTGAAACGTTGAAAACTGTTAGAATCGACAAAAATATTCCCTTTTTAGACATAAATATGGAAACAAAAAATTGTGAAATTGGGAAAGGGAACAAATGGGTGCCACCGTGGTGCAATGGTATGCACGCCCGCCTTGCACGCAGAAGGTCGGGGGTTTGATTCCCCGGCCAAGCAACATCAAACATTCTTCAACGGTGGCAAAATACCCCAAAATACCCCTCAGTAATGTTGGCGACATTTCCTGAGTATTTCAGCCTTGAAAAACTTCTCCACAAGTGGTGTCTTAAGACACGCCGTTCGGACTCGGCGATAAACAGTAGGTCCCATATCATTGAGCTAAATATGAATCGGGGTGCACTCATTGGTATGAGAGAAGTCTCCCTTGTCCCGTATGGGATGTTGTGGAACACTGTTTTTGTTGAACAAATTCCGCAAGGAATTTTTATTCATGATTGCCCTGATTGTTTATTCCTGTGCACACATTCTTACAGAAACCTGGCGGAAAATCTGTTCAATTTCTAAGAGAAATTTGAAGAAATAGTGAAATTTCTTGATCTGATCATCATAATCTGACATCAAGCCCCATTCAAAGGTTATTTACCGGCTACTCAAGTAATTTGTATTGGTAAGTATATTTAATAACATTAAATGAATCTACACAACCTCAGATTCATTCTTATATTTGTAGAGATGGTAGTAATTACCGTTTGCAATGTATCACCCATTATGATGGTGCCGTCTGTAGTTAGTCAATTAATTTAGACTATGTTTGTCACAAAGAAATAAACCGAATCGATATTCACTCGGATGTCTAACAATCTGCATGACTGCCTTCCGTTTATCTCAACATAACAATCTGGTTTCTTATTGCTCAATGGAGAAAATGGGATGGCGACTAATCTAATAGCTCCGTTGTTTGACCACCTACGCCAACTTTTTCCTCATAAGATTTTTTGTCTATTCCGACCACTGAATATTATTTGACCATCACCACCATCAGTAGGGTTCTTCTTCTCTGCATAATATGTTCTAACATGAACAAATATGTTGGTACCCAAACAAATAAAATTGAGATATGTTACAAACATATATTTGTTTGCAACCAGTCCCAAAGAAATATTTGTTTGCAACCAGTCCCAAACAAATATTTGTTTGGAACCAAAGATATATTTGTTTGCAACCAGTCCCAAACAAATATTTGTTTGCAACCAAACATATTTCTAACATATATTTTTCTGCGTATGAATATACCCCTTGATAGGACCAAAAATAAGAAGGCAAAGGCTGTAGTCGGAACGTGACCGACTATGTGATACTTCTTTAATATTGGTTAGGAAGACTTCTTTAATATTGGTCAGGAGGACTTCTTTAATATTGGTCACGTTTGTTGACAATTACAATTCTTCTTTTCTCTCTGAGACCCCCCATCAACACCCAACATTTCACAATTTCTTTTAGATGGACACACAGCCAGATCGACTCTAGGTTTTTGATCTTGTATACCCATGTCACGGCCACAACCGTTTCTGTTTTTTAGCCACGTTTAAATGCCGGGTTTTTCTGCCTGGCGCACCCTAGAACGCTAGAAAGGTGTATTCGGTGTAATCTAAACTTTGCGAATAGCAAAATTTATTACTGAAGAGTGTTTAAAATGTGTAAAAGGTTTTGAGAAGTGAGATGTCCCCAAATGCCACACATCTCTCATTGGAAAACTGACAATTGCGCAAGAAAAATACATCCTCTAATGTTTGCTCAACAGATTCATCAATTGGTACAGCGATCCACTTAGACCGACTTCGAGCTAATTCATCCGCTAATTCGTTACCCATTATATTACTGTTCAAAGATATTTCCAATATCATACAGGTACTTTTTGCAAGCAAGCAGTTTATGCTGGTATGAGTTTGTACGCCTTTAAAGTCGCCTGACTATCGACGTACCCAGCAAAAAAAGTCCTCCCAAAATCATGGGTTTTGTAAGGGATTTTTGGCAGCCGTAACTACTCGCAAACCCCCTTTCTTCCCCATTATTTTTACATGGGCATGTCGCACTCAGTTTGTAGTTATTTTATGACCACTAGAATAACTAGTTATTCTGTGGCCACTAGAAGTTGAAAAGTAAGTTGAAAAAATCCTATTTTTAGAACAGTTGATGTAAAGATTTTGTTTAATTTCATCACACTTCTTACTTTTATTTTACTTTATTTTATTTCGCTCGCTGTGCGAGTTGAACACCCGAACCCTCTGATTTCTAGCCAAAGACACTACATACTATGCCACGCACACGAACTTTAAGGGTTGCTTAAGAACTTAAATGTGCAGTGCACATGTTTTAAAAAAAAAAACTCGCGTGCCGACAGTGAGCGTTGAACACACAACCTTAGGATTTATAGTCGGACACACACTCACTGTGCCCCCGTCCTCATTACTTAGTGAGGAGCAAAGTAAGTAGGTTTGCCTTGTAATTTTCTTAAGAAGTATCCCATTACTTTTCAGATTACTTGTAATGGGAAAATAAGCTTGTTTACATTACTTTGTAATGGGTTACGTAATGACTAATGGATCCGAATTTTTGCTGGGTATGTATATAGTCACCGGTCTTGCAAGACTAGTTTGTGCTGGTTTCCTGACAACAAGAATCTCCGCCAGAAAGACGCTGCATTTTAAACTAAAATAAGTGTTTGATTTATGGATGTTCGCAATAGTCGCCGGCGTCTTCCACCTGTATTGCCAGATCGTCCAGAGGAGAGAAACCTTCAGTCCAAATGCAACTGCTTAAATAAAGAAGGTGGTCATAGTATCGTTTACACGTTTCCTATCATTTGATTCAATCAAGTTTTAAGATATTGCAGTCCTAAACAATTAGTGAGAATGAGATTCCCACGATCTGAAATGGATTGCATCTTTTGGGGGACACACACATGGAAAAAGAAGAACTGAAAATGCAAAGTTGATATCATTCCAGATCACTTGTGCATGTGCAAAGTGGTATTTTGTTACCTATAGAAAGGTTTTCATTTATTTGTAGAGGATTTCGCAAAACCTAAAGATGTCTTCCGTGGTATACGGAAGACTTCAAGTGGTCTTATGTTGTTTTCCGAACACCTCAAGAGGTCTTCTGTTGTCTGTAGAAGACTTCAAGAGGTCTTCTGTTGTCTGTAGAAACCTCAAGAAGTCTTTTGTTATTTACGTAAGACTTCAAAAGGTCTTCTGTTGTTTTTGGAGGACCACAAGCCGTCTCAGTTTCTCTCTAGGATACCGCAAGAAGACCCCAAGATGTCTTCTGTTTGCTACAGAAAACCTTTTTTACAGAACATCTGCTGCTGTCTATAGGAGAACTCAAGAGGTCTTCTGTTTCGGTCTGATCCTTTCAATAGAAGACCTCAAAGGAACTTCTGTTCTTTAAAGAAGACCCCAAAGGGTTTTCTGTTTTCCACAAAAAACCTTGTTTACAGAAAATCACAAGAGGTCTTCTGTTGTCTATACGAGAACTCAAGAGGTCTTCTGTTGTTTAAGGAAGACTTCAAGAGGTCTTCTGTTGTTTACGGAAGACATCAAAGCCTTTTATTTATGGAGAACCTCACGAAGTCTTCTTTCATCTATAGAAGACATAAAGATGTCTTCTGTTTTCCTTAGAAGACTTTATGAAGTCTACTGTTGTATTTGGAAGATTCCAAGAGGTCTACTGTTGTCTGTGGAAGACCTCAAGGAAACTTCGGTTGCTTACGGAAGACTTCAAGAGGTCTTCTGTTGTTTACTTGAAGAAGTCTTCTGTTGTTTTCGGAGGACAGCAAGCGGTCGTATCTTTTCTATAGGAGTCGGTAAAGGAACTTCCTTTCTCTAAAGGAGGAGAACTCAAGAGGTTTTCTGTTGCCAAAAGAAGATCTCAAGAGGTCTTCTGTTGTCTACTTCCTATCTTCTTACTACAATAATTGGGGCTATTCTGAACGAAAATTCCCCGTGAATTTATTTACTTTCTCCCTTATGTTGAAACGGCGGAAAGACAAAAACTCACGGGGAATTTTCGTTCAGAATAACTCCCAATATTTTATGAGCGTCCAAATTATTCTAATAATTTATGACGGAAATCACATTGGGGTTTTTATTTGAAAAACAATCTCCGAGCGATAATTGTGGCAAGAAATTTAAACATGTTTAATCGAATTGTCGGTGTTAGATTTCACAACCACATCGGATCCATACGACAACGTAATGAGACTGATCGATTTTGCAGCGCCAAATAATATGGTAGTGAACTGCATGAGGCTCCAACACCTCGACATACAAAGGCCACGTGGATATCCCCAGATGGGAAAACCAGAAAGCTGATTGATCATGTTGTGATAGACGGAAGACACTCTTCCACCCTTCCAATCGATTCGAGAAGCGAACATCAATTCGGACCATTTCTTTGTTGCAGCCAAGGTATGTCTTAACGTTTCGGCAAAAGTGCAATCTAACACAGGTCGGAAGTTGGATGTAGAGTCCTGCAAACATAACAGATATCACGAGCCCACTCCGCTCAACTTACCCACATGCTGGGAGACGGAGTTGCTTGTGCCAATAATGTGGAAGAGCTAAGGCACTGTCTTCAAACTGCCGCAAAATCTATACTTGGTGACCAACACTTAAAAATTCATGGTACCATCAGCAATGTCGTAAGTTCCGGTCCACACTAGAGTGATTTTAATAAAATAATTTAATAAAATTATGCGTTTTTAGATCATAAAATTACTTTAATATGGGACTCGATCAAAGAACGCATAATTTCATTAAATTATTTCAATGAAATCACTCTACTGTGGACCGGGACTAATAGTAAGTTTACATTTACGAATTCGGGTGGATTTCAACTATAAATTCCTTTCAAATAATGAAATCTCATCTGAAATTCATTGGATTTCATTTGACGTTTAAGCAATGGAATTGACAGTTGAAAACGAGTGGATTTTGTAAATGTACACCAAGCATTAGACTACTGAAGTGAAGAACGCGGCATACAGAGCAACCCTGTAATCAATAGCAATACGAAAAGCCAAGGAAAAAAATAAAGAAAAAAGAGCAAAAAAATGTAAACGTGAGAAACTCGAGAAGTTCAGAAGCCAGAATGAAGTCCGATAATTTTACCAGAGTGTAAAACACTGAAGGGTGTGGTGCAGACACATTTTTCTGCAAAGCTGATGAAGGGAACCTGGTAACTGATACAAATGCGTACTGAGAATCTGCAAGGAGCATTTTATCAATCTTTTGGGTATCGAACATGGGCGGCGATGCAGATACCCTTAGAACCAGTCCCAAACTACGGCATTGAGCCAAAGTGAGGTCAAGACTGCAATTAATAGTCTGAAGAACAATAAGGCAGCAGGAGGTGATAGGCTTCCTGCATCGACATCACAGGTCGACTAAAACAAGCCGTAACAGCCATTTTTGAAAAAATTGAAAGGAAAAGAGTCTGCCAAAGGGGGTCTGACAGTAAACTGCGATAAGACAATATTAATGGTATCAAAACATAAGACGTCCAGTACACTCGGACCAATTGTGGACGCCGAAAACTACCAATTTGAAGACATTAACTGTCTTTATTTACCTCGGCACCACCATAAATAAAACAAACAACAAAACAGAGAAAAATTCTTCGAACGATTTATCGACCAATATTCTTTGAAGGTGAAGGACCGACATCAGTACATTAAAACGTATTGAGTTACAACGATTGCATTGGCTGGGCCATGTCAGCAGGATGGATAAAGATGCCTCCTCCAGAAAAGCATATGAATATGAGCCACTTGACGGAAATCCAAAACTCCGATGGAAAGACGATGTTGTATATGATATCGCAAAGCATGGCACCCGAAATTACTTATTACTGGACCAAATTCCGTCACACATTCTAAATTTCGTCAAAATTGGACAGATATAGGATGTAATATATGAAATCGGCCGAAAATATATATGGGAGCTATATCCAAATCTGAACCAATTTCGATATAATTTGGCACATTTATTTCTAGACCAAATTCACTCGCACATTACAAATTTCATCGAAATCTGACATATATAGCGTGTTTGGTGCAGCAAATACATGAAATCGGCCGAAAATATATATGGGAGCTATATCCAAATCTAAACCGATTTCGATATAATTTGGAACATTTATTTCTGGACCAAATTCAGTCGCACATTACAAATTTCATCGAAATCTGACATATATAGCGTGTTTGGTGCACCAAATACCTCAAATCGGCCGAAAATTTATATGGGCGCTATATCCAAATCTGAACCGATTTTTACCAAAATAAATAGCGTTGGTCCTTGAGCCAAAAAAACTATCTTCCGAAGTGTTCATGCGAATCGGACAATAAATGCGGCCTGTACTTTGTTTACAAAAATACATGGACAGACGGACAGTCAGACGGATATGGGTAAATCGACTCAGAAAGTTATTCTATGTGTATCCCTCAAAGGAACCATGGGTCTATCTCGTTTCCTTTTGAATGTTACAAACTAAAGCACCAAAAGACCACAGTGTGGTGTACGGTATAAAAATTTAAAGAAAATCGAAGAGTACAATCTTTGATAAAAATTGATCTTAAATATTAAATCGCAAAAATTACATCCAAGCCCACTGTGCAAATTTTTTGCCTATTTTTAATAGATAAAAAAATTAAAAATACAAAAAAGTTTTTTTTTTCCCAATTGGACCAATATGAAGTTATGAGTATTACTTTGCATATGGTTTTTACAGACTTCGACTTTTTCAAGGTGCGATATCTCTGGAACCTTTAGTCAAAAAAATCTGAAAATATACTAAAATGTTTTGCTGATGACGAGCAGCATCACCACAGCAAATTATAAAGGAAATCAAAAACCTCATGTATAAAAAGTGCCCGATTTCACTCAGAAATCCCCATATATATTCTTGATCAGGATAAAATTCTGAATAGATCTAGACCTGTCCGTCTGTCGCAATCACGCCACTGCACTATATGTAATTTGTCCTGTTTTTGAGGCAAAAATTAATAGCGGTGGACTTATGGGCTTTTTATACATTTTTAATATTTATATGCAAAAGTAAGCTAAAACAAAGAATTACACAGTAGAATTCGGATATAGCGAAAATCGGTTATAAGAAACTATGTTTATAACGAACAAAATTTTGTGTTCCCACAGATTTTTGCTTAATATTTGTACACACTTTCAACTTCTTAAAATGACCACGATTATAACGAACAAAAATTGTCACCCCGAGTAGAATTTCTAACAATTTGTTAGGATTTACAGGCCCGTTTTTAAGCACAAGCGGATAGCGACGAATTTAAGCACTGTTTTAAATATTTTAATATTACTTACTTACATAGCTGGCCTTTTACAGAACATTTGTTCCATAAGCCGAACTAAGAAAAAATCTCCAATCCTCTCTGTTTGCTGCTGTATTTTCCCAATCTGGGATATGTAGCTTTCTGATATCTCGTTTCACTTGTTCGCTCCAACGAAGCTTCGGCCTTCCAGATCTGCGAGAACCTCCATGCGGCCCGTATTTATACCATGGCCTAGCCATCGCAATCGTTGTTTCTCGATTCGTTCAACTACATTGATGTCATTGTATAGTTGATACAGCTCGTTGTTCATACGACGCCGATATTCGCCGTCAACACAGATTGGTCCGTAGATCTTTCGAAGAATTTTTCTCTCGAACACACCAAGCACCGCCTTATCTGTTTGAGCAAGTACCCATGCTTCGGAATCATACATTAGCAAGGGTAGTATCAGTGTTTTGTAAAGTGTTATTTTTGTTTGACGAGAGGTGGCTTTATTCCAAAACTGCTTACTCAGCCCAAAGTAGCATCTGTTAGCCAACTCTATTCTTCTTCGTATTTCACAACTGATGTTATTTGTTGTGTTTATGGCGGTGCCGAGGCAGAAGAAGTCCTTTACTACCTCAAAATTGTAGGTACCAACATTCACAGATGGTGCGGGGTTTGTGGACATATTACGCGTCGATACCATCAACTTGGTTTTTTTCGCCGTTTACTGCCAGACCAACTTTGGCAGATTCTCTACTCGTATGACCTATTCCAGCAGTATGTTGAATAGATCACACGACAGGCCGTCTCCTTGTCTGAAACCTATTTTGGTAATAAACTCTTCAGAGAGGTGCTTTCCTATTTTAACTGAGGATCTCGTCTCAGTTAATGTCATTCTACAAAGCCGAATGAGCTTTGCAGGAATACCAAAATCAGACATGGCTTGGAACACCTTTGAACGTATAGGGCTGTCGAATGCTGATTTATAATCGACGAAAAGATGGAAGGTGTCGATCTGGATTTCTTGGGTCTTTTCCAGGATTTGTCTCAAGGTAAATATCTGGTCAATGGTGGATTTGCCAGGTCTAAAGCCACACTGATAGGGTCCAATAATTTCATTGACCATAGGCTTTAGTCTCTCACACAATATGCCAGATACTATCTTATATGCAATAGGGAGCAGACTTATGCCCCTGTAATTGGAGCACACAGTCTTATCACCCTTCTTGTGGACTGGACATAGGATGCTCACGTTCCAATCGTCGGGTACGCGTTCTTCCTGCCAGATGGTGCTAACTAGCCGATGCATACACCTTATCAGCGTTTCGCCTCCGGTTTTGAACAGCTCGGCTGGTAGGCCATCTGCTCCTGCCGCCTTATTATTCTTCAGCCGGTTTATTGCTGTCTTTACCTCATCTTGGCTGGGCGGTATACATTCAATACCATCTTCTGGGATTGGATCTGTGGTATCTTCGCCGTCTTCACTGCTATCGGATGATGGAAAAATGTTCTTTCCATATCCTGAGCACACTATCTGTATCAGTTACCAAATTACCTTGTTGGTATATACAGGAGGATATGCCTGTACCAAAGCCATCAGTTTGATGCTTCACTCTTTGGTAGAATTTTCGGACTTCGTTCTGTCTCCTGTACATCTCTATTTGTTCACACTCCCTCTTTTCCATCTCTCTCTTTTTCCTGCGGAAAAGACGTTTCTCCTCTCTCCTTTTCTCCCGATACCTATCTCGTGCGCTACGCGTTGCTACTGATTTAAAGTAGCCCTATATGCCGCATTTTTTTCTTCAGTAGCAGCACGGCACTCCTGGTCATACCATGGATTCTTTGGTGGAGGTCTCTGGTATACAAGTACTGATTTTGCGGCTGTTTGCATGGAGTGGGCAATATTTTGCCATTGTGCTGATATGTTATCGGGACGAGAAGCGCTTTCATTAAGCAATTGGGTCAGTTGAGTGGAATATGCTGTGGCTATCTGTTGTGTTTGCAGCTTAGCGATGTCCAACTTTCGTGTTGTGTCTGCCCGTGCTTTATTTGCAACGTTTAGACGGGTGCGTACCTTTGCTGCAACGAGGTAATGGTCCTAATCTATGTTTGCTCCTCGGAACGATCGTACATCCAACACGCTCGATGAATGTCTTCCATCTATCACAACGTGATCAATTTGATTTATTGTTCTTTGGTCTGGAGACAGCCAAGTGCCCTTATGAATATCGAGATGCTTAAATGTGGTACTGCTAACTACCATGTTTTTTGCCGCTGCGAAGTCTATCAGCCTCATTCCATTGTCTGATGTTTCACTGTGTAGACTGAATTTCCCGACTGTTTGTCCAAAGATATTCTCCTTTCCAATTTTGGCATTAAAATCGCCTAGAGCAATTTTAATGTCATGGGCAGGACAACGGTCATATGTTTCTTCTAAGCTCTCGTAGAATATATCTTTGGTCTGTTCGTCCTTGTCTTCGGCTGGAGCTTGAGCACGGATAAAGCTGATGTTGAAGAATTTTGCTTTTAATTGAATTGTAGCAAGTCTTTTATTCACTGGGGTGAAGCTGGAGACCAAAACCGCAATCAAACTCATGCTTTGTGTCATGCTATAATACAGTGCGTCACCTTTAGGTGTTGTTGTGACATCTTTCCCAGTCCATCGTATTTCCTGTATGGCAGTAATGTCGGCCTTGTACTTTTCAAGTACATCTCCCAGCGATTAAACTGCACCTTCTCCAGAAAGAGTGCGAACATTCCAGGTGCAGATTCGCAGATCATGGTCCTTAAAACGTTTGCGGTGGTCGTCAACTTTAGAGGGGTTTGTTTTTCTTTTCTTTCGTTTTTTCATAGTAGGGGCCTTTTTCTTGGGGGGGGGAGTGGTTTTTTAGCCCGACGCCCAAAACCAAGTTTTTAACGTTCTTATGGGTGAACACGCGCGGCGCATGTTAGCTCACTACCTTTAACGGGTGTTAAAGGCAGCTCCCCAGGTGACACCACGGGGAGGTCGGTGTCCACTTGTTCCTACCCCCTATTCTTATTTTACCTGTTTCATTTTACCTATTTTATTCATTCCAACCCAATGAACGCGGTTAAAACCATAAAAAATTATAATCAACTAAAATATTGATCCACCAAAAATTTTTATAACTACATGTTTTGCCTGAACTACCCGTAATTTGACATTTGAGGTTTCAGTCACGTAATTTCTGCACAAAAAATCGTCAACATAATTCCATGTTTTTGTATATCCCCCATATAATGCTTGGTTTACATTTACGAAATCCACTCGATTTCAACTGTCAATTCCTTTGCGTATACCAAAACTCATCTGAAATCCATTGGATTTCATTTGACGTTTAAGCAATGGAATTGACAGTTGAAATCGAGTAGATTTCGTAAATGTTAACTTACTATAACAGTACATCCCGGCTTTCGGTATTTTAGAAATTTAATTTCACATTTGAGGTTTCCAATGGCCACAAAACGTCTCCACTAAAAATGTCAACATAAGTCCACGGTTCGATATAGCCCGCATATAATGGTACCTCCGAATTTTACGTGTTTTGAAGATTTTTGCTACATTTTTGACCGAACTACCTGTAATTTAACATTTGAGGTTCCCAGTTGTCTCAAATCTTCTCCACCAAAAATTGTCAATATAGTTTTAAACGTTATGGTCCCATAAAACAGTAACACCAATTTCAGGTTTCTTATTTGTATACCCTCAGCATTCCTGCTAACGAGGAAATAATCGAAATAATGGTTTTAGACCGCAAGTATGTTTGGACGAAATCCGTTTCAGACAATTTGGAGTCGATTTAGCCATGTCCGTCCGTCTGGCTGGCTAGTGCGCACGATAAGTCTCGACCGGATTAGCCGATTCGGTCCAAAATTTGGCTGTCGTAATATTTTGTCCTAACTTAGTTAAAGTTCGAAGATGGGTCATTTCGGTCACTCCTTCGGGTACCTCCCCCACAAAGGTTCAAAAATGTTAGGAAAAATTGTACGCACGAAAGCTCTTGAAGGGAGTAGGCGATATGGTGCACACTTTAAACATCATGAAATTTCTACCAGATATAGATGAGGTTTCAACATGGACTCTATCGACCCACTCCTTCCTCCCACACAAAATTTCGGATGAGTTCAGTTTAAGACCTCTTCTCGAATCGCTTTGATTTTTGTTGTGACAACTTGTATACACTGTCCTCCTTACGATGGTGCAAGTTTGTTCAGGGGCATGTCCATACTTCCTGAGAAAATAGCCCGAAAGTTGTTAAAATCTCTATGGCACCATTTGTAATGGCTGGAGCGCACTCGAACTGATCAACCGATTTGGACCAAAACTTGTCGATCGCAATATTTTTTCCAAACTAAGTATAAGTTCGAAGATAGATCATATCGGTCCACTCCTTCGGGTACCTCCCCCACAAAAGTTCAAAAAATGTTCGGAAAAATTGTGCGAACGATAACTCTTGAAGGGAGTAACAAATTTAGTCCATATTTTTGAATATTTTGAAATTTCTACCAGATATAGATGATGTTTTATGGTCCCGCTCCTTTGGGTACCTCCCACACAGCCTGTTGTTTTCAGGGACAAGTCCATACTTCCTAAGAAAATAGCCCGAATGTTGTAAAGATCTCTATGGCACCATATGTAGAGGCTGGCTATAGCACTCGAAATGATCAATTGATTTGGTCTAAATTATGGCGTTCGTAATATTCTGTCCAAAATTAGTTTAAGTTCGAAAATAGGCAATATCGGCCCACATACAGTTGTGAGAATTAATTATTTAATATGTATATGTTTGGGTAAAGTTTTGTGTCGTTTTGGCCGTTTTTACACTGTGATGCCGAAAAATTCAAATTCATTTGAAATATATGTCGGCGTCCCCCTGTTGTTGCTGTTGTTTTTTCTCAACGCCCAACACAAAACTTTACCCAAACGTTGGATATGTTTTCAGCTTAACTTGTGTTTCAAAGTAGTTATCTATTGGTGCACCTAATTTTTCTTCTAGATTTTTATTTTTATTTTATACCTACAGTTTATCATAAACAAAAACAACACTAGAATTTTTAACTATTTTCAATGCGCTTATTATTATATAATACTAAAATAACAAAAGCATTTTTTTTTTATTACCAAGCAAACAACCAAACAAACAAAAGCTTCATACAATTTCAACTTGTGATGTGAAAATTAGAGTTAACATAACACTATAAATGATTTATTATAATTATTATATATACAACATATAAATGGCCCAGTTAAATGGGAATCAAGGAAATAATATTTAAGGACATAACAGAAGAAATGAAAACCAATTACATTTAATGTACTCTATTTAAGTTTAATGCAAACTAAATACATACACATACATATGTAACTATAAACAATTGCTAGTTACTAGACTCAAAAACAAAATTGCATTAAATATGTACAACTTATAATGTATTCTATGTGTAGCAGCTATTTATATATTATACAATACATACATATAAACTCCCAGAATTTATTAAAATACTTACATATACTATATAGATTTGTGTGATTTATTAAAAGCAAAAAAAAAACAACAAAAGAAATCAATATTAGCATTAAAACGCTTCCACCGGATCCAATAGAATATAATGTGATTAAGAAGCATTGGCCAAACAAAATATTGTGCAACAAATTAGACAAAGAAAACAACAAAATAACAAATTCTTTATTTTTAAAAATTGTTCCACTTTTTAACGCTTCAAAATAGAATACGCGACTTCCATGCAGACTCCACATCGTTGTTTTTCCAATCCTTGAAAATGCATCCTTTTTGCAATTTAATTGCAATAGACTCCGACACACAGTGGATGGGCCCAACGACAAAAATCAAAAAAATTCATGACATCATTTTAAGATTTTAAAGATGCCAATCGCTTCTAAACATTCTAAATTTTTCGAAACGTAACATTGTTTTTTGGTAATTAGGAGAAAAAGCCTTACAAACATGACATATTTTGGAGGAAAAACTGTATTTTAAAATGAGAAAAAATAGTTATATTAAAAGCGATATTCTGAATCATTTAGTAGATGGCCTAAGCTTCGTTTTTCTTCTTATAACAATTCCTCTAAATTGCAAGGGTTTCCAAATATTTTGGTTATAATATTGGGCAAAATGGAAATATTTAATATAGATGTATGGATTTCCTTAAAGTTTTTTTTACTTTCCAAGCATATGCAAGAATCGCCACTAGTACCAAATTGAAGCCAAGGGTCTGTAGATTTTGTTAAGACTTTTTGCGGAAGTTTGCTATTTTGACATTTATGATCAAAAGTTTAACTCGGTTTTTAGGCGCTGAATTTATATTTTTGGAATATTTTGATTCTTCAAAATAGTCGGGCTTAATCCCATTGTTGTTGTTTTAATATATAAAACAACTAATTTATTGGTGGAGAAGGTTTGGCATTGTTCGCCAGGGGGTAAGGCAGGGAAGACTAGTTGCGATCCTCACCACAGGATCTCATCAGTTCCCTTGTTTCTTTTCAATAAAGGTATACCGATAGCAACAGTGTTGTCAATTTTTTAACATTTCATTTATAATTATGCGTTTAAATGTTACCGATATTTGTCGGTAATTCAAAAAATGAAAAAAAAAATTATGTTGCATGGCAACCCGTCGTTTCTCTTGGATCATACCATATCCCCATCTTCATTGTGGGCAGCGATCAAAAACAGAGCAAAGGCTTCCAGCTAAATTTTATGGAAGTGGTTCTATGAGATACCATGATTTCACTGGATCTGGAAGTCGTGAAAGATCCGATCTTTTCATCAGCATTTGATGATTCAAAGGAAGTCGTGAAAGATCCGATCTTTTCATCAGCATTAGAACCCATTCCATCGATCCAATAGAGATGAATTTTGTGTTTTTATTTATACATATTTGTCTAAATATACATATAAGATTAATTATTTATAATAGTTTTGATGTTTTCGGAGACTCGAAATAACAACCAATGTTGTTAAAACTCTCGTCGTAATGATAATGTCATTGCAAAGGGTTGGTGAAAATTACATGCTAAAGCATTGGTGGAAATGACATGCCAAAGCATTGGTGAAAATTACATGTCAAAGCATTGGTGTAAATGACATGCTTTGGATCCAAAAATGAATAGCATCTTTTGGGGTCCACGCTCGTATAAAATTCATCGATGAAGATGCTAAAGAGATGACATGTCAGATCACTTGCACCCGTGATTGAATGGCATCGAACATTTTGCTGGGCTATAGTTGGGACGGGGCCGACTATGTGATTACTAGAATGCAAAAATCCGATGTCTAGTGATTACCTAATATATAGTGCCTTATTCGTCGTCTTCTGATTACGACCTGTCTCTATACTGGACATAAATTGTCTCCATCTCTACCGGTTGGTAGCTACTCCACTCAATTCTTAAATTTTATTGTAGGATCTTCCAAGACTGTAGGACATTGAAATAACTTCAGCTATTTTTAATTAATGTCTCGTTGGAATCGAGCTTAAATAACAATAATGCAAGTGAAAAAGAAAGGCCGACGATTCAAACCTACACACCCACCACAATGTGACGACATGTTTCGCCTTTGGTAAGGGCTCCTCAGACAAATCGGATGTGGGACGGTTTCGCTATCGTCTAACTTTTCTTCTTTCTCATCTATGAACATTGTAGTTTCAGAAACCGCAAAAACTTCCCAGGTGTAAGCACCTTTTATTTAAATTAAGCTAAGACGCACCGTGAACATTTTGCAAAAACTTGAAACAAAGTCAGCTGCTTCCAAAAATGAACAATTTTATTGTTGCTTCTATTAATTAATTAATTAATTAAAAAAAAAAACAAAAGTATCATCTTTTGGCCAATATTATTCTTCTTTTGATTTCAAAACTGATGTTGTTAATTTTATTTATGGCGGTGCCGAGGTAAATTAAGTCATTTACTACTTCAAAATTGTAGTTCCATAAACTTTGTCTTATCGCCGTTGACTGCCAGAACCAATTTGGCAGTGTCTTTTTCAATTTTTATAAATTGCATTTTAGTTATTTAATGCGATAATACTATGTATAATGCTTTATATTCTAAAATATTTAATATTGTGAAATTTTCTTGGTCACTTTTTTGCGGGACAAATTTTCCTAACAAAAAATTGTAAGCTCTCTTTTACTGAACATTTTTTTTAAACTCCTCAAATTTTTCAAGAGAATATAATAAAAGTAGCAAATGTTTAGAATTAGGGATTTTGAAACTTTAAACATTGTGTTAACTCAACACTGAAAATATTTTACATATTCTTTGTTCAATATCATTCTTATTGCGGTAATTCTCGAAAAAATGTACTTTTCACTTAATTTGTTGCACAGTTTTTGAATGGCTACTTGAATGAGAAAATGGTAATTTATATATATGAACATTAAATTGCAGATTCCACCCATTCAATCACACACATAAACAATACAAACATTTATAGATAAAATAGTCTTAAAATACAAAACCACCAAATATGTAAGTATGCTGATGCGTTTTAAGCATTCTAAAACAAATAATTTAAATAGTCAAATAATTGAACTAAAACATAAAAAAACCGACGAGTGTTGAAAAAGTAAACTACATTACAGGACAATCATCATGAAACCCATTACACCAACAACAAGAAGAAAAGAAACACTCAAAAAAACACAGACCTCATTTTGTGTAAAGAAACAAAATTGTTTATTTATGTATGTATTAAATTATAGAAAAAATACAATAAAAATACCCACTTCATACACCAACAAACTAACAATGAAAACAATCTCAAAAAGTTAACCGATATATATTTATGTATGTATCTATCATAACAAAGTACACCAAAAAAACATCAGATAGAATGAACAACAGCAAGGATGATTCAAAATCCAAACCAAAATAAATTCAAATTATCCCACTGAAATATTAATGAAATTATATTAAATATATAAATGTCCTTATTATTAAAAAGCAAAAAATAAAAAAATTGAATAAATCACAACACAAACAAAGAAACAAAATGTTAGTTAAACATTAAATGTTGTAAATGAAAACAATGATTGTCACATTAAATTTAAGATGAAAATTGAAAAAGTTACCCAAAATTAGGTGATTAAATTGTGTTTTAGATGAAATTCGATTAAAGAAAGAAATGTCGAAATACATAAATAAAGGTTTACTAAAAGTATTTAAATGTATATTTCTTATTTTCCAAAAAGGCCTATTAGAAATAAATACAATTTTATTTGCAAATCATAAAAATGTGGTTATTATTTTTATTCCTCTTGTTCAAGCTATCGGTTATGTTCTGAGACACACTTCACTCCACAAGCATTTTGTTCGCCCCATTTTCGCTTATTTGTCGAGTATTTTATGGACGGACAAGGGTGTACTCTTCTTTTTAAATACACTAATGAGTATTAGCCCCAGGAAATTCGCATAAAATAGGAGTAAATGGGGTGGACAAAATGCTTGAGGGTGAAGATGCTGTAAAAACGTTCAAAACCCATGATTTGGAGGTGTCTCAATCAAGCCTCTGTCAGTCCCGGGCCACACTAGAGTAATTTCAATGAAATTTTGACATGAAACTTTGCATATTTTGGGAAAAATGCATAATTTCAAGAAACTAGTGTACACGGTTTCATTTGTTCTGCAATTTTGCTTTGTTGCAATATTCGTATGAAACAAACAGACCGTTTTATTTTACATTTTCTTTTACTTTCATGTTAAAATTTCAGTGAAATTACTCTTAGTGTGGCCCGGGACTAAACAACCCAACACATGGTCGTATGTGAAACTGTCCTGAGTACGCTTGGTCTAAAAACTGTCAAACTTTCCAAACAAAACTGTCAAATGACGCCTGGCGACACTGTGTGTTGCCTATGTCCGAAGGTTTTTTACTGACCCTCGTATTACGGATGACAGTTACCAGATGATTGTGATGGTTACAACTTACTGCGGAAAGATCTCACTTAAAGCTGAGGTGAGGGATTAGCTTTCCTATTGCACCAGACTGTTTAAAACGACCTATTTCGCTTGAGCCTGGCTCTAGTGACCGGTAGATGGAATGTATGGGAGTTGCTGAACATATACATTCCACCGTTATATAGCTGTACCACAGGTTATATGTCCAACATTATCCCGTTTTTGGAATGGCATAACCGTCTGGTCTTGGGGGACTTAATCCTCAGCATAAGTTATGTCATTCAGTCCTCCGACTGAATTGTTTTACAATGTCAATGAGGACGACCCTAGCAGAACTAGCGGAGAATGTCACAGTTCGCCAGACATAACCATCGTGTCAACTGGTCTGACAAATGACGTCTCCTGGCAATCTCCCCATAGTGGTCTTTCCCGATTTCAACACATCTGAACGCCGCACTTTCATCAATCATGGAAGAGCTAATTGGCCTAGTTTCAGAGAGTTCACTACTCACCACATTAGTTACCTGTCCAACTCTTCTGATGTTCGGGTAGAAGAAAGGACGTTCCGAGACATCATCACTGCTGCAGACGTTCGGCATATACCTGCTGGTATAATACCCGTAGTGACATCAAGCTTCCCAGCAGAGGCGACGGGGTAAGGAAATGAGCGTGAAGAGCTTCGTTGTACCATTGTACAGGGAGCTGACGCTGTAAGTTAACAGGTTGGTCGGTGAGCATAAGCGGAACAAGTGGTCAAATCATCTAAGTAACTGCAACATTGGAGCAGGAATAAGTGAATTGTGAGCAACGGTTAAGTCACTCTCGAACCATGGAAAGGAGGAAGATAGGACCTCAGTCACGTTTGGAGACGTTGCGCTGACTGATCCCAAGAGGTGCGCAAATTATTTTAATCGACAGTTTGTCTACTTCGCATTAGATATCTTCCTGCAGAGGATGAACCACCACAATTTACAATGAATAATGTTGCGAATGTCATCAGGAACGCTAAATCATCCAAAGCGCTGGGCACTGATGAAATCCCCATGATAATGCGGAAAAGGCTGGATACCGTTCATCACTGAAAAAGAAGTCCAAGCCCCCTAGAATGAAACAGAGAGTTCCCCAAGGTGTGGTGATATCTTCGGAACTGTTTAACTCTATTCCGCCCCCCTCCAGACGGCATTGATAATTGAGGATTATTATACGATCATTGCGTCAGGTACCTTAGTTGGTGTCATTTGTGAAATGCTGAATTCCTATTTGACTTATCTCCAGGCGAGGAATATGCAGATAACCGCCACTAAACCTACGGCCACTCTGTTCACCATATGGACGGCAGAGGTGAGAACAGAGTTTAATGTCATGGTCGAATTCCTGTAGCAAACTACCCCAAAGTTTTAGGGGTCACATTCGACAGCATGTTCACGTCGTCCGCGCATGCTTCAGTTATCTCTTACAAGCTGAGATGTAGGAACAAGGTCCTCAAGTCCCTAGCAGGCAACACTTGGAGTGCCCACATATAACGCGATAGATCGGTCTGTGGTAAGCTATGTGGCGCCAGTTTGGTCCTGGAAATTAAGTGCAACGGGATGGAAAATATTCAAACTTGTCAGATTGCCGCCCTGAGAACAGCAACAGGGTGTCTCCTCGTGACTCCAGTGGACCATCTACATGAGGAGGCAGTAACTGCTCGGATGTTACCGTGAAAGCCGTCGCAATCACCAATCCTGGCACGACAAACCAGAGTAGTTTTTGGCTCAACTCAAACATTTCATATATTCCTGCTTGGTAATCCCATTGTTCAATGTTCACAAATACTATGGTAAGTTTTATTCCGACGTCATTAGTAATTGCTCCTCTATATCAGAAGATTTGTTTTTTGGCCATCAATTATTGTCTACTAAAGTTTTGACAAGTTGATGGTGGCTCAGAACGGTAAGACGCCGGCAACCTTGACAATCAGTTGTCGGAGACCCAGGTTCGAATCCCAGCCTGGCTCATGCTGAAATTATTATTATTATTATTATTTTTTTTTGTCTTTTTACTTTTTCAGTAATAATTACTCAGTAACATCCTTTCAGAGAGTAAGAGAGATTTTACTCTTTGATACGAAAATAGAGAAAAAAGACAGCATTTAGTAAACTTTAGAAATGTAACAGTTGATTACCAAAACAAAAACATTGGCGCCAATGTATATACCTATGTAAGAAAAACTAATTCCAAAGCAATAAAAAAAGTTCTTCAATTTTAAGCAAAATAAATAAAAAATAATTAATATATTAATAAAATAATCAATAAATTAATCTGAATCGTAATATTTATAGTATTTTCCACACAAATCATATAAACATTGAGCATCTGACCATTAGCAGATGATTAAAAAAACAGATGATCGAACTTGCTGAATGTTGCTGGGAAAAATTCTTTCAGCAACTTTTAGCAATTTCTCAGCAAACAACCGTCGAAATTGTTCTCTCACTTCGCTCTCTTTTACTGGACTTTTTGTAAAAAGACAGCATTTCGTAATAATTATTACAAATTATCACGTAAAAAGACACAGCTGATTTGAATCATATAAAAAAATGTTATTTTACAAAATATTAAAAATTTTTGCATCGGATTTGGTTAAGTTGCATATGTTTTGACCATTTTATTTTAAGTGTTATCATGGTAGAACAATTCAGGTAAAGTAAGTACTACAACAAATACAACTCAACAACAACCACTTAGGAATTTGTTTTTGTTTGTAACTTTAGTGTCAAAGATAAATGTAAACAAAATAAGGAAATGTCTATAAATTATTGGAATTTAAAAAACTAAAATTGTTTTACATTTGATTGAATATTTTGGAAAACGTGAATGAAAATTCGTTACATTTTCAATTTTAATGTTTTCACATCATTCCACTAAACGCACTATTTCTCCCAGAAAGTATAATTCTTGCAAATATGTTTGAGGTCGCTGGAAATTCATTAAAAAGGAGAAGCTGTTTTAATCTCTTGTTTTTGAAATAAAAAAAACACACATGTTTATTAGGGCTTTATTTTTTCAAACTTATAAAAATACCACACCATATTAACAAATGTTGTACCGCCTCTATAAGCGGTGTTTTAGTGTGCGGAACGTCGTTCGGACTTGGAGGAGGTTACATGCCATTTATATGAAGAAGTCTTTATGGGAAATAGTTTTTTTTCTGTTGAATATATTTTTTCTTCAAGGGATATATACTTATATCCCTAATATACATCGAACATATAAATAAATATATAAAATGTCGTATGGAATTTGACACTAACATTACAGCCCAGTTCAGTCAGCTGGGTATTGGGTATGTCAATAATTTGCACCATAATTTCTAAAATTTGTCTTTATTTTCGCCGAAAATAAAAAAAATTATAAAAAAAATCTGGCAGCAAATCTATATTATACTACCTCAGAGTCCGTATAAACCTCTAAAAAATAAATTAAAAATGCGTACATAAATAAATTAAAAATTTAGACAACACGTAAAATATATGAAAACAAAATTATAAACATTGGCTTTATAAATTGCATATTATAGCAACAAGAATAGAGAAAAAACTTATTGTTAAAATATTATACCAAATACATATATTTTCTGGCTCAATTAGAAAAACATATTTGGGAGTTCTCCAACTATTTCGTTAAAATCCCATACAATAGTTAATGTATACTGCTAAAACTTCATCAAGAAATATGGTTTACCATCGCGAGATCTTAACTGCTTACTGTGATAACTTATAACAATAGGAAATTAAGAGTAATATTGAAATAATAATCATTCAAAAATATGAATATTAAGAAGCCTGTTATTCGCGAATTAGTTAAAGTCGGTTGATGCGCATCCGATTTTCGATACGGCGAATCAATCTCAATACCTATACATATTTCGATGTTTCACTCAGCGGCCATTGTGTGCCGTCAGTTGCATTTCACAATGCCAAATACCTTTATGTGGGTAAAAGTCGCGCAATGTGCATGCTATTTTGATGCGCATCCGTTTTCATTAGCGCCCATCAAAAATACGCCAATATACACCTATTTCAAATAGATTCTTCAAGAACCGCGGATGTGCCTCCACATTGTATTTTGAGTAAAAGACCCATATTTGTCTGTCCCTTTACTTTTGAAAATGGTAAAACCGGCAAAAGTAGCAAAAGTTGTGAACTGCTCTCATATGAATTGTGTGGTGTCAGAAGTAAAGGAACGCTTTTCGAGTAAAAAGTGGTAAAACTTGAAGATTCTTGCACGTAAAGGGACAGAGCTATTATTCGCGTATCTCTGTAATTTATGACACGCGTTTTCGCAAATATTATAATCGCGTGTAAAGCATTCCATATAGGTTTAGTGCGCGGATTTGTCAAAATATATTTCTGCTGAGTTTCCTATTTCCAAGGTATCTAAATCCGCAGTTTTTGTGGATGGATTCAAACGCGGAAGGGCTCATTAGATCCGTCGCGTACAAAAACTAAATTTACGCGGGGTTAAAAGGAAATTAAATGACACTTTTAAATTTTAAACGCATTAAAATAGGTTTTTTAGAAAAATTCGCGCTTTAAATTTTGGCCTTTAGACTTCAATTACTAGGAAGCAAGAAGAAGAAGATATAGATTTAACGATTCAAAATCAGGATTTCTATAATCCTATTATGTGCTTTGAATATTTTCCTGTAGCGCGTCCGGATTATTAAAAAAATTCAAAAAACCCGGAAATTCCGGCTTCAAAATGTCAGAAACAATACATCTTTGTGTTTATTTCAGCTCTAGTCCATATTTTGTTGTATTCAAGTATTTGAATAACAACAAAATGTTTTACAGTGGATATGAAATTGATTAGTTGCGGGCGGAGGGTGGGGAATACTATAGTTTCAGTTGTCACCAAACAACTTCATCAGTTCCCTTTTCCGCCGACTCTGTATCGATAAACAGGTCAATAAGCCCATCCAGCAAATTAAACAAAATGAGAAAATTGCTGTATGGCCCTAAAGCTGATTACCCTACAATTTGAGTCGAACTAAAGAATTTCATATCCACCACTGTTTTTATGTCGTCTTTGCTTTGCAAAGAATGCGAACATATGAGTGTTGCTTCAATAAGCGGGGGTAAAACAACGAGAAAGTTGTTGTTTTTGCATTACGCATTGATCAACAAGGCCGTGCTGATGCCTATTATTGTTGTTGGCGTTTTTTATTGTTGGACTGCAGAATTTTACATCTTTGTGTTTATTTCAGCTCTAGTCCATATTTTGTTGTATTCAAGTATTTGAATAACAACAAAATGTTTTACAGTGGATATGAAATTGATTAGTTGCGGGCGGAGGGTGGGGAATACTATAGTTTCAGTTGTCACCAAACAACTTCATCAGTTCCCTTTTCCGCCGACTCTGTATCGATAAACAGGTCAATAAGCCCATCCAGCAAATTAAACAAAATGAGAAAATTGCTGTATGGCCCTAAAGCTGATTACCCTACAATTTGAGTCGAACTAAAGAATTTCATATCCACCACTGTTTTTATGTCGTCTTTGCTTTGCAAAGAATGCGAACATATGAGTGTTGCTTCAATAAGCGGGGGTAAAACAACGAGAAAGTTGTTGTTTTTGCATTACGCATTGATCAACAAGGCCGTGCTGATGCCTATTATTGTTGTTGGCGTTTTTTTATTGTTGGACTGCAGAATTTTACATCTTTGTGTTTATTTCAGCTCTAGTCCATATTTTGTTGTATTCAAGTATTTGAATAACAACAAAATGTTTTACAGTGGATATGAAATTGATTAGTTGCGGGCGGAGGGTGGGGAATACTATAGTTTCAGTTGTCACCAAACAACTTCATCAGTTCCCTTTTCCGCCGACTCTGTATCGATAAACAGGTCAATAAGCCCATCCAGCAAATTAAACAAAATGAGAAAATTGCTGTATGGCCCTAAAGCTGATTACCCTACAATTTGAGTCGAACTAAAGAATTTCATATCCACCACTGTTTTTATGTCGTCTTTGCTTTGCAAAGAATGCGAACATATGAGTGTTGCTTCAATAAGCGGGGGTAAAACAACGAGAAAGTTGTTGTTTTTGCATTACGCATTGATCAACAAGGCCGTGCTGATGCCTATTATTGTTGTTGGCGTTTTTTTATTGTTGGACTGCAGAATTTTACATCTTTGTGTTTATTTCAGCTCTCCGCCCGCAACTAATCAATTTCATATCCACTGTAAAACATTTTGTTGTTATTCAAATACTTGAATACAACAAAATATGGACTAGAGCTGAAATAAACACAAAGATGTAAAATTCTGCAGTCCAACAATAAAAAAATGTCAGAAACAATTTTAGGTGGATGCAGTGGATGTATCGAAAAATCATACTGTAGTATCATGTTGCCCATGGAGTATTCTTTGAGTCTATGAAATGTAAGATTAAGCCATAAATCGGAAAGGAACATAAAAAAACTTGTTGGCTTCAACACATTTCTACCCATTTTGCTACACTGAAAATGAATTTTAATGGTACCTCCTAAAACACTTCAGTTTAAAGAATTTCAATCATACTAAATAGAATATGGTAACAGTTCCCGAATTCTGAATGGGTGAAACTCGGATTCATCGATTGTAAAAAATTTTTGATTTTTACCATATACTGGTCGTTGTAAAGTACCTGCAATGTCCTGCAAATGGAAAAGGGACAGCACTGGCTACTGTAGACTTTTGAAGATAATGTCAGTGCCTAGTGCTAGCTCGCAAAAGGCATACCGTCGATTTTTATTCAGCAGTGTCATCAAGTCTAAAATGAAAAAAAAAATCAATTCAAGTTCGTCTTATGAAAAAACGTATGTACTACATTTTTCAGGTCCTTTCAGCATGTGCACATACCGATTACTGGGCATTGAAACGATCAGCCCTATTCTGAACTCATGGGAGTTGGGGATTTTTCCCATTCCCACATTTTCGTATTCTGAATAAAATTTTTTGTGGGAGATTTTTCCCATTTCCCATCTCCTCTCATTCTGAATGAAGTTCGAATTGGGAATTTGTTCCCATGGGAAAAAAGTATGCATTCTCTATATTGAATTGTGGGTGAATTTGGTGTCTTTTTGTGGGAAAAATCTCCCCAGCAAACAGCATGGGAGTTTGAAAAAAACGTTTCAAGAAATTTCATTTTTTGAGACATCTACAAGACAAAATAATCGCAAATATTTAAAAAAATTGGTAAAAAAAAAACTTTTTAAGTTAAACGGTTTTATGTTAAACATACAAGATAAATGTACTAAAAACCAAAAAATAATAAAATAGATACAGTCGTGGGAATTATAAACATATGCATAGACTAAAATAAAACCGTGGGGCACGTCAATTGTCTACAATCGTTGATTAAAATGCTTGTTTTGTAATGTTACACTATAATTAGGCAGTTGTTCAACCGACAACGATGGACGTGTGATAAGTAGGGCTAGAATGTGGAAACAAGCTAGCAAGCTCGATTATAAGCGAGTTTTAGGGTTTCATAGTGGTGATAAACTAGTTGAAACATCTCTTTTATTTACATGGAGTGTATAACTATTAGAATTTCCATGAGCAAGAAAATAGTAAGTAATTTCCTCACCGTCTGCGGGCTAACTGCCTAACGACGAATTAAACGATTCATCTATCGCACATTAAGTCGATAATTTGTAGACAATTGACGTGCCCCACGGTTTTATTTTAGTCTAGTCTATGCATATGTTTATAATTCCCACGACTGTATCTATTTTATTATTTTTTGGTTTTTAGTACATTTATCTTAAACATTGCAATGTATGTTTAACATAAAACCGTTTAACTTAAAAAGTTTTTTTACCAATTTTTGTTTTCTAGTTTTTAGTTTTTATTTCGCATTCTGTTTAATTCATTTAGTGCTTCATTATTGCAAGGTTTCTCATCCGTTAGTTTATTGCAGTCCAACTCCTCTATACGTAGTCCCTGCAAAGATCTTACTCTACTAAGAGCCACGTAGGCTTCACCTTCTTCAAACAGTTTCGCACCTAAGTATACGACTGCGTGATCCACAGTGTTGCCCTGCATTTTATGTATTGTAGATGCCCATGATAGTATTAAAGGCAACATTCTTCTTTCAGCCGTCCCGTAATTGTACTTAGCTGGAAACTGTATGGCTTTCGGGTGTATAAGATGTACTCCGTCTCTTGCGAAATCAATTCGGACGGAAGGTACATATGTTGCATACATCTGAGTTCGACGAAATTGAGGCCAAACGATTTCGTTGATGTAGCATATAGCGCCATTTAGTGGCTGCGCCCATCTTAAATATTGAGGTTGTATAGTGCACTGTATTCTTCTTGTCAAGCCCTTTTATTTGATACCCATATTGGTGGGATTGATAACAAATTGTTATCAGCCATTTGGTAGCGGTGACCATCTTAGATTTAAATTTTGCATAGTAAATTGTATTCTACTTGTTGAGACCTTTCATTTGATACCCATGTTGATGGGATTGATAACACCTAAGTTATCCGCCATTTTGTAGAGGCCGCCATCTTGGATAAGTTATCCTCCATTTTGTAGCGGCCGCCATCTTGGATTTTAATTTTATATAGTACATTGTATTCTACTGGTTGACCACTTTCATTTGATACCCATATTGATGGGATTGATAAAACCTACGTTATCCGCCATTTTGTAGCGGTCGCCATCTTGGATTTCAATTTTTTTATAGTATATTGTATTCTGCTTGTTGAGCCCTTTCATTTGATACCCATATTGATGGGATTAATTAAACATAAATTATCCGCCATTTTAGCCATCTTGAATTTATAATGATAATGAATAAACATAATTGTATTGTCACCAAAATCCAAAGTGTATACAAAATTTCAGATTAATCGGTTGACAGGAAGAGGGTGAAATTTGAATTACTAAATTTGACCCAAGAATAAAACAAACGGGGTGAGCTAAATAAAACCATTTAAAAACAACATGTGTTTGCATAATAAAATCATACAAAATGTACTGTAAAAATGTCAATAGTAGACTTCGGATTTTGCATATTCTTATTAGATGGAAATGGACGGATTTCTTGGGTTAAAAAGAGCATGGCGGACTTCCGTATCGTCCGTCGCTTAACAAATGTCTGCAAATGTGCGGGTTATTATGCTTTTTAACACTATAGTACTTAACAACTGCGAAGCAACGTGTTTCAAAATGTCAAAAACATGATTTTTAACTCAAGTAAAATGCAAACATGTATCATTTTTACTTCTGATGCATTTAGTTGCATTTTAGAGGAACAATGCCTGAGTGTGCAACTGAAATATTTTGACGAAGTTTAAGCAACACAAAGCAAATGACGATACGGAAGTCAGTCCATTTGTTTTTTATGTACTGAAATACAAGAAAAAGACCCAGCAAACCAATCCTACCGACATCGGAACAAAATTCGGACGATACGTCCGATATCTGTAGTGGGATTCTCTAACACGTTTTTTGGTTATCGACAAAAATCGTTAAAATTGAAATGCGTTTGATTTCCGTAATTAACGATATTATTCGGTAAGTTAGCGACCAATGAAAAGTAGTCGCAAAGTTCTACCGATAGCAACAGTGATATCAAATTTTATTTTAACTTTTCATTCATAATTTTGCGTTTTAATTTGACCGATTTTTGTTGGTAACCAAAAAATACCCTAGAGAATCCCTCTACTGATCCGAAATCGTAACGATATATTAACGAAAGTTGTATGAAGTGGTTGACATAATTTCGGAACGAAATGTCGGAACACAGCACAGCAATTTCAAAAGAATTTTAGGCAATAATTATTAAAATATATTGCAAAATAACTATCATATATACAATCTTTACAACTTTTATCCATTTTTGTGATATAATATGCTGTTTATATTAGAGCTTTTTGGGAGGTTAACCTTCATTATCAGGATTTGTTTGACGTATATGTAATGGAATTGACATTTAAAACCCTGTGGGTTTGTTAAATCCGGTTATATATAAACGTACTATAACGTTCGTACATATGTGCCAAATTATTGTTTTGATTGTAAAAAAATTTGGGTTGGCTTTTCTTTTAATTTTAAGGTATACAAATGATTTATTAACTACTAGCGGACCCGGCGAACTTCGTCTCGCTATTAAGGAATAAAATTTCATACAAAAACTCAATTTTCGATTTTTCCGACTTTTCCAGAGGGATTTTCCAAAATTTTCTTCCGCAAAGAACTTCTCCTCGAAAATGCGAATAACTGACAACAAATTTTACAGAAATCGGCCTAGCCGTTCTCATTTTATGAATTACTATACATTTTTTACACCATTTTTATATATACAGATTCTATTAATTTTTTTTTTTTGCCAAAATAATTTTTCAAAACTAATGTTTTTGTTTTTCATAATACCGATTAGACGTAAAAAAATCAATATAATAAATGTGAATATGTACGCAAAAATACATGGTAGAATAAGAAAAGGTAGCAGCAATACACAGCTGACTGAACTGGGTTGTAACGTTAGTGTCAAATTTCATATGACATTTTATACATTTATTTCTATTTCGATGTACATTAGGGACATATATTTTTTGAGAAAAAAATATATCATTCGGAAAAAAACATTTCCCAGAAAGACTTCTTCATATCAATGATATGTAACCTCCTCCAAGTTCGAACGATAAGCCGCGCAGTAAATCCCCGCTTGTAGAGGCGATACAACGTTTGTTAATATGTGAGGTATATTGTTAAAATTTAAAAAAAATAAAGCCCTAATAAACATGTGCTTCTTTGTTTTCTAAAACAAAACATTGAAACAGCTTCTCCTTTTTCTATGAATTTCCAGCGACCCCAAACTTTTCTGCAAGAATTCTACTTTCTGCGAGAATTTATGCATTTAGTGGAATGATGTGGAAACATAAAAATTGAAAATGTAACGAATTTTCATTCATGTTTTCCAAAATATTGAACCAAATGTGAAAAATTATTAGTTTTTTAAATTCCAATAATTTATAGACATTTCCTTGTTTTGTTTACAAATACAACTGGCAGTAACGTTACAAACAAAAACAAATTCCTTTGTGGTTGTTGTTCGAGTTGTATTTGTTGTAGTATTAACTTTACCTTGTATTTGTTCTACCATGGCAAAAATATGTAATAATCGAGAAAAAATATCAGAATTTATCTTTTTGAATTTTTAACAAATCTGCAAAATACGAGGTTAACGATCATTAGGAACAAATAAAACTAGCGATATACTCGTTAAACCCCTAACCCCGAATCATGGTAGAACAAATACAAGGTAAAGTTAATACTACAACAAATACAACTCGAACAACAACCACAAAGGAATTTGTTTTTGTTTGTAACGTTACTGCCAGTTGTATTTGTAAACAAAACAAGGAAATGTCTATAAATTATTGGAATTTAAAAAACTAATAATTTTTCACATTTGGTTCAATATTTTGGAAAACATGAATGAAAATTCGTTACATTTTCAATTTGTATGTTTCCACATCATTCCACTAAATGCATAAATTCTCGCAGAAAGTAGAATTCTTGCAGAAAAGTTTGGGGTCGCTGGAAATTCATAGAAAAAGGAGAAGCTGTTTCAATGTTTTGTTTTAGAAAACAAAGAAGCACATGTTTATTAGGGCTTTATTTTTTTAAATTTTAACAATATACCTCACATATTAACAAACGTTGTATCGCCTCTACAAGCGGGGATTTACTGCGCGGCTTATCGTTCGAACTTGGAGGAGGTTACATATCATTGATATGAAGAAGTCTTTCTGGGAAATGTTTTTTTCCGAATGATATATTTTTTTCTCAAAAAATATATGTCCCTAATGTACATCGAAATAGAAATAAATGTATAAAATGTCATATGAAATTTGACACTAACGTTACAACCCAGTTCAGTCAGCTGTGTATTGCTGCTACCTTTTCTTATTCTACCATGACCCCGAATGGACATCAACATCCAATTTTTAAATTCGTTACAAACTTAAAAAGTTCTTATTATTTTATACACAAAAAGTATGTTTTAACAATTTAAAAATGCACGTTTGACTACGTTTGGCTTTATTCACATAAAAATTCATAAATTAATGCACGGTTGTTGAATTAGGCGACATTTACGTTTGCTTAGCTAAATCAAAAACCGTGAATTCAATGCAAAGATGCATTTTGTATTATAAAACAAAATTACAGCCCCCAAAAGTATGCTATAATAATTTGGTGTAACTAATTTCGAAATATTTCCTACCTTTTTTGGCTGCTCCCACGTCGTTGAGAATACGGAATTCGTGGGAATGGAGAATTTTGATCCCATGCGAAACAGCTCCCATGGGAATGTTCAGAATAGGGCTGGATAATTTGTGTAATAATTAGCAATTCACAGTGGGTTGTTTTTCAAAATACGTTGTGGTACATACCTTGAATATTTAAATATCTTGACACCATATAACCCATGAAAATACTGTTATGCTAACAAAGACATAATAACTTTAGCTTGTAATTTTATATTACTATTTATTTGTATTTATTTGCTTTATTTAATTATTGGTAATATGTATATTTAAAATTCACACTGAAAAAGAGAAAGAAAAATATAAAACAAAATTAACAAATCTGAAAAAAGAAAATAAATATGATTACAATAGAGGTTATTTCGAAAAAAAGAGCGCCACATTAATATAATGTTGTTCCATAAAATACATGTATTTTTCATTTAATTTGTAAATATATCTTCGGGTAGAGACGAGAAAACGCCTAGATTGCCGCTCAAAAATGTATTCTCAAAAGATGTATTAAAAAGTGTATTTTGAGAAGAGTTATTGTTGATGTTGTTGTTGGTGTTGCTAATACTAGTGCTGGTTACAATATTGGTTATATTACGTTCATCCTTTGTAGGTTTCTTATCCTCGTCATTGTCATCAGAATTATCGTAGGCTCTACCGTCTCCATCATCGTCTGTGGGTTTATCATTAGGTGGCTCTAAATTTGTAGACAACATGGCGCGACATCATTTATCCCATAAACCTAATTCACGCATCTTAGTTTGGTAATAGCGTTCCAAGTTGTTGGCACAGCGATAATATTCTGTTTCGGGTGAGTTGTAGAAGCGACAATTGGAAAAAATGCGGGCCATATCGGCCATAAATAGACGTCTTGTTACATAGTAGCCCTTCTTGAGACGTTCACCCATAGTCTTCAAGTCCATGGGATATTTAATGTGATCATAATAATCGGGAACTTCTGCTGCAGTAACTGGCTTCAAGAATGGCCATGCAGATGCATGATGCCTTACTGATTGGAGTACAGCTGCAAACGAGGCAGCCAATTTCTCAGGATCGGAAGACTCTTCTAAAGGTCGTCCAGTTCTGTGGGCCCTCATTTGAGGTTTCCAACCAATTTCTCTTAATCCAGGTATAGATTCCACTGGTATTGAGGGTAGTCCTTCTTTAAAGCATGTTAAACCAGGACGAACTTTTTGAACATCATTGTGGCGTTGAGCAATGAGCTCTTTTAAGATTTCACTTTGTCGCCGTATTACTGAAAGGAAATATTGAGTTCAAGTGCAATTCATATAATTATTTTAGATTTTCTCAAATTACCCGATATAAACTGTGTGTTTACAATACTAGGATGTAATTCACAATGCATTAAAGTTGCTCCATCATATTCCTTTATGTATCCAGCGTACACCGGACGTGCCAATTTTATGTCTTTAGAAAACCCTTGTTTTTTAAAGTATCCGATGGCATCGCAATCGGCATATGTCAAAAGATGCAGTATACCCTTTTGTATACTGTAGTCTTTTAAATGATTCATTAAATGGGTACCGTAGCCTTTAACTTGTTCTGACATTGTCACAGCGCAGAAAACAATTTCCGTAAATCCCTGGCTTGGAAATGGCCGAAAACATATACCTCCAATGGGCATATTTTCCTTAATTAAAGCCAATGTTTTATGCTTTGTATCAAACACCAGTTGTGATATGTATTCGCGGGGCATTTCTGGCAATTGGTGAGCAAAAACACTTTGCAAACCCAAAAGCCAAAGAATTGTCTGTTTATCAACAGGTTTTGTTAGGGAATTACCAACAACATGAAATTCAATAGCACGTTTTTGTTCCTCGGCTTTGACATTTTCATCGCGGGAAACATTCACCGGGAATAATATTTCTGTTTTGTTAATAGCTTTTGATTCGGAAACAGCTTTCATTGCACGTATTACAACTTCATCTGGAAGATCTTCATAGCAGGCATCCCTATGTAAATAGATGCAAGTTATTGAAATTAATCAAGCATGTTCATAACAATCTTGTTATAATAAAATTAGAATTATAGATTGGTTTTGTAACAATGTTCAAAGTTGGCGACAACTATTGGTAAAAAAGGCAAAATTGTAAATTAATTCGTTAAAAAAAATGGAGTAGTTCAAATTCCTTTAAATGTTTTTCTTATTTTGAATATTGTTTTGGAGTAGTGAAACCCCAATAATATAGTTTTTTATTAATTAGGTTATTTTCAATACTTATTTATTATTTTATTAATTTATACCTTACTAGCTGAACCCGGTGCGCTTCGCAGCCCCGCTTAAGGTTAAATATAAAGTTTTAATGTGATGTGTATGGAGTATTTTTGTATGTTCTTCCTAACCTTTCCGACTATAAAAACTCCTACATAGTACACATTTACAAATTGACATTTTGAATCTAGATCTACCTGATTCTACTGTCTTCTTTAAAGAAATAACACTAATTTTAGTACCTTAAGCTTGAGTATATTTGTATTTTATTTATTTATGGCTATCTGCGTTATATTTTTCTAATAATGTAATTGTTAAAATGACAACCTCTTACAATTTTCAATATTTCCCGGTCTCATCTACTGTAACTTCCGCTTCACTATTG
This sequence comes from Musca autumnalis, assembly GCF_047663935.1. Taxonomy (NCBI): domain Eukaryota; kingdom Metazoa; phylum Arthropoda; class Insecta; order Diptera; family Muscidae; genus Musca; species Musca autumnalis. Next base: position 111,046,166 of record NW_027411977.1, on the reverse strand, counting down.
TGACACCGAATCTTAAGAAGATAACATGGACCTAATAAAGACATCACATATTTAAGTTCTTTGAGCGTTATTGCTTGCACGCTCATTCTTTCGGGACTCCATAGATTGGCATAAGTTTAACGTGACCAAGATTGATATTTCTCACATTTATATTGAGTCAAATATACTCTATGTATTTGATCCCAGCAAAAAGTTTGCCTCCAAAGAGGCAGTTAAATGATATGTACAAGTGATCTGGAAGTGCATCAAATTATGCATTTTCACTCATGATTTTTACAAGAGCGTGACTACTGAAAGAGGCACTCCATTGCACTGCATTTTAACTGACCCTTTGGCACTGCATTTTAAGTGACTCTCTGGCACTGCATTTTAACTGACCCTCTGGCACTGCATTTTAACTGACCCTTTGGCATAGCATTTTAACTAACCCTTTGGGGTAGAATAGGAGGCAGTCCAAAGCACGTGTTTGATACAGGCATTCTGGAAAATGTGCAAGCCATTACAAAATATCCCAGAACAAAAAACTGCATTTATTATTTGTGTAAAACAAAAATATTAAGAACTTTATTACATTAACACAAATTATGAAAATTCTCCATTGAATTCAATCGCAAACATGCGTGTTTCCTCCGCTCTCCATTTAATCCAAGCTGAACTGTTTCTGTTTCATGTGCTAAATGGGTTGTCTTCCCATCACCAGTTAAGTTTTCGAAATGTACTCCAACAGCACTCCATTCGGAAATTTTCTTCTCGTGAGTTACCGGAAAAAAGTTCACAAATTAAATATTATTTAGTTTGTATTAACAAATGTTTGGAAATGTTAACACGCTTATCTCTTTTTGTAAAATGTATACCGCTGCCTATAGAGATGTACAAACTGATTTATGTACATGTAGGGATCTCTAACAACTGCTAATAAAATGTAGCGAACGGAGTGCCTTTTTCACGACTCCGCTGAACTGCATCCGGATGTTGTTAAAATGTGACAAGTGGATGTGATTCTTTGGATTGCATCCAAATGCAGTTAAAATGTGAGGACTGGAGTGCCTTTTTCACGACTCCGTTTGAACTGCATCAAAACATGCCGTGACAGAACTAGTCCACATTGCACTACTTCCAAATTATTTTGCTGGGATTTGTCTAAAGCTTTCAACAGTATTGATCATTCGTTACTGATTTTAAAGCTGAGGAACGATTTTCACTTCTCAAAATCTGCCTGTAAATTGATTTTTTCCTATTTATGTGACAGAAATCAATTTGTCGAGTTAAATGGTTGTAGGTCTAATTGTCAGAATTTATTGTCTGGGGTACCACAAGGGTCTGTCCTTGGGCCTCTCTTATTCATTCTATATTTGAATGATCTTCCGCGTCTCTTAAATTCTACGACTTGCTCCACTTATATATTCGCTGATGACATATTTTTGCTTTTCTATGGCAATCGTCATTTTCCAAACTTACTTGAAATTAACATTAATTCTCATTTAAATACATTTGTTCAATTTGCAACACAAAACTCATTAAAAGTCAATTCGTCGAAAACTAAAGCGTTGAACTTTGGCATTACTAACCGTGTTTTACCTTCATTTGATCTCTTCATAGGTAATGATAGTATAGAATTTGTGCAACAACATAGATGCTTAGGCATAATAATCGATTCTGAACTATCTTTTAAGAGTCATATAGATACTTTAACCGGCAAAGTATGGGGTTCATTACGTAGGATTTATGGTGTCAATTTATATTTACCCTATCGAATCAAGATAACACTGGCAAATTCTCTTTTGTTTTCACAAATATTGTATGGCCTCGAAGTTTACTCGGGGTCTACTGCCATGAATATTATTAGATTAAAGCGTATCGTAAATACTATCACGCGCTTCATATACAATTTAAGTCGTGATAGTCATGTTTCTTCCTACGTTATAAACTACCTTGGTTGTTCTTTTGATATGTTCATAAAATTCCGTTGCCTTTTTTCGTTTTACAAAATGATAAAAAGTGAAAAACCTCCAGCATTAAGAAGAACCTTCGTCTTTACGCGTTCTTCTAGAAATCCTCAAATATTCATTCCTATGATTTGGAAGAATATTTTTGCAAAATCATTTATCGTCAGAGTAGCACGTTGCTGGAATTTTTTACCGCTAGAACTGCGAATTTTCTCTCACAGCAATAATGCATTCCGCTTAAAAATTTTGAGGCATTTCCATTCCCTATCTCAAAACTAATTTTGTTTATATTATTATATTACATAAATCGAGTTATAGCTCTTTGGACAAAATTTATCTTGTTCTAGAATTTTTTTTTTGGCTGGGGAGCCAAGATTACGAGAGTATTTCGTGTAAATTGAAAGAATTGTTAGAAAATTTATTATTTGATATAAGTTTTGAATTATATAATATATAAACTCAGGTAGTCTTTGTCATGTATACAAATTATTTGGCCTTAATGCCGGGCATACACTATGGGCATGCAGGACAGCATTTGTAATAGTATTAGTAAATTTTGAAGTTTTTGTCAATGTATTTGGGAGTAGTTTTGGCAGGATTGAAATCAAAATAGTTTTGATTTTGTAAATGAACCCCTTTCAATCCGATGAATTTTGTTTATTTTCCAAGTAACCAACAAATAATTTTTGAAAACAACAAATATTATTTGTGAGGAAATTAAAAAAATTGGAAAACTTCAACCCAAAATCGAGTTTTGGAGGAAAATTCATCATTTTTGGAATATGGATTGAAGGAATGCCACACACTATTCAATCACACACGTACACAAGGGTTCATTTGGCAGTGCAGTTTGGCAGTATAGTGTATGCCCCGCATAATAGTATTAGTAAATTTTGAAGTTTTTGTCAATGTATTTGGGAGTAGTTTTGGCAGGATTGAAATCAAAATAGTTTTGATTTTGTAAATGAACCCCTTTCAATCCGATGAATTTTGTTTATTTTCCAAGTAACCAACAAATAATTTTTGAAAACAACAAATATTATTTGTAAGGAAATTAAAAAAATTGGAAAACTTCAACCCAAAATCGAGTTTTGGAGGAAAATTCATCATTTTTGGAATATGGATTGAAGGAATGCCACACACTATTCAATCACACACGTACACAAGGTGTCATTTGGCAGTGCAGTTTGGCAGTATAGTGTATGCCCCGCATTAAGGCTTTATGTTATACAAATATGAATAAATAAATAAATAAATAAATAAATGTAATATTAGCATCCACAAGGGGACCTTCCCGATGTGATAAGATTTTATCCCGTAGGCACGTTACCACTCTTGCCTAGTTTGACAATTTTCAATCCGACAATATTAGATTTTCGAGTTTGGTCCTATAGGTTACTTCCCCTGCCATTGCCTTCCACATTGTTGTCGTAATGGGTTCGATCATAACTTTTTATGAGTTTATAGTCTTTCAAGCTTATAGTGACTCAAAATGATGGTAATTTATATTAGCAGCTCAAAGGGGAGAGCTGCCTATTCCTGACCCCACCCCGCTTGTTTTGTAAGAGGTTACGTGTACTAACTTCCCACTAATTTGTACAAAGTTTTGAGACTATATATGATACCATTGTATAGATATTCCCATACAATATTAAAACAGACGATATTTGGTGTTGGCAGCTCAAAGCGGAGAGCTGCTACCCCTGACTCCACCCGCTTATTTTGTATGAGGTGACGTGTACTTACTTCCCACTAAGTTTGACAGAATTTGGAGATTATATATGTTACCATTCTATAGATATTCGCAAACAAGATTAAAATATATAATATCTGATATTAGTAGCTCAAAGGAGAAAACTCTTCCGCTTGACCCCACCGCGCTTATTTTGTAAGACATGACGTGTACTTACTTATTGTGACAAAATTTGGAGGCTATATCTGTTATCATTCTATAGATATTCCCATACAAAATCTAAATTTTTTGGAGGTACCTCCGATTCTGATGCTATATCTACAGATCAACGCGAATGAATAATAGTAAGATAAATCTAATACAGTACAGTAATGCACAGTATTTTGTTTGCTTTGGAGCAGTTTAGCATCCCGTCCATAATATTTTTAAGCTACTATATTTTAGTCATAAAATTTGTTATTTTAACATGTAGTATGTAGTATACAGCCCTAAGGTCAAAAGACTGGGCATTAAAAATTTAAAATAAATTGAATTGAAAATGTTGAAACACTATTGCTATCGGTTAGTATGGTGATTACTTTAGAAACTAGTTGAAATTTTCATTTGTATCGGCTTAAGTGTAGGAACTCCAACCGAATTACTATGAATTTTATATAAGTTTCTTAAACAAATTGTGAACAAATTTCCTTTAAATGCACATGGCCGGAAAGTAGCCTTAAATCAACACCCAGGGAACAGTTTTTGCAGTGGCTGTGATATGAGTTTTGTTCTTTAAGTTTTTCTGATCAGAAAATTTCTCTAAATTTCCTTTAGAAACTGAACCAATTTTCTATAAGATTACCTTGAAAAATCTCTGCACATCTTAGTGCATTTGTTTTTGAAAAACTGCAGAATAATCTACACAAACTTTAAAGGGATTTTTAGATTGGTTTCATATTCTTGCGAAATTCGGTAAAGAGCGGAACAAGTTGTTGTGTAATTCCATTTATAAGAAATGAAAATGAAACGCTATTTATAATAAGTATTATCTTATTTTATTTTAGATGAGTCAAATAAAAAGGCAGCAGCCTGACCGCAAACATAAATACATGTTATTTCGCATATAAGTGAGATTGATAGAAAAGTATAAAGTATACAATTCCGAACCGATTTTCCTGAATGTTTGCTATTAATGTTCTGAGTGGCCAGAGATCTTCTCTATCATAAACTGTCGACATATCGTCGGTGTCATAATTAAGTGTTCCATACGCCATTTGCCCGTTTTGAGATAATCGCATTTTAATGTTTTGCATCACAACTGTGTGGAGCTGACTAAAGCAAATATTTATATTTTTAACTTGAAATATTAATAATAGTATATAGAACATATTTGCAAAAATTTAGAGGAACATGTATTGGAATATAAAAGTTATAGAGATTTTTTTAAAAAAAGAATTTTTGTCGATTTGTTCCATATCCGCACTTATGACACAAATTTGAAATATTGTAAATCACATGGAACAATGTGACAAAAAATGTTTCCATATTTGCCTCAATAAATTAAATACTTCTAAATCGAAAATTGAAATTCTGATTTTTGAAATGTGTTTTTAAACTTGTATGTTTTTAAAATATTAATGTCTTAACTGAAAAAAGTTTATGCTTTTCCGTCGAGGCGTGGATATCTCGGGAACTAGAGCAGATAGGAGGGAGCCGACTAGAAATTCAGAAAGAGCATACCAGAAAACCGTAGAAACCACCTGTATCTCAAAAAGTCAAAAATGGCGTATGGAACACATAAGCATGACACCGACGATATGTCCACGCACGTTTGGATATAGCCCCCATATAAGGCTACCCCAAATTTTAAATTTTTTAAGGTTACAGCCACGTTTTTGATCGATTTGGCTGTAATTTGTCATTTTGGTAGCTTGGAAGGTAGAAAGCCTTTGTACAAAAAATTATCAGCATAGGTCAAAGTTTTTTTAGACCCTACACAAAATTTCATATTTTGTGACCATTATTATAAATAACAAATAAGAAAAGGCTATAGTCGGACGGAGCCGACTATGGGATACCCTATACCACTATCCCTGGACAATCGCTCTCCACGGAACTTCTTTTCAATAATTGTGAAAATTTAATTATCAAATATCAGAGATGTAATGTATAATACTTATGACCAAAACCAAAAAGTTATCTAGCACGACAAAGACATTTTTGTAGCAGGAAAGGAACATTTAGAACACAAACTAAAATGTAATGAAACCCACTTATGTAGTACTACTAGTTCCGTTGTTTAACCGCTACGTTATTGATTTATTGCGGGTTATTATTTTGACCTACAGAGCCGCTACAAAATTGGTTAAACTTTTGTTTTTGGTCCATTTCATCCCCTGAACATTTCACGATCATCACCAAAAACTAATCATTTCTATTCTGGCCCGAATCCAACCTCCTTAAAAAATTAGTTACAATCGGTCCATAATTGTGGCCTTAAGCTTGTTTACAATTTTCAATGGACGGACACACTTCGCTAAATCGCTTTATCTCGTCGAGATATGAATTTCGGCATAACAAATATGGGGTCTACGACGAATATTTCGTGGTGTTACATAAACTTTTGGAGAGACAATATTTAGCATGGGATAAAAATGTGGTTCTCTACACAGAACCCATTATATATTAGACAGTAGGCCCGTTATCTAACAAACACTTTATTGCAATTTACATCAGAGGAAAGGTCAGTAGTTTTTTTTCCATATGTAGGCTACTTTGCGAAATATATATGTCCTCAAGGAATTAAAATATCGAATAAAAATAAAATTTTTATATTTTTCATACAAAAGTAATGAGCCATTTCGCCCTCTAAAGAATATCAGATCATCATTCAAAATTGTAGGCATCTTTTTCGACCTATACTCTTACCCGGTGCAAAATTTCGTGACTATTGATGTATAATCGCGACTTCTAGCGAGTTTATTATTACACTACAAACAAATAATGGAATATATTAGGCTGTAACTCTGTTATCTGATCATGCACACCAACATAATTGGCAACAATTGAAAGGTCAAGCGTTCCACTTTCAAGCATATCTCACTTGTCCGGAATGTCACTTCCAGGAATTAAGATATAAGCTGTATATTAAAAATGTTCACAATTTTCACACAAAAGTTTTGGTCCATTTAACCCTATAAATATTATCCGATCGCCATCTCAAATTGCAAGCTTCCACTTTGTGATATACTCTTACCTTATTTAAAATTACGCGTTGATCGGACTATTATTGAGACCAACAGAGCCGCTAGAAAATTGGATAAATATTATGTTTTTGGTCAATTTCACCCGCTAAATATTTCGCGATCATCACCAATAAGAATAGGAATCTATTCTGATCTGAACCCGACCTCCATACAAAATTTCGTGACGATCGGTCCATAATTGCGGCCTGGAGCGTATTTACAATTTATAATGCACAGACGGACGGACACACATCTCAAAATCGCTTTATCTCGTCGAGATATGAAGATTGGTATACCTCATTGGGGGTCTCCGACGAATATTTCGCGGTGTTACATGAATTTTTACCAAAACAAACTTATAATACCCTTTTCCACATTGTGGTATAGGGTATAATAATAAATTTAAGTATAAATGAACATCGAAATAGTTTTGGTCGGAAAAATTGTATTTGGAACCCTAAATACCAAATTACAGACCAAAAATGTCCACAAATACCTAATTCAGTCTAAAATGTTTAAAACTCGGAAATCGGGAGGTACCGTTATATGGGGGCTATTCCTAAATGCCGACCTATGTCCAAAATTGGAGATGTTTTTTGACCACTAGGAACCCTAAATGCCAAGTTATACCTACCTGAAATCGGACGATACCGTAACAGGGGGGTTATAAACGTGGGCCTATGACCACAATTTTGACACTTTTTTCAGAATTTGTTCCGAAACTGTTCAGAATCTCTTACAAACCTCCAAAAAGCTTTATATTTTTCGGGGAGTTCCTATTTTTTCTTCGGAATTTTGTGGGAAATCAAATTTTTTTTAAGAATTTCGAATTCGTCTGAAATCTAGAATGTTATTTTCGAAATTACCTCGACAAAACAGAAACTTCTGCAGAGATTAGAACAAATATGTCTGACATTTTGGAAGAAGAATGTTAAAAAATTTTATGAAAAATTTTCATTTCATTTCCCCATGACGCCCGCAACCCCTTGCGTACGTCTCTGCTGTATTACAAATGTTGTTAGGAAAGTGGTCTAGACAACTTGCTGTGTCGCCAGGTGTCATTTGACATTTTTTTTTAGGAAAGTTTTTAGCCTAAGCGTACTCAGGTCAGTTTTACATATGTATATATGACCATGTGTTGGGTTGTTTACAGCAGTGTCGCCCATAATATTTCCATCAATACTAAAGCATGTGTGTATGGATGGGTGAAAAAAACAACCACATGATATTCATCGTTTGTTTATGCACACGTACACTGTACGTGAGAGAAAGAAGCAAATGCAAAAACAACTCAGTGGGCACCCTCACTATACAAAGAAGCAAAGAAGCGCGTCCCTGGTTTACAGTGATTTGAAAAAATCACTTTGCAAAAAGAAAAAAATTAATTTAATTGAGAACATTTTCTTCCGATAATTTTTCATAACTCACGGCAAGAATGCATTGATCAAACTAAATCTTTGTATGTCGATAAAGGACCATCCTAAAGGACTATGAAAAACTGGTTCAATGAATTCAATCGTGGCGGACACTCGCTAAAAAACGAAGGTTGCGAGGGTCGTCCAAAAACGGCTGTTGTGCCAGAAAAAAATTAAACCGTTAAACATTTATTCCAACAACTAATATTTGATATTGCATGAACAGTTGGCGGCCAAAATTGGTTTTTTCCCTTTGGATCCCGTGTTGATCGGAGCAAGAAATTTCGAAAAAATACGATCGCGTTGCTTCAAAAGACGTTTATAAGATAGATCCAGGTGACGAATCATGGAAATATGATTATGAACCCGAAAAATAGCAGCAATCGCCTGAAGATGCTGCAAAAGCGGCCAAAAACCATGTTTTCGAGGTGTCACAATCAAGCCAACGTAAATAACCGAATACATGGTCGTATGTCAAACTGACCTAAGTACGCTTAGGCCAAAAAACTGTCAAATTTTCCAAAAAAATCAAATGACACCTGGCATCACTGCAAGTTGCCTAGCCCAGAAGATTTTCGAGTAACCCTTGTAACTAATCCATTGTGTTATTTTCTACAACATTTTACGTGCAAAATTCATAAAAGTTTATTATTTCCGATTATAACTGAAGTGTATCTATTATTATGAGAATCAAATCTACGGTCCTGGGTTAAAACATTACGTAAGCTTAATTCATTTAAAATAAAACTTATGTCGGTTGTTGATTGGTATACTTGTATGTGATTGGGGTATAAGAAACATCATATTCTCATTTTTTTTTTTTCAATAAATATAACCGTTCTATTGAACTTTCAAGAAAAATGTACCACGTGTACCTATTATTTTGAGCAGGTGTGTATATAGACGGCATTCTCCAAGGTTTTAGATTTCCCCATAAGCATAGATGAAGAACTTGGGTACGCAAACAAAATTCCCTTTTAGAATTAATGTAGATTTGAAATGTTGGCCAAAGGCCTTTTCTAGAACATTCGAAGCGTCTATTTCGGTATGAATGAGATCTAACGACAAGAACTCGATTAGATCAATCTGAATACAGCTGGTTCATTCAAAGTAATCCCTAACTCCCTAAAATTTCTCTTCAAGATCTAAAATTGTAATTCTTTAACTTATTTCACTTCGTAACAAAGCCTATTTATTATATGCCGTTCGTTAAATAGCTACAGAGTTCCGCTGCTTAAAAAAATCATTGTATTAAACTTTATTATTGCTCTGTTCCAGAACCTGCAGGAACCAGCCATTTTTCGCAGTTGTTACAACTTTTTTCGTTTTTAAATTTGAAAACATTTAAAAAATAGAAGATTCTTGCCATCCCATGGTACAGTAAAAGTAGGTAGAACAGGGTCGAAAAAAACTATAGCAATTCAATCCTACCGTATGAGCGCTTCCTGTTTGTTTGAAGGAATGAAGGAAACATTAGCTCTGTTCCAGAACTAAACAGTTTTTACAATTTTTACCACTTTTACACATTTTGCGTTCCCGTACACAACATTTATATGAAAATCGTTTACGACTTTTACAACTTTTACCACTTTATAAAGTACGGGAACAGGCCAATTAATTTTTCATGTCATAGTTTCAAAATAAAATTTGATAAATAATACAATATATTTTGAGCTCTGTCCACTTATTATAACACCATGCTTTATCCCGGCACAGTTTCCGAATCTAATATTATTTGATTTGATTCTATCCAAAAGATATTAGCATTCCCAGAAAAATTAAACATAAATTTAATATGAAAATTAATCTATATTCTTATCACCTGCAAACATTAGCTGTTCCAATTAAAAGGATTGCATCAGAAAATCCAGGGCCAAAACATACATACATTGTATGTCATGGATGATGAAATAATTTCACAAATGAAAAAGTCATATGTTAATCATTTTCCCTTATACACACATGTATGTAAAATCATGTCAAATTGAAATTTCTTAATTGAATACTTCAATCTTAATGCAGTATTATAAGTATTTATAACGGAACAAATAATTTAATTTCATCGAACAACGAAATAAGTCTAAAGATATGCTCTAACATAAGTATTCCATAATTGTGAAGCCTACTTTTATGCGTAGATTGTATTGGTAATTCTTGTTGCACATAAACTGCATACATATTAAATTCAATATCTTGCAAATTGAATCATTGAAATTCCCAAAAAATAAAAAAGATAACATTTATTTCAACATTATTTAAATACAGTCTTGAGTTCCGTTGTGACAACATTCAATTACAACCAATGGCGAAATGCAAACACATACTTACCCACTGGAACGTTCGGATATTTCTTTTTTTACTCGTTTGTGGGCGGGTTCACCAGTTCCGATTTTCTTGGACGCATTACTGCTAGCTATGCCGGTCGTTGATGCCGCTGTATCTTGCTGCCGTTTACGTTGTTGCAAAAGGAAAGCGGTTGGTGGTCGATACGACTGGTCCCATATTGGAGAATCATCCTTAAGTAGTTCCGCTTTTAGGGCTTCCAAAAATTTCGGCATTTGTGTTATTATTGACCTTTTGTCAGCCGGGAAACGATCTCTTTCCGAGATACATTTTTTCTTAAGCTGCTGGGCCATATATTGGAATACTGTACGCAACAGAGTTCTACCAAAGACAAGGGACGTTTCGAAATGTCTTAGAGAATTACAGAAGGCGGGTACATGACAGAAAACCAACCACCGCGTATAATTAATTTTATATGTGGAAGCATCGTCATTTTTAAGATCAGCTCTCCTCATGGACGGTGGTTCGAAATTGTAATGATTGAGAAAATTTAGAAACGTTTTTGCCACCTCCGTCATAGTTTGCAGTTCATTTGGACTCAAATGGTTATATTTAAAGAACACAAATGAATAAACCGCTTTTGCAATGCAGGGTGATTCAAATGGTGGGTCTCCCAAAGGTCCTCGGATAACAGCCTGTTGCCGTGTAATAACACACTGTCGCAATAACCGGAACAAATAAAGATAAACCTTTTTAGTATCCTCATCATCTACTCGTTGCATGGACATAAACAGATTCTCCATATCGATGATTGCTCCCAGGAAGTTATTCATTTCAGCTGCGGAAATGCCATCCAAATGTGAGATATGGCTTTGCAATGAGTGACGACAACTAGTATTACGACATTCTTCATTGAATTCCGGGCAATAAGACGATTCCACATCACGATGACGATTTTCTTGTGGAGTTTTCCATCCTGTACATCGACAACCTTCAGCTTGACAGGCTGAGTACATTGAAAGTTTGGCTAGTTTTTGAGCCACGGGCAAGTTGAAAACTTTTTGTTTACGTTGTTGTATGCGTTGTAAACTATTTTGTCGGCTCCCTTCGGCTGGGGCCGAACCTGCGCTTGAATTACCACTATTCTGTCTATCGCTACTGTTAGATCCAACATTTTGTTGCGCGTTTGACTGATGTTGAACAGCGGAGCCCGATCCACCAGCTGCTCCCGCATCTTCTTCCTTTAAAGCAATCAGTGAACCACCGGACATAATTTGCTTGCTTGAGCTGCGGTAACTGGAATATGTTTAATTTGGTTTAATAAGAAGAATGCGAATGTCTCACCCAAGAAATGCAATTCAATTCAATTTCACAATATTTCGATTTCGAAGTACGTAAACAAAGCAGAAAATTCTTCAAAAAGAGTTGCCGTACCTACTGCGGTGGCAAGGTTGTGGGTATTTCTTTTCCTAAAACAGGGGATAATTTTTCTAAAAACAAGGTAATAGCCCATTTAGATATGACTTCATTAGCCGGATTTAGCACATTATCAGGTTTTATTCGCTAAATCCAGCCAAAATCTACCAGATTTCCCATACAAAAATAAATCCTCCTATTGAGTGGATTTGTTTTAAATCTGGCATAAATCCTCGTATACAACTCTGTTTTCTGCAACATGTTGCTAGAAAATACAAAAAGTTGCAAGCTGGCACAAGAAACAAGGTAGATGCATCGGTTAATTGCTACACTAAAAATAATTTCAAATGTAAAAAATTGTAAACAAGGCGGAAAAATTAAATTTGTTTTTATGTACAAAGTTGATTTGAATCAACCAAGACTAATATTTATGATGTCTAAACGATAAAATAAGTCGTTTATTTATTTCAGATGAGCAAACTGCGATAAAATAATTCTTTATTTGCTCTTTAGTTAGCATTAGTAGCAAAAGCTTCGTTGCACGTTTTTCCCCGAAATGCGTTCCCGTACACCAAAAAAGTTGCAAAATGTTCACTTCTCTTTGAACAAAAATGGCGCTGAATGGCTCTCTCTTTAGAAACAATTTGAGCGAGCAAAAATGTGCAACATGTTTGCCGGCTTCTGATTCGCTGACACGCCGACATTGACATTTGTTCCAGATTTTTTGACGTTTCTGCCATATTTTCGTTCCCGTACATTTTGGAAAAATGTGTGTGTTGGACTCATTTTCGACAGTTTGCTCTTTTGACACTTTTATCATTAAAAAAGTACTGGAACGAAGCTAAAATGTGCTAACACTTTCAGTATTAAGCAATAAATTTGTAGTTTGACGTATGTTTTTTTGAGACGAATTCAGTTTACAAAAAATTCTTTTGACGTTTAAAATTCGATTGATGCATCTACCTTGGTAATTGTGCTATGAACAAAAATCAGCTGACTGCAATTTAAATCCTCCAAAATGTATATCTAAATGCAATGATATTTGTACTGGATTTATTAAATCCAGTCGAGGATTTATGGCTAGTCTAAATGAGCTATAAACTTTACTAAACAATAGCTTTGTTCCCGTACTTTTTAATAGTAAAATTCATAAGAGAGAGAAACAGAGTAAAATTGTTGTCACACAAAAGTTTTTTTCAAAAAGTTCATGAACGCAAAAATGGAAAAAACGTCAAAAAAGCTGGAACAAATGTCAAAGTCGGCATACCAGCCAATCAGACGCCGGCATCCATGTTACTATTTTTTACACGCTCAAATTTGTCGAGTAAAAAGTTTTTAAAGAGAGCGTCATTCAGCGCCATTTCTGTTTAAAGAGAAGTGAACCTTTTACAACTTTTTTGTGTACGGGAACGCTTTTTCGAGTAAAATGTGTAAAAGTCGTAAAAATTGTAAAAACTTTTTAGTTCTGGAACACAGCTTATGAGTGTGTTCCAGCCCACAGAAAATTTAAAAATAATATTTCTATTTTTGAACAGATTTTGAAGAAACTTTATATTCATTTTACTCATATGTCATTTTGTGGGTTATTAATAGCTTCGTTCCCGTACTTTTTAATGGTAAAACTCGTAAAAGAGAGAACTGCAAAAAAATTGTTCTCACACACAAGTTTTTTGAAATAGTTCGGGAACGGAAAAATGGAAAATACGTCAAAAAATGTCAAAGTCGGTGTATCAGCCAATCTGACGCCAGCAGCCATGTTACTATTTTTTTACTCGCCCAAATTTGTCGTGTAAAAAGTTTTTAAAGAGAGCGTCATTCAGCGCCATTTTTATTTAAAGAGAAGTGAACATTTTACAACTTTTTTGTGTACGGGAACGCTTTTTCGAGTAAAATGTGTAAAAGTCGTAAAAATTGTAAAAACTTTTTAGTTCTGGAACACAGCTAATATTATATATAAATAAAGAGTTTAGGATCTAATAGTACGTTTATATATAACCAGATTTAACAAACCCACTGGGTTTCAAATGTCAATTCCTTTACGTATACGTCAAGTAAATCCTCATAAAGAAGTTTAACCCTGCAAAAGGCTATAATATAAACATGGTCTAATGTTCATTTTCTGATTAATTATTATAGACTTATGGCTATATTACACCATATGCTTTTCCACATGTATGTTGTCACTTCGGGTATATTAATATACAGACCAGCTGATGTCATACATGTGAAAAAACATATGGTGTGATATAGCCATTAGTTGTAAAATTATGAGACAAATTTATTTAACATTTTAATTTTTATTATGTTATTATATTATTAAGGAAAAAATAAGAAAGTTAATGTTGGCAATACCAAAGACAATTAAACGCCGTCTCATATTGAGGTGAGCTTTGTATTCTTATCAGCTGTCAAATAAGAAAAATTAAATAAACATTCATTCTAAGCTTGAGATTTAACTACAACAGTCCTTTTGTTCTAATAAATAAATATAACCAGTTTTAGTATTAATGCAACACTAATGCTAAGTTTACATTTACGAAATCCACTCGATTTCATCTGTCAATTCCAAAGCTCAAACGTCAAATGAAATCTCATCTGAAATCCATTGGATTTCATTTGACGTTTAACATATGGATTTGACAGATGAAATCGAGTGGATTTCGTAAATGTAAACATAGCATAAGTCATTTTATTGCAATTAGTGGAAAAGGTAAAATACAACAATTAATAAGACGAGAATATTATATAGAAAATTCAAAAATACACTACCAAAGTTGTAATGGCTATGTCACACTATGTGCTTTTTCACATGTATGTTGTCACTTTGGGTATACCAATATACAGACCAGCTGATGTCATACATGTGAAAAAGCATATGGTGTGATGTAGCCATAAGTGCCTTCCAAATGTTACCATTTGTAGTCAATGCATTTTTTTCAGTAGAAGCTCAACTAGGTCCAGGTCCACACTAGTGTGATTTCATTGAAAAATTTTCATGAAATTATGCTTCCCTAGATCGAGATCCATAGTAGAAAAATATCATGAAATTGCGTTAATGAATTATTTCATGAAATTTTATAATTAATTTCACTCTAGTGTGGAGTAGGACTTATCTGAAATGTCAACAGTAGGCAGGTATTTTCGTCCCGATTACAAAAATATTCTTATGCTTGGTTTACATTTACGAAATCCACTCGATTTCAACTGTCAAATTCATAGGTTAAACGTCAAATAAAATCCAATGGATTTCAGATGAGATTTCATTTGACGTTTGAGCTATGGAATAGACAGTTGAAATCGAGTGGATTTCGTAAATGTAAACTTAGCATTAAACTCATTTTACACTTGTGCTTGGTTTACATTCGGCGTCGTTTCGTGATTTCGAAGGCGTTTCGTGATTTCGCGCGGAATCAAGCAAAATTTATCACGATTTCGCATACAAAAATGAAATCATCTCATTTCGTGATTTCAGCGAAATCAACATCGAAATCACAGTACTCATGATATACAACCCTGGTTTTTCCTAAAAAAGTTCCAAAAGTTGCAACACTTTTCACGTATCACAATAAACAAGGTAGATGGTCAATTGCTGCAACTAAAAAATTTAGTGTCAAAATGTGAAAATAATATTAAGTTAATTTGTTGCAATGATATTTTCCATTGTGTTCCCATACTTTTTTAATGGTAATGTTATAAAAAAGAGAGAATTGTCAAAAATTGCTTTCCCATACAAATTTCTTAAAAAATACGTCACCGCAAATTGGGGGAAATTGCAAAAACTCCAGCAGAAATGTCAAAATCAACGTATCAGCTATCATATTCAGATGCCAATAAACATGCTGCTAGGAGAAGAGGGTGTTTGTTATTCAGCTCTAATTTTGTTTAAAGAGAAGTGCAAGTCTTGCTAGATTTCGGAGTACGGGAACGCATTTTTAGTACTAAACGGGAAAACTACTGCAAGTAGTAATATTTTGCAGCTTCTGACACAACTTTTATCTATCAAAATTTATTATTTTTATGATGTCTCAATGATGAAATCATTTTTGTATTTTTTAATTTGTTAGTATAATACACAATTAAAACGATATATAGATAATTTTACGATAATTTTCGAAATAAAGCAATAAAGTTCTATATTGTCGTATTTTTTGATGACTAATTCAATTTACAACAGTTTGTTTTGAAAATTCATGTTCGATCAGCTGCGCATATGCATCTACCTTGATTATCGTGATATGCTTGAAATCAACAAAAAAATAAGTATAAACACCGGGGTGTATTTCAGGATTTCGGGAAATCCAGTGGATTTTGGAGCGTAAGTGTAAATTTAATTTACGTAATTTATTTGACAGATATTTTATGAAATTGACAAGTTAAATGACGCGTGTTTTATAAAACACGTTAGATGTAAATTAGGCTTTATATTCCAATAACTTAAAGAGAAAAAATCATGATAATGTGTCGCGTAAAAAGTTTCTAAACAGAAAGCTATTCGGCGCCATTTTTGTGCAAAGAGAAGTGAACATTTTGCAACTTTTTTGGGAGAGAAAAATGTGTAAAAACTTTTTAGTTCTGGAACTAAGATTTAGCTTTGTTCCTTTACGGAACGGTAAAAATTGCTCTGACGTAAAAAGTTTTGCACAAAAGTCAAGGAACGGAAAAATAGTAGATCTGGCAGCAATGTTAAAATAAAACAAACATGGCCGCCTAAAACAATAACAACAAACTAAATAAATTTTACTGTTTGTTATTTTTTATTTCACTAGTTTAATATTTTTATTATTAATATTTATTTTATTTTTCATTTATTACGTTTTATTTTGCTTTGACAGTGCGCGATAGTTTCTTTTTTTCTTAATTGGCAAATAAATGTCAAATCAACTGTTTGACAGATTTTTCACTTTTTACACCACGAAATTTGTCGAGCAGAAAGTAGTAAAAGAGAAAGTCATATCGGCATGCACACTCTTAAATTCCGCTTCTCCAATTTTGGGGTTAAGAAACGCTTTCTGAGCTAAAAATGGTAAAACTTTAAAAAACTTTAACGTAAAGAAAGGCATGTTCAATAACCCAAAAGATTGTACAAACTTTTACAAAATGCTGTTCGATAACAAACGTGTTCAATAATGCCTTGTTCAGACTGACGGTGTTTCGCTCTCTATTCGTTGTTCGACCCTAAATTACGATTTAATTACTTCATTTCCCATACAAAATTTTGAGAACGAACAACGATTTGTGTACATTGTTCAATTTAAATTACTCTCAGAACGACGATAAAATATTTCCCATCCCTAACAAATGAGAGAATTTATCGAAATAAATTAATTATGACAGGAAAAATAAAAAATTAAAAATGTATTAAAAATCTAAACCTTTTTAGAAAAACTGCAAAATATGAATGAAAAGTAAACTGTTTAACGACCAGTATACATTCAAATCAAAGCAAATTTTGTCTTCTCTTTCATTGCAGCTACATTTCTTGTCCATCATTTCAAATTCGCGTACAAATTTAGAAACAAAAATGAAATGCCTGCCAGAAAGTCTGTATACCAAAAAGTTATTTTGGCAGGTCTCTCTCGTTAATTTTTAATATAGAAAAAATTGAAAATATACTGAAAACACCAACATTTTGAGAAAAAATAGAAAACATGAATGAAAATAATATAATTAAATATTGAATAGATATCTGTAAGAAGGACAAATATTTTTTCAGTTCATATCAATTAATTTTATTCGTCTTTTGGCTGAAACTTTCTTTAAAATCGGTAAACAAAAACTATGAAAATATGAATTACGTTGTTATGAATTATGTACCATGTCGTATGAACGGGTTAATTCGTGTACGTAATTATGAGAACGAACGACGTGATTCAAATGCTGGTATGAACATGACATAAAAGAGGAATGCAAAGTGGTTGCAAATACTTTTTACTTGCGATGCTATCGAACAGACCTAATATTCAATAATAAGTAGTCTGTTCCTTTACTTTCGAAAATTTTGAGACCGGCAAAAATAGTACAAGTTGTGAACTGCTCCCATATGAATTGTATGGTGTCAAAAGTAAAGGAACGCTTTTCGAGCAAAAAGTGGTAAAACTTGAAGATTATTGCACGTAAAGGAAAACGTAAATACATTTTGAATATCTTCTAAAATAGAAAAGAATGTAAAAATAAAACATTAAGAATTGACGTAGGTGCTTTTTATTACACGTTTAGGATGAAACGAAGTAATTCATGATAGCAAAACTCATATTTTTAAATTTTATGACTTATTGGGTCTACTCATAAAATGTGAAAATGTTAAAACCTTAATTTAAAAAAGTAAGTAAAAATTCAGCTTATTGTCGCTTTAATATACATACGTTATTCTTAATATTTTTTCATTTATTGCCTTTATACAATTTTTCATTTCACATTTTCATTGATACCAATAAAAAATACGAAGGAACAGAGCTATTATGTACATGGTTGCCTAATTCTTCCATATCAAACCTGCTTTCGGTGCCCGAATAGCACATTAATAATCTGAAAAGCGCGACATATCCATGATTTAAAATGGATTTCGATGAAGTTTTGGAAAGCCATTTTATTAAAAAAGGATTTAATGAAAACGATACAAAAAAGCCCAGTAAAGAGAAAGGAAGCATTGGCGGCAGAAGTATTAAAGATAAAGTTCATTACTATATACCATGTAGCCTAAAACATCTTGTAACATTGGAGGAACAATCTTGGAAGGAGAATGATGTTATCAACATACTTGGAGGAAGTCTTTGCTTTAGAAATTGCTTGGTATATGGTATCATTATTGCTAAAATTAGAGAAAAGAGCAACAGATATACCTATCTTTTAGATGATGGAACAGAAAGTATAGAAATAAAAATTTTCCGAAATGATAAGAACTTGAACCGAGTTAATAGATTACAAAGAAATCTAAATGATGTGATGAACTTGTCTGAAGATGAGATTTCTGGTAAACTGAGAAATATATTGACTTCAACCAAGAACATGCTCTTTAACTACAACATAAAAGACGGTACAAAGGTTTTACTACTTGGAAGACCGTCTTTATATTTGGGAAAAGTTTCAATTGAAGTTTTCAATATTTTGCAAGACAACAGACATGACCGCATAATGGAACTTGCTTTCAAGGATGAACTCATCGATTGGCACAAAAAGCATACATTTGATAAAACGAATTAAGTGTGTGTTAAGAAATTACTTCCTCTTAATCACCAGTGCCGGTCACATGGATCGTTGGAGATGCCACATTCATTAAAAAATCGTTTGGATGTATATCTTTTACAAATTAGTTTTTTATTTCCGTTTGATCTATAAAATATAAAATGAACCTCAAAAAACGAACCAGTCGTGTCTAACGCATATCTCTATTTAGTGTCCTTTCGATGAACTGGTTCGATTCTTTGCATTGTTATTTAGTATATGGAGAGTAACACGATACATAAATCCCTTTTGTTTACGTTGTCTTTGCTCTGATAGCAGCACGTTTGCCGGTAACAGCTTGGAAACCAGATTTAATACTAGCCACCGAACAACGAGAACCGCAAGATTCACACTGCAGGAAGAAGATACGTGTATCTTTTTGTAGTATTGTTTCGGGCGAACGACATGTGTGGCAGGTGACATATTCTTTAATGTATCGACGTAGCACATTTTCAATCTGTTTAGGTTGGAAACGTCCCTTAATGATCAACTGTTGGTTGCCATCGAGAGAACCACTAGTACCCAATTCAGCCAAAAGGAAATCTAACAAATGTTTTGGCAAACGATGTAGTGTTCTCGCAATGTCGAGGAAATTTGCAAAAGATGTTTTCTTCGTGCCAACACGCAACACTTGTGGAGGTCTCATTACAAACTTGGGCTTGCGGCCAGCAGCCATTTCAGGATTTTTATCCAATATTATGCTGAAAATGCGTTTTAAAAGTTCATCGTATGTGTAATCAGCTGCTGGAGCATCGGCATCTGCGCTCTCCTCAGCATCCATAGATTCTCCAGTTTTTTCTTCACCTGGTGTTTCCTCGCCCTCCACTTTAGGTAGGGCACCTTCTAACTCGTCCAAATTAATGGCCTTCTTCTTCTTTTTCTTCTTCTTGCCAAAACTTTCCAAATCCAAATTGTCATCAATTTCATTTGCTGCTGTGGCATCTTCATTTGCTACCTCTTTTGTTTCTTCTTTTTTGGAACCATCGTCCAGACCTAATGCAGCATCCAAGTCAAAGGTCTTCTTCTTCTTTTTCTTCTTCATCAAAGTGGGATCAAACTGAAAATGCATACCAGAAAAAAGAGTAGGGTAAATAATTGTAGGGGCACCACATTCTAACAAAAATACATAACCTCAAAGGCCATATAAATTTCAATGTCCACATTTCGCCAACAGTGAACAAATTTCATCAGCTACTTACATCTTCACCTTCCATGATTATAGAATATATTATTTAAACGATTTATATATAATTAATTAGGTTTTATTCGATTATTTCTTGTTTTATTGCATCAGAAAGAAATCGCACAAATTTTACAAAATTTAAGACCGTGTTTAATGCTGTGTGGATGATGACTGATGACGACAACTGACAGTAGCAATGTATGTAAACGTAAATGTGTACGTAAGGCTGACGCAGACGTATTGAGTTCGTTACGTTTTTTTTGCATAATAGTAGAAAAGAGATAGATTTAAATCAAAAAAATTTTGAACCATGATTTTTTCTTACTATTTGTTGTAAGTCAAGCTTAATCTCAGATTTGTTGTATTTAAATGTAAAAACAACAATTTTAAAGTGAGATGTAGTTAAAATTGATTACTTTTGGGGATGGCAGAGAAGACTAGTTTCGTCCAACGCCACTTGGACTCATCAGTTCTCTTAGTTCTTTGTATTGAAACAAAGAACCCTTCCCCAATTTTATGACGACTCGAGCTCAAGAATAAGGAAGAAGGGTTCTTTGTTTCAATACAAAGAACTAAGAGAACTGATGAGTCCAAGTGGCGTTGGACGAAACTAGTCTTCTCTACCATCCCACTTTAAAATTGTTGTTTTTACATTTGAAAACAACAAATATGAGATTAAGCTTGATGTACAACAAATACATAGTACGTAAAAGACACAACTCAACAAAACTGCCTTAGTGTATCTAAAAATAGACACAAAGCACGGTGGACGATTGGTTGTTGTTATTTTTCGACCACTATCAAAATAGTTATGTGCATTCTCTGCAATGTGGAGACACACGACAGTGTGAGTAGTTAATTTGGTTTACATATGCGGCTACGAGAGTTTTTAGGTGTTTCGGTTGAATTCGCATTTAAACGAATTCATCAGTCACACTTATTCTTGAGCTCGAGTCGTCATAAAGAAGGGTTCTTTGTTTCAATACAAAGAACTAAGAGAACTGATGAGTCCAAGTGGCGTTGGACGAAACTAGTCTTCTCTGCCATCCCCAAAAGTAATCAATTTTAACTACATCCCACTTTAAAATTGTTGTTTTTACATTTGAAAACAACAAATATGAGATTAAGCTTGACTTACAACAAATAGTAAGTAAAACACACATCCCAACAAAACTGCCAAAGTGAATCCATGATTTTTTCTTCAAAATTACTAAACACAAATGCAACAAGTGGGTTTGTTTATTAAACTTTTTGAGTATTGAATGTCAAAGTTTTGGTAGATATGTCTATCTAATTTCCATCCTTCATTGGGATATAAATGAGATAGCTTACATTTATTTTTAGATACATATGTTATTGTTGTTATTTGTCTATCGTATTCTTTTCTAAATGGTGACTGGATACGATGCAAATGGGATAACAATGTAATTGTTATTGTATATTAGACAAATGTCTCATTTTTACAGAAAATTAGACACCAAAAAGTTCCTCATTTATAAAATTAGATAAAACTCACTTCAGATTGCTTATAGGGACCCTTTGTGTACGTAAGAGATTGAGTAGTGTGTGACTTTCCGTCAATCCACATTCCAGAAATGATAAATTTTCCTCCAAAACACGATTTTTAGTTGAAGTTTTCCAAAATTGTTAATTTCCCCACAAACAATATTTATTTGGTATGTTCCAGAACTGCAAGAATCTACTAATTTTTACTATTTTTTTCCGATAACATAAAGGAAAAATGTTATCTTAGTAAAAAATAGTGGCTTCTTGCAGGTTCTGGAACAGAGCAATCATTTTCAATAATTGTTTTTTTGATTACTTCGAAAATAAACAAAATTCATCGGATTGAAAGGGTTTCATTTCCAAAATCTAAAGGCCCCCACTCATTTATCAGTCTGTGCTGTCAGTCCGATGAACCCTTTCTGTAAGTGTGACTGACAAGTGTGTAGCACGAACCATCAGTCAAGTCTAAAAATCTTGAATTTCTCCTCCAAAAATGAATGAATTCTACGTTTTTTGTGTTCCAACACCAACATTATTTTCTGTTTTTCAAAATTATTTATTGACAATTTGAAAATAAACACAATTCACCCAGACTGATGGGGGTTCATTTTGAAATCAAAACTATTTTGATTTTCATCAGTCTTGGAAAACTCACACATACATTCTCAAATTTCAAATATTTACACATACTACCATAAATGCTGGCAGTCAGACTGATTAATGAGTGGGGGCCTTAAATAGTTTTGATTTCTATCCTGTAAAAAATATTCACACATACATTGACAAATGCTTCAAAATTTACTAATATGTAATATTACAAATGCTGTCCTGCATACCCACAGTGTATGGGCGGCATAAAGCGGGGCACTCACCTATCCGTCTGCCCGACAGCATTTGTGTTAGTTTGTGTAAATTTTCGAAAATTTGAGAATGCATGTGTGAGTTTTTGAAGACTGATGAAAGTCAAAATAGATTTGATTTCAAAATAAACCCCCATCAGTCTGTGTGAATTGTATTTATTTTCAAATTGTCAATATAGGTACAATTTTCAAAAGCAAATAATAATGCTTGTGATGGGCAGGAAGTCCATACTTCCCGAGATATAGGAACCGAAAGTTCAAAAAATCCCTTGGTTTTGACGATAAGTTTAGTTTAAATCGAAATTTTTTCATATATAGCCGGCTTTCGGCCGGGGATTTAAGACTTTTTCCTATGGACAGGAACAAATCTCGGCTAACGCGAAAAACAATTTTCCTTTAAGTCGAAATTTGTTATCATCGATCCGAATCCAGTCCGTATATTAAACTTATTCCGAAACGGGTTAATTCGTGTACGTATTTCGGCAGGCGAGCAACGTACTTCTAGCGCTCGTGTGAACATAACATAACGAATGACTATTTACTTGGTGGCCGTACTGCATTTTCGGTACGTATAACTACTCGGAGAAATTCTTGAACGTATTATTTCATCTGGCAACATTAAATATTTGTAGCATTATTTTATTATTGTTTTCTTTCATTCCGTGTTGTATTTATTCGTCAGTATTGGGCGTGTACTTTTTAATAATTTTAATTTTTGTTCATTATTTTATTAAAATGTTTTAATTGTTTAGAATAAAATACTTGGAATATGTATAAAATACTATTATTTAGTGTATTAATTGCCTTAATTGGCCACATAGAAGGTAGGATTGTTCTTCCTAAAGAAATGCAAATTAGGGCGTAGCTAGCCAGAGAGACAAAAATAACTTTTACATTACACCATGTAAAATTGTATTATTTTTATTAATATTTAATTATAGCCCAATATGATTTTACGGAACAAAAAGTGGACCATATTATTTGGTGCACCAAAAGTCAGGCTGAACAATACAAGTGTCAAAATTTAACATTGGCTATTGAACGAGATCGGGCACTTTTCGATGATGCTCTACTCAATCTGACATGTTTTAAGGCGTTTAGTGCCGACGAATGTATACATCACATAGATCATGAGAATGCACACATAACAACATTGGATGCTGGAGATGTATTTACCGCTGGACGATATAATTCCCTGATACCTCTAATGCAGGAGAAATTTGAAGGTGGCTTTACGAACTATCATTCGGTAGCTGTTGTTAAGGCTGGTACTTTACAAGATGTGACAAGCTTAAGAGATTTGCGTCAGAAGAAGGCTTGTTTTCCTTGGGTGGGAAGTTTAGCTGGATGGATAGTTCCTATATATACGGTATAAAATAATGATCGAGCTCTATACATACATATAAAATTAATTATTTATATTTTAATTACTAATTAAATAGCTACAACGTGAGGGTGGAATGGAAGTGGTTGATTGTAATAATCAAGTAAAAACTGCAGCTAATTATTTCAATAACTCCTGTGCTGTCTACTCTTTAATTGATAAATATAACCCAATTGGTGATAATTCCGATAAGTAAGTTTAATATAGTCATGTGGGTTTTGAATACATAATTAAAAATACATTACTTTCCTTTAAAGGTTGTGTACATTGTGTACTGGTAAAATACCTGTTGGTCGCTGTTCTGCTTCAGATCCCTATTACGGTTATGATGGTGCATTCCGTTGTCTTCTTGAAGCAGGCGATGTTGCATTTTTGCGTGATTCTACGGTCTTTGAAATGCTTGAAAGTCCTGAGTTCAGTAAGTATTGATAGATAAGTTATTAATGGTGGGTAAATTTTCTTTTGAGATACTTCAAACTATATTTTTGATGACTGTAAAATTTTTAGTCCGTCTGTCCATTCATCCTACGCTGTGGTTGACAGTAAATTAGACAGATTTTTGAAATTCTACGACATAATCTGTTGATCACCTAATGACTGAACCACAACAATGCCGAAGTAGTTGCTAAGCAAAAACATAAATTTACCGAAACATGTAAAAACAAAAAGAAGGGGCTTTTTCATTTCAAAAATATTGGAGACTCTTCTTTTTTGTCGCAGCGTCCGAAAAGTGTGAGCTTTAAGATATCCAGTTATTTAGCAGTATTATCCAATTTTGCTTCCTAGGAAATTTAACATGATAATGAACGGTAGAACCTGCAACAACGAAAGTATTCGGCATATACAATGTTAGTGTTTCTCCATGCAAATACTCTGATCCAATATGTATATTGTTCTTTAGTACATTTGAGAAATCTTTTAAATGACCCAAAATATAACAGATCATTCAGACATTGGGCTGCCTTTTGAGCATTCAAGTTGGATAAAAATTCGCTCCAAGGTAAACCTATCCATACATGCCATTTAGTTATGGCAATCCCTTCAACAACGCTGTCGCACGATTTTACATATTAGAAAATTTGTAGCAGTATCTTATACTTGATGCATTTGAACAACTGGTAGATAAAGAAACTTTTTTTTAAAGAACGGTTACACAAAGTTTTGTTCTATGTTAGCAGAGTTAAGCGAATACATTCCATAAAGGTCAACATTGGAAAATTAGTACATAGGGGTTCCAACGATTGTAAACGTTTTTAGTTACATAGAGCGATTTGTTTGTATACAGTGCGGTCGACTTCCGTATTGTCAGTTGATTTGTATTCGTGCATGAAACTAGGGGCTCTTAAATCGATTTCCCCACTACTGCAATTTCATAAAACTGGTCTAGTATAGAACTCGTTTTAATAACCCCTAGTTTCATGCACGAATATAAAGCAACTGACAATACGGAAGTCAGTCTGCCATTTTGGGTACTTCGTGAGCTAAATCTATTTTTATATTTTTCGAAATAGCCTTACCATGGCACAATTACACAGGTAGTGGTATCACGCCAGGTGTTCGAATATGAAAAGTCAAATCCGTTTAAAAAAATATAATTTTGTTGTAATTTCCCCAACAACATAAAGAACATTTTGATGTAAAATATTCAAAATTTTACGAAGCCACTACCTGTGTAATGGGCCATGAGCACTACATAGTATTTATACATATTTTTAATTCCTTTTTTCAGAAAACATTTCACCAGAACGTTTTGAACTGTTGTGTTTGGATGGTAGGCGGGTTCCTGTTTCCGAATTTCGCCAATGCAACTGGGGACGTATACCATCAGATGCGATTGTGACATCATCGGCAAGATCATTTTTGGAAAGAAAGAAATATCAGCAGTTCTTGATGAAAATAGTAGAGCTATATTCCGACGGCTTAAAAGATGACCCACAGGCGCAGAGAGGTTTAAACCGAAATAGGGGTTTCAATAATAACAACAACAACAATTACAATGATCGTTACAATGACAATTATAATTCCCAGTCATACGATTCATATAATCGTAATGGTTTTTCCAATGCTCGTAACGATCGTTTGGATAACAGCTTTACCACCGAACGTACTGACAACTTCAACACTTCCGTGCAATATGAAAAATTCAATATTTTCGAATCGAAACGTTATGGAAAAACGAACTTATTATTCCAAGTACGTTGTATTTTCTGTAAAAAATGTCAATTTTGTTTGTCAAATTTATCTTTCTAATCCATTTAGGATGTTGCCAAATCCTTGTCAGTGATAAATGAAGATGACCAATCCTTTAGCAAATATCTGCAGAACTCTATAGATTACATTTATGGTTTACGTGAATGTCCTGTACCATCAATGACCCTGTGTGTTACATCTGATCCTGAATTAGAAAAATGCATAAAAATGAGGGTAAGCATAAGGCCATATATTTTCTTCCTTCTAGTTATTTATCATTATCACTTTTTAGATTGCCCTTAAAGCACAAATTCTGAAACCAGAGTTAATTTGCAAGAAAATGCATTCACACATCAACTGTATGCAGTGGATACAAGCCGGTAAAGCTGATATTGCCGTATTCGATGCTGGTGATGTGTATACGGCAGGCTTAACATATGACTTGATTCCTTTTATGTCGGAAGTTTATAACCTTGGTGAGCCGGAATACTATGTTGTAGCTGTGGCCAAAGAAGAAGATCGTGATACTGAATTAACCTATCTAAAGGGAAAGTATACTTGCCACACTGGCATAAATACGGCTGCAGGTTGGACATATCCCTTGGCACACATGATTTCGAATGGCTGGATAAGACCTTACGGTTGTGATTCTATAAGGGCTGCTGCTGAATATTTCACAAAATCTTGCATTCCTGGTGCCATAAGCAATGAATATAATACTGGAGTGCCTTACGACAGCATGTGTGATCTTTGCCATGGAACAAGTTATCGTTATTGCCGTCGTGATGCATCCGAGGACTATTATGGTCACACTGGAGCATTCAGATGTCTAGTAGAAGGTGGTGGTCATGTAGCTTTTATGAAGCATACAACGGTCATGGAAAATACTGGAGGAAAACGAAAAGAATGGTGGGCAAGAAATGCCCTTAATGACGACTTTGAACTTCTCTGCACTGATGGTAAACGAGCTGAATTGCAGGATTATAAAAAATGCAATTTGGGCAAGGTAAAAGCCAATGCAATTGTTACCCGTGGTGGTGTTAATTACAATGAAACTGAAATTAATGCCTACATCAACCTCCTAACATATGCCCAACAATTATATGGACGTAAAAACGTTGATGCATTTAGTTTCAGTATGTTCTCATCGCCCATTAATTATTACGATCTTATCTTCCAAGATGCAACTCGTCAACTAAAAGTTATTCCACCCAATCAAAGACGTTATGACATTTATTTGGGTAGTGATTTTATGCGAGCCAGGCGTATTACCGATTGTCATGCTGGTTCCATGAAAATTTCAACATCATTCCCAATGATGCTGGCTATGACGGCATCATTATTTTATTTAGTAAGAATCTCTTTTTGAAAATCTCTCTTTCTTCAATGCAGTGAGAAACCAAACATTCCAAACAAATTACGATTAAGTCAAAAGATATTTACAAATCTCGAATTCATTTTATAGGGTACAAACTCATTGATTTTTATGAAGCACAACATATTTTTTAAACTACAATTTATATATACAAACTAGATATATTGAATGAAACTATAAAGTTGATTTTATAGACAAGTGCCTTTACGTGTATCATAGAAATTTACCAATTCCGTCCATTTATTGTGTTTTTCCAACACTATTTTTAACAAATATAGAAATATACATATATACTATGTAAACAAATGGTTTTATTTTTAAGAATCAGATGGCAGGTTTGAAGATTTTAGTTACGTTTTTGAAGCTCCAAAGTTTAAATACGAATCTACTAATGTATAGGTTATATTTTATACTTTGTTCTTATTTTTTGTTTTTCTGTATAGGGATCGGTATATCGCCTCAGTTTTTCAATAAATAGCAATTGTCTACTTTGACGTAGTTATGTAACTAGCTACTCATTGATCATAGCAAAGACATAAAATGGTAAAGATTGGACAAGATGCATAATGCAGTTCAATTTTACTATTAAATCATAGATAGTGTTTGTGTATAACAGACAACTAACAGAGCACGACGACAACAAAAACAAGAATAACATAAATTCATGTCACCATATTCAGCCCTATTCTGATCATTCCCATGGGAACTGTTCCCATTCCCACGTTTTCCATATTCTCAACGACATGGGAACAGCAAAACATGGGAACTGGAATTTCGAAATTAGTTACACCAAATTATTATATCATACTTTTGGGGGCTGTAATTTTGTTTTGTAATACAAAATGCCTATTTGCATTGAATTCGCGGTTTTTGAATTAGATTAGCAAAAGCACAACTCACTTAATTCAACAACCGTGTATTGATTTATGGATTTTTTAAGTGAATGGAGTCAACGATGTGTGGTGTTGTCCTAATAAGCACATTTTCTTCAGAATGTGCGAATTGGTGTAAGCATTTTTTTAATTAGTAGGAACTTTTTAAATTTGTAACGAATTTAAAAATTGTATGTTGATACGGAGTAATTTTAGTTAGGGGTTTAAAGAGTATATCGCTAGTTTTACTTATTCCTAATGATCGCTTAAATTCGTATTTTGCATATTTTTAAAAAAAATTCAAAAAGATAAATTCGGATATTTTTCTCGATTATTACATATTTTTGCGTGTTATTACATATCATCACCATAAATATCCGAAGACGTATCAAAAAAAAAAAAAAAATAAATAAATAAGTAAAATACGTTTTTGATTGAATCTAAAACTAAAACACATGCCCTTGCAAAATTTCAAGCTTCTACGTTCAAAAATAACGACCCTATTCAAGAAAAGGCATTTCGGAAAATGAATAGCATTGCAATAATTTGGCATATATGTATTGTTACGGAATTAGATTTAACTAATCTCCGTGTAGACGTTGTTTTATTCCCCGATACGATTTGTACCAAATAAAACAGGGTTCGTTTTAGATTACGTTTCTACAATGCTTTATTTACTTTATTACACTTATTCAGAACCGACTTTAATTACAAAGCACACAGCAAGTCTCTAGTTAGCTCGCATCTCTTATTTAACCGATCTGTTCAGTTCAACGCTTAAAACACAACTCACTCGTCATTGCCAGTTCCCCTGTATTTATATCCCAAAGTCTCCCTGTTCTAGAGTCCTCTAGAACACATATGGCAACACCTCGAATCTGTGCAGCGAACACACAGACGCACATTCGCACTAAGCGAACAACCATACTCACATACATACAAGGGGGAATACAAGCGGACGACAAGCACAGTAATGACGTAATTACAACAACAAACAAATACAAGAAATAAAGATGTAACAAACTAAACGATAATTACATGATTATGGCAAAACAAAATAAAAACACATTAATGAAAGTTAAAGTAACATCTAGAATAATGAAGAGAGTTCTACATGGTAGTTGTTGTTGCTTTAATAAAGTAACTGCGTAATAAAAACTTTACGTTACAATTCAAATTTTTAAATTAACGGAAATTAAACTAAACTAACTTAAACCTATCAGTTACATTCGTAACATTGCCTCCCGCTTAAGCCTGTTCGTCCCGAATAGGCACAGTTCCCTCTCTGTAGTATGGGCATTGGTAACACTGCCTCCCGCTTAAGCCTGTTCCTCTTGACTAGACACAGTTCTCGTTCCGTAGTGGTGGCAACCGATTTAGATGTACCCTCTACGCCGTCAGCTTTGGACATTTGCTCTTCTGGACGACGTTGCTTTCTCTCCAGGAATCGTGACGTTATACCTTCTTTCTTCGTGGTCACCCTCCTAAGTGCCACCTGTTCTTCATCGGACTTGTCCTTCCTTGCTGTACGGCCGCTTTTCCATGGACCTTTCCTAGACGTGCATCTTCGCTTTTTCGCCCTCGTTGCTGGATTTTTCCGCTTCCCTACGGACCAATTGTCGGCGGCTTCCACCTTCAGCGTACGGACATCGACAGCGATCTCGCTGGATTCTGCTTTCGGGCGATGTTTGCTTTTCTCGTTGTAGCCCACACTTATCGGTATTTCCACATTGGACCAAGTCATCACAAGGTGCTTTATGTCCAGGTTGATATCGAAGGCAATCATGAAGTCTACACCAAGTATAACTTCATCCACAATATCGGCCACTATAAAATCGAAATTTACCGATTTCCTACCCATACTTAGCCTTTGGTAGGCCTTTCCATGCACCGTTGTAGTCCCGCCTGTGGCCGTCCGCAATTTGATTCCATTTAATGGCAATACCTTCCCTTTTACCAAATCCGGTCTAATAATGGACTTTGTTGCACCGGTGTCCAATGTCAAGGTACGCAATACACCATTGACGAAGCCTTTAACCGTTAAGTTGTGATTCTTCTGCTGGACTAT
The DNA here is from genome assembly GCF_047663935.1 of Musca autumnalis. NCBI lineage: Eukaryota > Metazoa > Arthropoda > Insecta > Diptera > Muscidae > Musca > Musca autumnalis. The sequence continues at coordinate 111,015,530 of NW_027411977.1, read as the reverse complement.
GGCTATAGAGATTGTGGGACCATAATTTTCATCCTCTGCCAGCGGCGTCTCGTGATTGACGGAATTCACTTTATTTGATTCACCTAATGTCTCTCTTTCCAGATTCTTGGCCACCGGTTGTTCGTCGCTTTTTGAAGGCAGTGAGGGGGATCTGGGTCTTGCTTGCCGCAATCTGCATTCTCGGGCCATGTGTCCAGTTTTCCGACAGTTATAACAAGTCTTTTTCGTTCTAGCAGCCCCTCGTTTCACATGCATTAGTGCATCTTTCAGAAGGTCGACAACGGTCTGGGAATTGTTGTCCTCAACTTCCAGCCTCCGCACGTTGTAAGCTTTAGGTTTCACCAGCATCTTCGCGGTTTCTTGGGCCAGGACAAATGACACGGTTTCTGCAAATGTTCCCATTGGTGCCGCATACGTCGAAAATTTTATCTCTGAATCACGAGTACCACTTGCAAATGTCTCAATCTTTATGCGGTCCACCAAAGGATGTGTCTCTCCTGGATATGCCAACTGCGCCAACCGCTCTATATCAGCCGCAAAGTCTTGTAAGGTCTCATTTGGCTTCTGGACTCTTCCCCTCAGTTCCATTCGGTAGATCTCTTGCTTGTGTTCACCACCGTACTTACGTTCAAGAGCAGCCATTATATCTCCATAGCTGTTTCTAGAAGCGGCGGGAATACTCTGTAATACGTCAGCAGCATCACCCTTCAATGCCATAAGGAGTGATACCGCCTTTTCGTTGTCGTTCCAAGAATCTCTAGCAGCCACTGTCTCGAACTGTAATTTGAACACATTGAAAGATGTAGAGCCGTCGAACACTGGAGGCTTAATTTTTAACGCGTTATGGATAACTCTCACTGGACCGCCTTTAATTTCCAGTTCCGACATTTTCTTTTCTATGCCCAGAATCTTCTCATCTTGAGCCAGAAATTTCTCGTCAACAGACAAAATCTTTTTATCCAACTCTTTCATTTGTACCTCTACGTTTTCTACTCTCTTTTCAATCACTATCGTGATATTCTCGAGTTTCTCGTTAATTTTTCTAGAACTCTCTTCCAACTCCTCTTTTAAGTTTCTTGAATTTTCTTCAAACATCCTAGAATTCTCTGCCATTAAGTTTTCGGTGATTTTTCTAGAGTTCTCTTCTAACTTTTCCTCTAATTTGTCGTCGAATTTGGCAAATCTTTCCTCCAATTTTCTGGAATATTCTTCACTCTTTCTGGAATTTTCTTCCATTTTAGCATCTAATTTCTCCATCATTTTACTGGAATTTTCTTCATTCTTTCTAGACATCTCTTCTAACATCTTACTGTTGTCAGATTTCATTTCCAGCATCATCATAGCCAGCATTGATTTCAAATCGTCACCCCTGGCAGCTAGCGACGAAATTTCCTCAACGCTGGATTCGCCCTTTGCCGATAACTCGACTTCCTCCTTACCGTCGAACTCATATTCATCGATGTTCATTCCACGGCGCTCGAACTCTTCCAACAAGCGTTTTTGTAGTTCGGCCTTGTTGCCAGTAGAACACAACTCCAACTTGCTTAGCTCCTTCTTCAAGTCTTCCACTCGTAGATCCTTAAACTTCATTGTAGGATGATCGTAATCCCACTTCTGACACCAATTGTTACGGAATTAGATTTAACTAATCTCCGTGTAGACGTTGTTTTATTCCCCGATACGATTTGTACCAAATAAAACAGGGTTCGTTTTAGATTACGTTTCTACAATGCTTTATTTACTTTATTACACTTATTCAGAACCGACTTTAATTACAAAGCACACAGCAAGTCTCTAGTTAGCACGCATCTCTTATTTAACCGATCTGTTCAGTTCAACGCTTAAACACAACTCACTCGTCATTGCCAGTTCCCCTGTATTTATATCCCAAAGTCTCCCTGTTCTAGAGTCCTCTAGAACACATATGGCAACACCTCGAATCTGTGCAGCGAACACACAGACGCACATTCGCACTAAGCGAACAACCATACTCACATACATACAAGGGGGAATACAAGCGGACGACAAGCACAGTAATGACGTAATTACAACAACAAACAAATACAAGAAATAAAGATGTAACAAACTAAACGATAATTACATGATTATGGCAAAACAAAATAAAAGCACATTAATGAAAGATAAAGTAACATCTAGAATAATGAAGAGAGTTCTACATGGTAGTTGTTGTTGTTGCTTTAATAAAGTAACTGCGTAATAAAAACTTTACGTTACAATTCAAATTTTTAAATTAACGGAAATTAAACTAAACTAACTTAAACCTATCAGTTACATTCGTAACAGTATGTACGTTTGTGTGATCGTTGTCGTGTCGTTGAGCAGACTAAGGGGTAGTTTACACTATATGTAAATGTCATAAATGTCATATGACATGAAATTTTCCATCGTTATATTTTTGCTAATGGGTACTTTACACGGTATGTTTTTTGCATATGAGTTGTCACTTCACCCATACAAAATGTATATGCAAAGTGACAACTCATATGTAAAAAACATATCGTGTAAAGTACCCATAATACAGTTAGTCAACTATATTATTGCAAACGATGAATTTTCACAAATTTTGATGTTTAGTTAGGAATTACTACAAGAAATTCGTTCAATAATGTTGTGTTTTTTGTAAATATCTGTTTATTTACTTGTTAATGACAACATCAAGCCAACAAATTCAGAAATCGGACGGAAATAACAAAAACAACGGTCAAAAAGGATAGGTACCTGGTTTTTGCGGTGTCAACTAAGTAATTGCAAAATGAATGAATTTGCAATAAAATCGTGGGAGTTCCCCCCGATTTTTTCCAGTTAAGCATTTTTATGATTTATATTGTATGTGGACATGTAGATCCATAATTTTTGATCATAAATTAATTTTTGTGTGTGTAACATAGACAGTATAATCAGAAAAAGCGAAAGTCAGGTAAACGGTTTCGGAAAATATGCTACATTTGGTCTATTCCAATAGTAATAATGGTAAATTAAAGTCACCTCTCGTAAGCTAAGAAGTGTATACAACATAATTTACCGCACCGAGAAAGAAGCCAGGCTCAAACTGAAGTCGTTACATGGCTGGCCCAAAATAGTAACCACACCAATTGACAGGAGAATGATTAAAGAAATTGATGAAAGAGCTCAAAGCAGCACCAGAAAATTGCATTATTTAATTAAAAAGGATTTTGGAGTAAGTGTGTTACATGGAAGAGTCAGAAAAGTGCTACATAATAACAAGCACTCATCTCGAGTGACTAGGTAAAAACCATTGCCCTCCCACAGCACAATATATAGAAACTATTCAGACTTGTTACAGACAACTTTTCATGCCATCTTTAGTATCGGCATGACGATATATTTTCTGGTGAGACTAAAATTATGCTGTACTATCACGAAGGGTATAAAAAAGTATTGCGAAAACCCCTTTACAGCCATGGAAAACAGAAATTTAATACATACCATAAAGTTCTGAAAACTGTTATTTATGGTATGGGGTTGTATACCAAGCAGTGACGTTGGTAACATCCAGATTTTTGAGGAAATAATGACAGAGGAAGTTCATTTAGATGTTTCAAAACAGGATTTAACCAAAAGCGTCAAGAAATTTAGGCCTTTTGGCCCTGAAAATTCAAACAAATTGCAATAGAAGTACTACCAAGACAACGCCCCTAAGCATAAATCTAATTTATGTAAGACTTGGTTGTTATACAACAGTACCAAAGTCATTTACACCCCGTTCCAATGTCTAGATATTAACCCCATCGACAATTCATGGGTACACCAGAAAGAACAAGTTGGGGATAGGCCGCCCACCAACCTGGGGGACTAAATAAAATGCAATAAAGAAGAATGGCAAAAAATACCTTTGGAATACGACATTCCGAAACTTATTTATTAAATTCAGGGACGTTTACGAGCTGTTACTGATGTCCAAGGTGGGCATACGAAATATTAGAACCAACTTTTCGAAAAATACCGTGAAAGACTGAGAAGTTGTGAATTTTGCAATTATTTCGTTGACAGTGCAAATAATGAGTTGTTCTCATTTTTGTTAATTTTAAGAAAATGTTTAGTGAAATTTAGCTACTTTTTATTTTTTTATATTAATAAACATCTGTAAGAATTATACTGTTAACAAAAATATTAAAAATTATATTTATTTATACCAGTAAAATGATGTTTTATTTTAAATTTTGTAATAATTTTGGTTTTGCAATAATTAAGTTGACTAACTGTATGTGCAATATTGGAGATTTTCCTTACTCCACTAACTCTTATGTTACACGCTAAAACTTTCATACGAAACTTTCCCATTATTTTGGCGTTCATAGATCAAGTTCCATACAAAAGTAATTTTATGAAATTACTGTAATGGGGAAATCGACCTAAGAACGCCAAAATAATGGGAAAGTTTCGTATGATAGTTTCAGCGTGTAACATAAGAGTTACTCTGTGCGTCCACACCAGCAAAAATGTAATAGAATTACGTCTTCACGTTGCCTGCGTGGGTAGATATGGAATGTTTTTATTTTGTGTCACATGACATTGATATATAGTGTAAACTACCTCTAACACGTTTTCAATAGAACGTTAGTCGTCTGATTTAAAAAACCCGAAGGTTATATTACGAAAATGAATAAAAGTTGTAAAGATTGTATATATTATGGTTATTTTCCAATATATTTTAATAATTATTGCCAAAAATTCTTTTGAAATTGATTTGTTTTTACTTGCTGTGCTGCGTTAATAGAATCAACCATGACTCTTTTTCTCGTATTTCAATACATATGGTCTGTTCCAAAACTGCCAGAACTGCAAAAATCTACTAATTTTTACTACTTTTTTTTTGTTTTGTTCGATAACATAAAGGAAAATTTTTTATCGGTGCAAAACATGTTATGCCATGTTCATACCAGCATTTGAATCACGTTGTTCGCTCTCATAATTACGTACACGAATTAACCCGTTCATACGACATGGTACATAATTCATAGCAACACGATTCATATTTTCATACTTTTTATTTACTGATTTTAAAGAAAGTTTCAGCCAAAAGAAGAGTAAAATTAATTAATCACCCTTATTACGGTTGGCGTTGTCGTATGCGTTCAAGTGTCGTAGACGTAGTCGTAGGCGTTGGCGTAGTCAATAATTTTTGGTATTATGTAACATTTTGGACTACGCCTTTTTTGTAATAGATTGAAAAAATATAGGGTGTTGAAGATTATTAACATTTTCGACTGTTACACGCCACCCTGTTATAAAAAAGAAAACAAAAAATAGCGTCAGTTAAAAAAAACAATTATTTGTTAATAAACCATCAAAATGTTAAGTGTGGGCTATTTTATATCTGACGATGAGGATGAATATACTCGGAAGTAAACACTTAAACAAAAAAAGGAAAAATTTTCATGCTTTGTTTTTAGATTTGTTCGTTACTTCAGGCTTATGCTTTGTTTACATTTACGAAATCCACTCGATTTTAACTGTCAAATCCATGGGTTAAACGTCAAATGAAATCCAGATGAGATTTTATTTGACGTTTGAGCTATGGAATTGACAGTTGAAATCGAGTGGATTTCGTAAATGTAAACTTAGCATTACTAAGGATGCATTCAAATATGTTCTCGAGCAAATTGATCCAGATCTTTATGATATGATAAGGTCGACATGTGTACCAAACGAAGTGAAACTCACAGCAACAATGCGGATACTTGCTGAAGGCAGTTATAAAAAGGCGCTGGCAACTATTTCAATGTCAGCCTTTCACAGTCGTCTGTGAGCAATGTGTTCTGCGAATGCATAAATGTAATGTATAAGAAGTTCTGGATTTCCTGGTGTAATTGGATGTATATAGAACATCAAAATTGTTGCTCAAAAAATGGAAGAACGGTTTAAATATTTGAAACGGAAAGGTTTCTATAGCCTTAATGCAACTGTGGTATGTTTTATTTCGTTTAAATAATGCACAAATTTATAATCATAAAATTGTATTTTGTAGGTTTGTGATCACAGGTTATTCCATGAGTGATACCTATGCTTAGGGGGGTTATTGTGCGGGGATCCTGACTCACTAGGACCTGCTGCTATTTTGGATGAGATATGGTTACGCTTGGAGGAGGAGTAACCGTGCAGGGATCGTGATTTTCTAAATCTTCGTGGATTATACATGCTTCAAACAGTTCTTCCTCAGTGGGTGTTTCTCGAAGCGATGAAGGCTGCTGGATTCCAATTGATTGATTGCCCGCGTTTACAATTGTATCCAATTGTAACAAGCTTGATGCTGCTTCTTCCGTGTCTGTTAGTATGTACTGCTTGAAGGATCCTCCACCTGTAGCACGACATTCCGCCTTATTGTGAACTAACTTCTTCCTTAACATGAATTTTTAGTCAGGCCAGACTTTCATCCAACCCTCACCTGTTCGTACTGGCGGTCCTAAACTGTTGAGTTTTGTACTAGTTTTATTCCACTCTTCTTTAACGTTAATTTTTTTATTCCATTGCTGTAACCTCTGGCCAAATTTGGATTGTTCTGCAAAATCTGGGCCATTGTGTCAAACTGCTTCTTGGTGGTGATTTTTGTTCTAAAACATGTGCAATATTATAAAATTTATACGAATATATAATCTTTTTGTAATATAGACACATACCTTTTGTTTAAATCCATTTTATTTCTTCGTTTTTATTAACATTTTAAGAAATTTGTCTGTTGTCGTCAACAAAATCTCTAACGACTAATTTCACAGCGTTTCTCGTAATAAAACGCCTCCCGTGGTAGCAAAATTGTAAAAGAATGGCATACAGAGTTGTAATATCTCGTATACGACATACATAATGCCAATTAGTCGTTGCGAAAATGTCGTGTGCGACATACATAATACCAATTAGACGTTACGACAACGTCAATTTGCAATTTTGGATACGACTACGCCAACCGTAATAAGGCTGAATATGAACTGGAAAAATATTTGCCCTTTATTTGGATATCTATTTAATATTAAATTATATTATTTTCATTCATCTTTTCTATTTTTTCTCACAATTTTGGTGTTTTCAGAACATTTTTTATTTTTCTATTTTCAAAATTAACGAGAGAGAGAGGCCTGCCAAAATAACTTTTTGGTATACAGACTTTCTGGCAGGCATTTAATTTTTGTTTCTAAATTTGTACGCGAATTTGAAACGATGGACAAGAAATGCGACTGCAATGAAAGAGAAGACAAAATTTGCTATGATTTGAATGTGTACTAGTCGTTAAACCGCTTAATTTTTAATCACGTTTTGCAGTTTTTCTAAAAATTTTTGGGTTTTTAATAAATTTTTAAATTTTGTATCTTTCCTGTCATAATTAATTTATTTCGTTAAATTCTCTCATTTGTTAGAGATGGACATATTTTATCGTCGTTCTGAGAGTAATTTGAATTGAACAATGTACAAAAATCGTTTTTCGTTCTCAAAATTTTGTATGAAAAATTAAGTAATTATATCGTAATTTGGGTTCGAACAGCGAATAGAGAGCCTTAGTATGAACAATACATTAGATTCTTGCAGGTTTTTGTATCATATACTCGTAAGAATATGCAAAATCCGAAGTCTACTAACGACATATTTTACAGTACATTTTGTACGCTTTTATTAAGCAAACACATGGCGATTATAAATATTTGCAATAATTTTTTCGTGTACATGTCTTAAAATATGAAATTTCTTGAAATTTTTTTTCAAACTCCCACACTGTTTGCTGGGGAGATTTTTCCCACAAAATTCTCCCACACTTCAAGATAGAGAATGGGAAAAAACTCCCACAAAATTTTATTCAGATGGCGCAGGCAATATATTAAAAATAGGGGGGAAAACTGGTTGTAATAAGGGGGAAAGCAGGGTTCGTGAATTCACTTTTGATTGTTGATTAGGGGTTCGTGAATTTGTGTTCACTCAATGTGGGAATGGGAAAAAATTCCCAACTCCCATGCAATCTGCCGATGTATAGTAGCAATGGAAATGTCCAATCTTGTTATGTTATACATCTTTGATCATAGTTACATTACACCCAAAAATGGCACACAAAATAGTATATAACCTGCTTTTGTCACTGGCAATCGACAATGTTTCTCTCTTGAAATCTCTTTTCAATATTATTTCTCTTTTTGAAAACAAAATAGAAAAATGTTTTATTTTGTTTAGATTTTTATTCATAATTAAATAACGTGTTTTGATGCGTTTGTTGTGCAAAAATTGAAGATGCAAAATAAAAGAACATGTTAGAGCTAAATTATAGAAAGGATGAGAATAATTTAAGAAGAATATTTATAATATATCTGTGGTAAGTATTGATACACTTTTTTATACAATTCATTATCGCGCCACTTTTATAAATTTTATTCCAGGGACTTTTGAATGAATATTCTGGATCGAATTTATAGATTTATGTACATAAAACTCTGCCAGTAGTGCGATTCTCTAACTCATTTTTTGAGTTACCGACAGATATCGGTAAAATTAAAATGCTTATAATTTCGGTAATTAACGATGTTTTTCGGTAAGTTAGCGACGAATAAAAAGTAGACGTAAAGTTCTACCGATAGCAAGAGTTCTGTCCAGTTTTATTTGAACTTTTCAGTCATAATTTTGCGTTTTAATTTTATCGATTTTTGTCGATAACTCAAAAAATGAGTTAGAGAATCGCACTGCAGAACTGTGGAAAAAAGATGCCGAGGAATATGAGGCATATTCGGAAGATAATCGTTTAATGGGTCGAATTGCCAGTTGCAATTTTTCCATTACGTATGGCAAAAGTAGTCCAACGACGTCAAATCCTGTCGCCATAAAGTTCATTATCCGGCGACAACAAATTAGCTGTCGCCGTGCATTTTTACAAACGAATAAAAACGAAAAATTGAAACGTAAGTAACATTTTGTTGGTGTTTCAGTACTTATATTGGTAAAAATTACTATAAAAAAGCAATTTGAAATGCTCGTGGAGTCGAACTTTTTGGCCAAACTAAAGCCACTTTTAATGAGGTGTGGAAGGATGTTGCGGAGCAATTAAATAGTTGTGTGCGTACACCAGATGAATGGCACAGAGTATGGACTCATTTTAAATCCAAACTAAAGAAAAAATGTCCCAAAATAAGAATATTACAACTACAGGAGGTGGACCATCACAAGAAATACCTTTGTCGTCGATGGAGCAAGCGGCAGCAGATTAACTGCGAAATAATATGGTTTCAAATCCTGCAGCTGCGATCTAGGGAATTGAAGTGACATGGGAAGATAATAACAGTGAAATTGACAATCTGCTGAGGTAGAAAATGAAAAAACCTCAAAATGAAATAGAAATTGAAAACGTACTTGCCAACAAAACGTTTAAACTAAAATATCCTTTTCTATTCAGATATAAATGGCGAACATCTTCCTTTGGTAGGTTTATATGTACGTGTTGTTGTAGCAGCATAGAAAACTACGTTAAGCATAGGTTTGATGCTAGGTTGGCAGCCGCTGGCCGAAACACTATGGTTTCGGGTCAATCCGGTACGAAAGAACCCGCTGCCGTGGGATTGTACGGGTGTTCCGCCAATGCATCCGACAACGCCCGGGAAATTTGTTTTTGAATGAAAATGGTTTTTAATTTGACGCTTCTCCTCTTCTGTTAATTTGGAAACAATCCAAACCAAATTTGACACAGCTTTCCTTTATTAACTCCAGAACTTCACTTAATACATTTGACAATGTGAGCTGAGCCATCCCGAGGTTAAAGTCATTGCCATGGGATTTTTGAAAGCTTCCTTCTGCAAAATATCTTAAAGCAGCACACACTTTAAGGAGTGGCTGTATTGCTGTTGATCTGTCGGTTTTTTTGAAGTCATTTTTAATGCCTCTACTATATACATAAATAACAGCGTCTTTTGGAAGCCGAAAATAAGCTTTAAACCTAAAAAATTAACAATTACTTTGATGAATGTTGGAAACCAAACATACTGACAATACTGATGGCAATTCTAAAGGATTCGATTTATCTCTTAAGTGTCGCCTAATATATGCTACGATAATTATAGTTCCACTGAGCTTATCATTTTAGAAAACTATAACTTTTGTGTACAACTTGGTCTGATGTTTTTTCTGATATATTCAAATCAAAACAAAAAACGCTCCGTTACATCACCGATAACTTGTTATCGACGATTATTTTCTATCGCTTTACGTAGTACAATTTTTAAATTTTGTCGCAGTGACGATTGACGACGCGACATGACTCGCGTCGCAATACGGAATCGACCCATAAAATAAACAAGTGCAACTAACTGCGAATAATATAATTCAAGATCATCATAAACAGGCCTAAGTGGGTTGGGGTTGCTCAATCCCTTGAAGCCTTGCAAAAGTATGACTACTTAAAATCTTTGTACGTTCATCTAAACGTAACAATCACGAAAAAACACCACGATCAATGATTTGCAAAATCTTTAAAATTATACTTAAAAACTTACAATATTGGCCAAAAAGCCATCCTCCTTCAGTTGTGTCTTGGGAATGGTAAAACGTATCAGCAATTTATCGGTTTTCAAATCAAAAATGGCAATGGCGTAAAGGATGTAAGAAATATTGGTCAAAATTAACAACTCTTGTATTTTTAATCGATTTAACAAATTTTCAGATGGAACGTATAGAAGAAAACTCGCCAGAAATTGTTGAAGCACAAGCAAAAAGAAGGAAGCTAGGCAGTAAACTAAACTAACAGAAAAGCGCCTTTGAACCAATCCGTGGATCGGATCGACCTTATATTCTATGTTTTCCCTTTAAAATATGTTAGAAGCTCCGAAAAACAAACTGATAAGCTTATGTTCAGCGTATGGACCGACAACATAACATTTGCAACACAAATTATTCTATCATATGGGAGCAATATGGAGTTTTTGTTGTCTCAATGGGCAAAATATCAACAATAGCAATCATGTTTCATAGACCGCTATCAATGAACATTCCCAATGGTGGATTTCCCCCATATCAATGAGACAAACGCGAGTCTATGCATACATTTCCTGAGTATTTCAGCCAGTGTCCTTGTGTTATGCTATGTCCGACAATTCTGCGTTTACATTACGAAATCGATACGAAATCCACTCGATTTCAACTGTCAATTCCATTGATTAAACGTCAAACGAAATCCAATGGATTTCAGATGAGTTTTCATTTGACGTATACGCAAAGGAATTGACAGTTGAAATTGAGTGGATTTCGTAATGTAAACCAAGCATTACACAAAAACAGAATTGGTTACGTTGTATAAATGTGAAAAAATGTTCCATTTTCTCATCGTACCTTTCATATGAAAATATATTAACAGCTGTTTTTCTGATTGCAAAGAACCTGAATCGGAAATGCTATGAAAATGTGAAAAAGCTTTTCATTTTACGTTTTCACAGAATGAGAATTGAGCCCCTGTAGTGGAATTCCGTAACTCTTACATACACTGCAACCTTTCAGCAACTCAAACAGGATCTATGTGATCATCCCAGTGGCCTTCCAAAACCTGGAAATCGAATCAGACGGGATTGAACCTAGTTGGGCCAAATTTTTTGCGGATTTAATGTGCTGTTAGTTTTTTGACATCGTCACAACAAAGGGTCAGAATTTGTTTGTGAACAAAATGGCAACACAGTGTGAAGTCCAGTTAATTCTTTCCATATATGCGTATAATCGGATTTATTAAACCCACTGGGTTTCAAATATCAATTCCATCGTGTATATGTCGAAATAAATCTTCATACTACAAACGGCGTTTTTAACTATATTGATCTAATAGGGTTAACCTTCCCAGTGAAAAGACTTATACGCCAAATAAACCCTGTATACGCTATGAAAATGCAATTTGAAATCCAGTGGATTTCGTAGACTTAAAAATTTAAATGAAAAATGATTCGAACATTTAAGGCCCTATCTGTTTGTGGCCTTCAATAAGGCACACTTACGTTTTCTTAACTATACGTTATACGTTGACAGTTGAATGTAATGTTTGGCGTCAACGTTTTTTTTTAGTTAAGCCCCTTGAATTGAAGTAACATGAATTTTAATTTGACAGACAATTGGAATTTTGTTTTGGGTTGAGTTGGGTCGATATTGATTGAAGGATTGAGGGTTCCAAAATCACTTTTTCCGTTTAAAATATTGAATAAAATTAAACACAGTTTAAAATAAAACTAAATCAAAATGTCGATTAATTTAAGAACAGTGTATGCATTTGCCCGGGAAATGTACCAGAAGAAATCTACCGATCGTATACAGTATGGAACAGCTGGATTCCGTGGAAAGTGAGTAATATATAATTTGTCCACCACACAAACATGCACACACGAAATACATATGAAAAATCATCAAAACCGGCTAACAGTCAAAATCTATTTTTAGATATATTTAAAAAACAATCATCTTAAAGAAATTCGGGAATTAATCTTCATGTTCCATAACATTGTGATGATGGAAATCTGTGTTACACATGAATCGATTCCCTGCTGATTGAACAAAGAAATCGATCGTAATCGTAGCTGGCTGGCATGTGCATTGTTGATTCAAGAGCTAAATGCCAAGTGGTCTGGTTTTTGTTACAAAAACAACAACATCCAACAAATTGGGCACAACTGGAATGTGTTTATAACAACACTTTTACTTTTCAAGTTGTTTTGCCACCTCAAAACTATGCACTGCTTGCAAGCAAGTGGTATGGTATCAAGGTAAAGAGGAAAAGAAAACTAGTTAAAGTACTGCTATAGGAATTCATTGAGCTTAATTATCTATCCACCATGTTACAACATAAAAAATAATAAAGTTGTTGTTAGGGGGGCAAAATTTAGTTCATGGAAATCGATATGAAATTATAACAAAAACAAATATGTTCTCCTTCTTGCAGTTTTTTATTTGTTCATGTGTTGTCAGTTGGAATATGTACTGACAAGATTCTCAACCTCTTTAACCATTTCATTTGTACATTTGTTGTAGTATTTAATTGTCCAGCATGAATTCAATAGAAGAATTATTAATATGACCACTACAAATCTGTTGTGTATATGTTGAGTTTCGAACCCAATAAATTTTGCATGCACATGCGTTCGTCTTTCGCTTGAAGGCAAAAGTTAGTCGATTATAATGCGTTCCTTGCAACCGTGCGCCACCATGCACTTTGGTTCGTTGAACCAAATTTGACTTGTATTTTTCTATGAGAAGGTAAAAATGACATTGGTTTTTTAATGAGACTTCATTATAATTGTATATCTCTCTTAATAATATTACAATGTCCAGAGGTCAATCAATTCCATAACGCAAACGTCAAATAAATCCTCATAAAGAAGGTTAACCCGACAAAAAGCTGTAAAAGCTCATCTTGCCCTATCTAACCACTTATTGCAAATTTTTTGGTTGGTGTAGAATCTCACTCTTATTTATTATATCAGACCAGCAGTACTTACTGATAGCGATCGAAAAAGATAGGGACACATATCATTAAGACAATCATGTGCCATCAATTGTTTAAAATGATAACAATAAAAATAAACAAATGTATAACACTCTTTTTTTTTAATAACAGCGCTGATAAACTGGATAGCACAATGTTCCGTATGGGTGTTTTGGCCACATTGAGATCCCGTGTACTTGGTGGCGCCGTTATTGGTGTTATGATTACCGCTTCTCACAATCCTGAACCCGATAATGGCGTCAAACTTATTGATCCCAAGGGAGAAATGTTAGACCCCAGCTGGGAAGTTATTGCCACCGATTTGGCAAATGTAACGGACCAAGAACTAGAAGAACAAGTGGCAAAAATAATCAAAGAACAGAACATTGATATTAGTTCTTCCTCAAATGTTTATGTGGGCATGGATAATCGTTATCATAGTCCACGTTTACTAAAGGCAGTGGCCGATGGGGTTATTGCTCTGAAGGGCAACGTTAAGGAATTTGGTATTGTCACAACACCAATGATGCACTATTATGTTGTGGCCGCCAATACAAAGGGTGCTTATGGACAACCAACTGAAGAGGGCTATTACAACAAACTTATTACAGCTTTCAATGCCCTGCGAGGTGATAAATTAGAAAATGGCAACTACAAAAACTTGCTGCTGTTCGACGGTGCCAATGGCGTTGGAGCACGCAAGATGTTGCAGTTTATTAAACGTATGAACAATACCCTACAAGTTGAGGTCTTCAATAAGGGCGATGGAAAAATTAATCATGAATGTGGAGCCGATCATGTTAAGGTGCAACAGAAAGTTCCCATCTGTATGCCCAAAGCAGAACCAAACACTCGATGTATCAGTGTGGACGGAGACGCTGATCGTGTCGTATATTTCTTCACCGATGAGAATTGTGTCTTCCATTTACTTGATGGTGATCGTATTGCTACTTTAATTGCCGATTATCTCATGGATATGGTAAAACAATGTGGTCTAGAACTTAATTTGGGTCTGGTGCAGACAGCTTATGCAAATGGTGCCTCAACAGATTACATAGTTAATAAATTAAAAGTACCCGTAGCCTGTGTTCCAACTGGTGTCAAGCATTTACATCACAAAGCTTTGGAATTCGATATTGGTGTATATTTTGAAGCCAATGGCCATGGAACTGTCATATTCAGTGAAAATGCCAAGAATCTGATCAAGAAAGCTGCTGAAGAAGGGAATGATAAGGCGAAACAATTCCTACTAATTATCGATGTTATTAATGAGACTGTGGGTGATGCTATTTCGGACATGTTACTGGTTGAAACCATACTTAACCATAAGGGTTGGGATGTCAAAGATTGGCTGGGCTGTTACGAAGATTTACCTAATTTGCAGTTGAAAATTAAAGTACAAGATCGCAATGTCATAACAACAAGTGATGCTGAAAGAGTTTGTGTAACTCCAGTGGGTTTGCAAGAAGCCATAAATGATACTGTTGCCAACTATAAACGTGGACGTTCATTTGTGCGACCATCGGGAACTGAAGATGTTGTTCGTGTATATGCTGAAGCAGCAACAAAAGAGGTAAGTTGTACCAAACTATATTTAAATGTCCACTATTGACATTAATTATTATTCTTTGACATTAGGATTGTGAAAATTTGGCCTATGATGTCGGTATTTTGGTGCACAAGATGGCTGGTGGTGTTGGTCCAGAGTTGGTACATCCAAATAGTTCCGTGAAAGCTCATTTCTAAAAAAACCGCTCATGAATTCAGCGTCACATACTAAAATTGTTGCCTGCCTAAAAAACTGATATTTTGTAAAGCAGCATTTTATCATCAACTGACCAACCAACATATTGTTAATCTCATTATAATTTAGATATGTGATTTTTTATCATCAACTGACCAACCAACATATTGTTAATCTCATTATAATTTAGATATGTGATTTTTTATATTTATATATAATATGTGTTATTTGTAAATTGCCGAATGTGGTCATTTTTATAGTATTTTAGGAGGAAAGATTTGTTTTTAGTCAGTTGATCAACACTATATCAATTGTTGAGATTATTTATCATCTAAATATGGTTCACAAATTGCTGAATTTTTTATTATGTTTTCGTCAACATGTTTGTATGTGTATCGTAGAAAAATAAAAACAATTTTATTCCATGCATTTATTTATATGCGAGAATTGTTATTAAAGTTGGGACATCATTTTTTCGAAACTTTCAAGGAACAAAAATTAGTAAGTATAGATTTTCCAAGCAATATGGATATATAGCTAAAATGAAATTAGCTAATTGGTTGACTTTCACAAATGCAACATTACGTTGTCATAATGTGAGACAAAGCAGTATCAAGGCAAAGAAAACATGTATGGCCACACTAACTTGTCGAAATACGGCAAGTCTTTTTATTGCATTTATGAGCTCTCATAAAATTGACGTCTTCTGTAGACAAAAGGAGACGTCTGGATGTCATCTATATATAAAAGAAGGGCTTAAAGACTTCTGTTGGCTTCCGAATAGTTAGATGTTTTGCAGTTTTCAAACTTCGTCAAAATATTTCATTTACACACTTATGCATTGTTTCTCGAAAATGCAACTAAATGCATCAGAATGAAAAATGATACATGTTTAATTTTTACCTGCGTTAAAAATTCACTATTGTGACCATGGTGTAAATTCGCCTTGATTGTGACGTTTTGAAGAACATAGCTTTGTTGTTTGCTTTGAAGAACATAGCATTTTTTAAGTATTACGGCTTTATGAAATACAATACTTAAGCCATTTTCGGATATTTGCAAGGCAATTGACGTTCTTAAAAATTCACTATTGTGACGTAAGCCAATACTTAAGCCATTTTCGGATATTTGCAAAGCAAGTGACGATTTGGGGGTCTTCTCTTGTCTATAGAAGACTGTTGTAGCAATTCGCCGATGCATCTACCTTTCTTATTGTACCATGCATGGTACAATAAAGTAGAGGTAGGCCAGGTATGAAAATCACTGAAAAATGCCACCGTGCAGCCATGGCTTAAAACGTCAAATGGCATGGTACAATAATAATGGTAGATGTATCTGCATATGGAACTTAGAGCTTCACTTTTTATATGTTAAAAGTGTCATATAGAGTAAAAACCACAGTCTATACAGTCGGACACTCAGCCCTGACTATTTAGTTTGCTGTCAAATACATTATTGTGACATAAAATACAAAGGAAATCGAATTACAATAATGAACAATCTATTATGTTTGTTGTTGTTGTTGTAACAGCATAAAATGCTGGGTTGGCAGCCGCTGGCCGAAACACTTTTGGTTTCGGGTCAATCCGGTACGTAAGAAACCGCTGCCGTGGGATAAAGTAAAGGTAGGCCACAGCTAACAGCTGATTACAATTTTTTCTTTTTATGGCCTAATCTGTCAAAAGCAGTTTTGACATTTTGTACTGTTTTTGACATTATGCAATTATAAAGGTAGATGCATCGCTGAATTGTTCCAACACTATATCTTAAAATTGAAAACAAGGACAAAAAGTGTGTATTCGCGTGGCAAAATAAAATTGTTGATTTTTTTAGCAAAACATACGAATTAATTTAAATTTGTTCCAAAAGTACGGGAATGTAAAAATTGCAACTTTTGTAAAAATTCTGCTGACATTTATCTGCAAATTGGATGCCAGAAATCACGATGTCAGATTAGCCAAACTTGTCAAGTAGAAAATAAGTGAATGACATTTTTCACTGTCATAAGTTTGGGAAGAATTTTTGCTATTTTTGGAACACTTTTCCAACAAGAATATTCTGGAGTCTAGCTAAAGAAATGTTTTTACCAAGGCCTACAGAAGGTCGGCCATTCAGTGTTCTGTTAACAACTTTTGACAACAAATATAATAGATTGTTCATTATTGTGATTCGATTTCCTTTGTATTTTATGTCACAATAATGTATTTGACAGCAAACTAAATAGTCAGGGCTGAGTGTCCGACTGTATAGACTGTGGTTTTTACTCTATATGACACTTTTAACATATAAAAAGTGAAGCTCTAAGTTCCATATGCAGATACATCTACCATTATTATTGTACCATGCCATTTGACGTTTTAAGCCATGGCTGCACGGTGGCATTTTTCAGTGATTTTCATACCTGGCCTACCTCTACTTTATTGTACCATGAGTACGTTTGTACATAACCGGATTTAACAAACCCACTGGGTTTTAAACGTCAATTCCATTGCATATACGTCAAACAAATCCTCATAAGGAAGGTTAACGCGAAAAAAAACTATAATATAAACAGCCTATAAGAACGCATAACATCAAGAAATTTTATCCATGGAATTACCCTAGTGTGGACCGGGTCTATGGAAATCGATCTATGCGTCATATTTTCATGAAATTTTTCAATGAAAACTTCCGAGAATGCGCTTTTATGTCAGTTGGAGTTTAACTACTTTAATACGGTCTGTCCCATGGTACAATAAGAAAGGTAGATGCATCGGCGAATTGCTACAACAAAGCAACTTTTTTAGTCATGTAAACTGTCAAAATTTTCGCCAAATGTTCTCTTGTTGTCTCTTTTTATCGCTTGTGTTTGCCTATAAAGTGTAGACACGCTATCTCTTACTTACCGAATCATATGGTTTTTTGTTTTGATTTTTCAAGGCGAATTCCTAGTTTTTTGACGTTTTAGATTCGATCAGCTGGGCTGAGGCATCTACCTTTCTTATTGTACCATGGTTTTTTGTTTTGATTTTTCATGGCGAATTCCTAGTTTTTTGACGTTTTAGATTCGATCAGCTGGGCTGAGTCATCTACCTTTCTAAATGTACCATGGTCTGTCCCATAATATAAAAGATTCTACAATTTATGTTTTTTTGAAACATTGAAAAAAAATTAAAAAAGTGAAATTAATTCTATTTTTTTGCACGCATACGCAAAGAATTAGGGAACACCCTTACATATATGGTTATTAATCATGTTCCTACTGTAAACATATGGAAAGGTGAATAATTCGTCTGATAAGAATTGACAAAAAGCCACTTGCAAATAATAAGTCTGTCTGGTTACTTTCCCAGCAAGAATTGTCCAGCAAGAACTTTCTCAGAGAGTAAGGGGTTTTTATTCTCTTCTGCTAGAAAATTGTAAAAAGTAAACAGACACCTTCCCAGCAAAAACCAGCAAGCAATCAGCTGACTTGCCAAAACAGAACAATTTGTCCGCCAACAAAGGAAGCAAACACGTTGTATTTTATTAAAAATAAAAAAGAAAATGAAACAAAAAAGTATTTTTCCACTTTACAAATTTGTTCTCCATAAAACAATACAATTAGACTATGTTATTTCCACAATAAAATTGTTTTTAATGTTCACAAACATAAATCAACAAAAAACTAAAAACGGCTGATTGATTGTTTTCAGGAAGAAGAAGAGCTTGCAAGTGCTTGCTAGAAGAAATTTGTCCAGCAAGAATTTGCAAGCTCTCAGTGAAATAACTGTTAAAATGTCTCTCTCGAATCGCTCTCTTTTGCTGGTTTTTTGTGTTAACAGACGACTTCCAGCAACAATTGGTACAAATTGTTACAAATTTTAGGGTAACCAGACACAGCTAATACGTGGGGTTAAATTTATCTCGAGCCGGCTCAATAGTAGTTAGTTAGGGGGAAAAGTATCCAACAACAAGTGTTAACAGAATGACGACATTAAAAAAGGATGAAATATGTAAACTGTCAAAATTTTTGACAAATGGTCTCTTGTTGTCTTTTTTTATCGCTTGTGTTTGCCTATAAAGTGTAGACATGCTATCTCTTACTTACCGAATCATATGGTTTTTTGTTTTGATTTTCATGGCGAATTCCTAGTTTTTTGACGTTTTAGATTCGATCAGCTGGGCTGAGTCATCTACCTTTCTAATTGTACCATGGTCTGTCCCATAATATAAAAGATTCTACAATTTATGTTTTTTTGAAACATTGAAAAAAAATTAAAAAAGTGGAATTAATTCTATTTATTTTTGTACGCATACGCAAAGAATTAGGGAACACCCTTACATATATAGTTATTTATCATGTTACTACTGTAAACATATGGGAAGGTGAATAATTCGTTTGATAAGAATTAACAAAAAGCCACTTGCAAATAATACGTGGGGTTAAATTTATCTCGAGCCGGCTCAATAGTAGTTAGTTAGGGGGAAAAGTATCCAACAACAAGTGTTAACAGAATGACGACATTAAAAAAGGATGAAATATTGCTGTTATTCGATGTAGACGGTACCTTGACCATGCCCCGTTCCGTTGTAACTAACGACTTCGAAGAGTTCCTATACAATAAGGTCAAGCCACGCGCTACCATTGGTATTGTGGGAGGTTCGGATTTGGAAAAAATGTTTGAACAATTGAATGGACGTAAAATTTTAGACCAATTTGATTTTGTATTCCCTGAAAATGGATTGGTGCAAATCGATAAAGGCCAAGAGATGGGAAAGCAAAATATAATCAAACACTTGGGTGAAGCT
The DNA here is from genome assembly GCF_047663935.1 of Musca autumnalis. Classification (NCBI taxonomy): domain Eukaryota; kingdom Metazoa; phylum Arthropoda; class Insecta; order Diptera; family Muscidae; genus Musca; species Musca autumnalis. The sequence continues at coordinate 110,995,560 of NW_027411977.1, read as the reverse complement.
ACTTTGCAGCGTTTTATAAACTACGTTTTACGTTATTTATCCGAATTAGAATTGCCCTTTAAACGAGGTACATTCTTGGAATTTCGCAATGGCATGATGAATGTTTGTCCCATTGGAAGGCAATGTTCTAGAGAAGAACGCAATATATTTGCAGAATATGATAAGGAGCATCAGGTGCGCAGCAAAATGATTGAGGTGTTGAAGAAGGAGTTTGCCGATGTGGATTTGACATACAGTATTGGAGGACAAATTAGTTTTGATGTTTTTCCTAAAGGCTGGGACAAGACATATTCCTTGCGTTACATTGAGGCCAATTACAAGTTTAAGGAAATTCATTTCTTTGGCGATAAAACTGACCCTGGTGGTAATGATTATGAGATCTTCATTGATCCTCGTACCATATCCCACAAAGTGGAGACACCTAATGATACTCAGTGCATCTTGAAGGAATTACTGGGAATAAACTAATATTACTGAATTATCATTCCAAATGAAACGAAGTGCATTTAAAGTTTTTTTGTTAATTGTTTATGGATGAAGGCAATACCTAAACTATTGCGTGTTGCGTTATTCAAAACAAAAGAGCCGTTTAATTTTTAATCAGCCTTGTATTTACAATCAATTATGCATTATGAAAGTAAAAAAAGAAACAAATTTCTGTAAATAAAAAAATTTATTAAGCTCTTTAAAACATCTATTCTGTATCCATTTCTGAATCCTCGTCTTCATCATCATCGTCGTCGTCATCTTCATCATCACTTTCGCCCGAATCACTGCTATCACTATCTATCCAATCATGGGCATTCATGTCATTCGGTATAATAGCTTTCCATTCCTCCAATTTATGCAAATCCAAGGCATAAAAATCATTGAATGTATACTGTTTGCTATCCTCTTCGTATAGACCTCCGTATATATACAGAGTACCTTTGCAGACACACATACCAGGGTTCATACGAGGTGATGGTACATTTTTGGGCCTACGATTGGGGAATAAACTGGGAACTTTTGGCAGCACATTGCTGGGTTGCGATGTTGTGGGACCTGCCACAGTTATTGTAAAGATTCCATCTGATGTGACGGTGGTTTGTGGTTTGGCTGCCACTTCATCTTGCATTTCAATGTCCGTTGCACCCGCCTTTGTTTCCTTCTTCTCAGGTTTGGTTTTCTTGACGATTTCAATTAGACGCCATGACATGGCCGTTAAATCCAGCGCCAGTAATTCATCTCCAAATTGTCCCTTGACATCTTCTTCGTCTTCATCTACATCCATTACACCTCCAAAACAATAGGCCTTACCATTGGGGGTAGTACAACAACCCACACTGCTGCGTGGTAGAGGTTTGTAACCGCCACATTTATTAGTTACCCACTTGAATTTAGTCGAGTCGGGAGCGTTTTCTGGGGAGAGAAGATAAGTTTATGGTATTAAGTGGCGATTTTTAACAAAATTCTGACTTACTATCTGGTGTCAATATATACATGTCCGTGTGAGTAATTCCCCGATCGACATCCTTTTTCATTTGCGATTTGGAGTAACCTCCCCAAATTACAATTTTGCCCTCAGGCGTTGCAGCCATACAACACGCTGATCGAGGTGGCGGAATCACTGCGCCACCAATTTCAACTTGTAGCCAGGTGTATGATTCTAAAGAGAATATGTGGACATCGTTGAAATAGCGGTACGACTGATTATTGTCATGAAAGCCTCCAAATATAAAAAGCTTTTTCTTTGCAACAACCATACGATGACCACTACGAGCACTTGGTCCATTAGGGGCATTTACTTTCTCCCATTTCCGTGTTTTCAGGCTCATCATCCACAAGTCTTTGTAATGATAGAATTGCATTTGTGATGGACTTGCATGTTCACCACCAAATAGCTGGAAGCATATACCGAAGAAGAGTGAAGTGTGAATTTTGTTAAGTATTTGAAAAATCTTACCCATAGTTGACCCCCATCTGTGGCAACACTGACCATTTGATGACCGCTTCTGGGAGCTGGACCTCCAGGTGACTTTACCAGTTTCCATTCGTTTTTGTTGATGTTGTAGAAGAACAAGTCATTGTAAACACACACTCTTTGTCCGTTAAAGAATTCACCTCCAAAGAGTATAAGTTCTTCCTTTTCCGGGTGGGCTATTAGAGAAAAGCTTGATCTGGGACTGGGTGGTGTAGCGCAAACTTCTTCAGTTACCGTTTTCAATCTGGCTTCTTCAGCTTCCAGCTTGGCTACCAGTTCGGCTATATCTGCCTAAAATAAAACGTTTTAATAGAAAGCCAAAAACAACATACAATTTACAATACAAATAAATTACCTCCCCCAATTTTTCGAGCATCTTCTTTTGTTTGGCTGCCAATTTCTTATCGGTTTTCATGGCAGTTTTTTCAGCTCCTTTACCCTTCTTCTTGTTTTTATCCTTTTTGCCCATGTTGAAAAACAAAAATCTAGCTTCTTACAGGTTTTAACCGAATCAAAAACAATACTAAACTAATCTAACACGTGTTTTTGTTGCTCCGAACTTATTTAAAAACGTCCCAATGTGAAGAAACAAGGGGAAAAAACAAAACAACCAAGATAAATATGGGCGCAAAGCAGAATGGCCAACACCTTTTGTTTACGAATGAGACATGAGATATTAGGTATGAAATAAGTAGTTCGCTCTGCTGGATATGTGTTAAATTATGAAGCATCTCATTGTTAAATTTATTCAATAGATGGCACTCATCTCTGTTATGATTAGAGAATCAACATAATTAAACGGCGTTTGCTTAGAGCTTTTTGGCGGGTTAACCTTCATTATTAGGATTTATATGACGTTTATGACGAAATCGAGCGGATTTCGTAAATGTAAACATAGTGTAAGTTAAAAACTATACTTTGAAATTTTGTCTTTTAGGGCGAAGATCATTTTTTAATGATTTTTTATTAATTTTCTCGTTTAGAGCTAAGCTTGATGATCGGAAATTATTTGCAAGTGAAAAAGGAAAGCCAAGGACTCGAACCCACATATACATTTACGCGGATATTTGGCAAAAAAGTTCTAGATCCACTTTTTGCCCGGTAAATGAATACTAGAAATACCGGAATGTGTCAGAGTTCGCCAGACATAACCATCGTGACACCTGGTCAGATCATCTCCCTATAATTAGAGATGGACAGTGGATAAATTCCCAATGTGTAAATACCCGGTAAATTGGGTAAATACGGGGTAAATACCCATTTGTGGGTATTTATTTGGGTATTTACTATATTGAATCGGCAATACAACATCTTACACCCTTTTTCTGGGTTTAGGTTGTGAAATCGTTTCAAAATGGATAGTTTTACAATACTTTAAACAAGTGGGTAAATACAATACTTTAAACAAGTGGGTAAATTAACTGACGAACCAATTGACGAAATTTGACTCAAATCTTACTTATATTAAGAGAACATCTGATATTGAAAATGGGGTCTCTGGGTGCACGTTTTGATGTAGCCCCCATATAACCGTACCTCCCGATTTCAGAAACCAATATTGGACTACAAGAAAACGTGGACCTACATCGACAATTTTGTGCAAGGATATTTTATACATATGGGGAACTCACTGTACCAAATTACAGCAAATTTGGTTGTAAAATGTGGCTAATAGATAAAAAATACCTTAAATCGGGAGGTACGGCTATATGGGTGCTATATCAAAACATGGACCCAGGGACTCCATTTTCAATACCTTTAATACAATTGGTATAAGAAAGATTTGAGCCAAATTTTGTTAGTCTACGTCAAGTTGTTCGGCAGATAACGAGTTTTTACGCAATATTTTGGTAAATACTCGAAATTGGGGTACCTTTATATGGGGGCTATAAGAAAACGTGGACCTACGTTGACAAATGTTTGCAAGGATATTTTATATCGAGGACTCACTGTGCCAAATTACAGCCAATTTGGTTGAAAAATGTGGCTAATAGGTGAAAAATACCTTAAATCGGGACTCCAATTTCAATACCTTTAATACTATTGATATAAGAAAGTTTACCCAAGTATTTACCCACTTGTTTAAAGTATTGTAAAACTGTCCATTTTGAAACAATTTCACAACCTATACCCAAGAATTGGGTGTAAGATGTTATATTGGCGATTCAATATTTTAAATACCCAAACACCCAAAATGGGTATTTACCCGGTATTTAACCACCACCGGGTAAATACCCGTTAAATACCATCTCTAAGCCAGTCCTACCTGGAATTTAGGAATAAGAAGTCAAGCCCATTTGGGTGAAATAGGGAGTTCTCCAAGGTGGGGCTATATCTGCGGAACAGTTTAACCTCTAGCTCTCCTGTATTCCGCAACCTCCAGCATATCATTTGTGAATGGCTGAATTCAAATATTCACCACAAAATTTACGGCCACCACTTGGACGGCAGAGTTGAGACCAGTTTTGAATGTAATGGTCGATGGTAGAAAATTCCGACCTCAAATTCGACAGCATGTTTATGTCGTACGCGCATGCCACAGGTATCTGCGACAAGCTGAGATGTAGGAACAAGGTCCTCAAGTCCCTAGCCAGCAGCACTTGGGGTGTAGATAAAGAAACCTTGTTGGCCACATATAACGCGATAGGTCGGTCGTCCGCGAATATAAGTGAAAGAAAAATATTTAAACTTGTCCGAATGACGTACTTAGAACTGCAACAGGATGCCTACTCATGTCTTCAGTGGACTGTCTACATGAGGAGGCAAAGATTCTTCCAGTACAGCAACACAATGCCATGCTATCGTTGCAGTACTTGCTCGGGTGCTATCGTGAGAGCCATCCTAATCGCCTTATGGTCTAGAAAGAGAGGTCCATCAACAAGCCTATCAAGCAGATTTAATTGGCATTCACACGGATGCGGTCGCAAATGCCATAAACAACTATTATGTGAATATGGTCCTCGGAGAACATCCCCCATATATCGCAGCTGAGGAGCGTCAGCTGCCACGACAAACCAGAGTAGTTTTGGCTCAAAAACGCTCGGGATGGTGCAGCCGTCTGAATTTCTATAGGACAACGATCAATTACGCCGTGCGAAACATATGCCCAGCATGTTAGCACGATACACTGCACCTTTTCAACTGCCCTGCCAAATCTACTCATCTAACTCCAGTAGATCTATGGTTACATACCATCGAAACAGCCACATTCCTATAACTGGAGATAGACCCAGAGCCATGTTAAGGAATTTACAAACATATAATAAAAACAGTCACAATAATAAAAACGCTTGTACCTGCAGATAACACCCATGCAGGTACCGCACAGCATACCACAGACCGGCCTATTACTTTATAATAATTGTTCCACAAACATCCCAGATGGGACAAGGGAGACTTCTCTCATATCAATTCTTCATATTAGCTCAATGATATGGGATCCGTACGAGTCCGAACGGCGTGTCCTAAGACACCGCTTGTAGAGAAGTTTTACATGGCTGAAATACTCAGGAAATGTGGCCAACATTCTTCTTCTGTTATCCTGCACTCCTTGTGGAGCATGTCGCCTACATTACTGAGGGATATTTTGCCACCGTTGAAAATTGTTTGATGTTGCTTGGCCGGGTATCGAACCCACGACCTTCAGCATGCAAGGCGGGTGTGCATACCATTGCACCACGGTGGCACCCCTATTACTTTATAAGATGTCAACAAAGTGTCTTTGTCAGCACCCAGCCAGCGACTTGAGAACCTTGTTCCTACTTCTGATTTTATCGCAAATTGATGTGGCTTGCGCGGGCGACTTAAGCATGCTGTCGAACGTTTCACCAATTATATTGGTGTAGTTAGTGGTCGGAATCAAGACGCCATCGACCAATATGTTCAAGTGGTAAACAGCGTGGCAGTCGATTTAGCGGCGGATATTTTCATATTCCTCAGATGGAAGAACCGCACTAAGTCAGCAATGTAGAGATGAAAGGACTTGACGCCAAGATCGTACAATCAGTAACCCGCGTGCAGTATGATCTATTTGACGTCTGAAGAATATGGAATTTCAGAAAGATAGAGGCTAAACAATTCCGGAGATATCTAGGGCCTTCGACTTCTTATTTCCGAATTCCCCAAACGACTGAGGATTATCCAATGTTTTAAATACGGCTGGTATGGTTGGCGATATCGAAGCCCTTCGATAGGTCAAGAGCCACCATAACTGTTCGGTCTCACGGTCTGCCATGGTTAAGTCCTCGACTGATATGTGTGGATATGGCGGGCAATGCTGAGCATTTTTCGGAATCCATGCTGATGTTGCGCAACTCGGAAACTGCTCCTCATCTCTTCGTCAATAGCGAAGATTCTAGAGGCACTACTACTCTACAATCATCGCTACTGGGACGGGAGTTAAATCGGCCTGTACACACAGAAAAATATATGTTAGAAATATGTTTGGATCCAAACAAATATTTGTTTGGGACTGATTGCAAACAAATATATGTTTGGATCCAAACATAATTTGTTTGTGTCCAAACAAATATATGTTTGCAACATTTTGTAAAATATCTCAATTTTATATGTTTGGGTACCAACATATTTTTTATGTTAGAACATTTTTTTATGGGTGAAGAGGATTTTTGTCAAAGAGAGTAATAACAGGGCTCTCGCAGCTGCGGAATGCTGGTTAAAATAAATAGCTGTGTACATGGTGTAATAGGAGACGCAGAAGTTTTGTGATGTGCATGCGTAAAACACGTGTGTTTCGTGCTTTGTTGTTAACCAACGTAGCAAGCGAAGAGGGAAAGAAAAAAATGGTATTAATTATGTTGGTCTTTTTTCTCCAGTGTTCTAGAGACAATCGTTGAGTAAAGACGGTAAAGTGAGTGAATAAATCAGTGCTTTGTCGTTTCTTAAAGAAATTGTGCTTTTTAGTAAATAAAATGTCCAATTCATTTTATAATTGAATCAAAAAGGTGAATGGAAATATTTTATTGGACAAGGAAGAAATCGCATTTAATATTGGTAATTACATCAATACATTCTTCATATACATACATACATATGTATATTTGAAATATGGATGTACCTATTTATTAGATTATATAATCATTTGATTCCAGATGCCGATTTCCCGCTGATGATTTGAACTTTGAAGTGAAGCGTTCAACGATGTTCCTATATAACTTTTTCTTTGTAAAAGTGCTACGTTTTATAAGTTATTTCATTCAGTTTTTTTAATTAAAGTCTGTTTTGTCTTTCTTTGGAATTTTTTATGTACCTATGTGTCTGTTGTGCTTTTGCTTTTTTTTTCTATGCCTTTCAATAAAACACCACCATTTATAAATGTGTGTATATGTTAGAGATAGCCAGTAAGCGCTTGCTGAGAGCAAGTGAGCATACATTTCAATGTGTTTCACATTGACATTTACGCTCCCTTGCTCTCAGAAAGCGCCCACTGGTGCATGTGTTTGTTTTTTTGTGGGTTTTGTGTTTGTATTTGTTTGCACCCAAACATATAATTTGTTTGCACCCAAACATATATTTGTTTGCAGGACCCAAACATATGTTATGTTTGGGACTGCTTTCAAACAAATACATATATGTTTGCTGCAAAATATGTTTGGGACAGCTGCTTAAGCAATATTCCGAAAATCAAGAGGTAAGCTCATATGGAGGATATAGAAAGATGCAGACCTATACTCATAATTCTCTTCTGGAATATTTTATAACCCTATGGAAGACTAAATAACAAATTTCAGTCATTCCGGTGGGATATTTACTTCACAACCTTCAGATTAACGAAAAATGAGAGGTACCGTTCTATGGGGCTGTATCGAAACGTGGCCCTATATCGACGAATTTCAGTCGGAAAGTTTTTTACCTCCATAAATACCAAATTTCAGTCATTTCAGTGGGTTGTTGTGGGCACAACCTTAAAAATACAGAAAATCGTGAGGTAACGTTCTATGGGGGCTATATGAAGGCGTCGACCTGTACGGAATTTTCAGGTGAAAAGTTTAATACAACCAACGAAGACTAGATACCAAATTTCAGCCATTTCGGTGGAATATTGAGACCAGAAACTTCAAAATACCGAAAATCGGGAGGTAACGTTCTATGGGGGCCGAGGTCCTATACTGACAAATTTAGAGGAGATAGAAGACTAAATAAAAAATTTTAGCCATTTCGATGGATTATTGTGGCCATAACCTTTAAACTACCGGAAATCGGTAGGTACCGTTTTATGGGGGCTATATTAAGGCGTGGACCTGTACTGACAAATTTCCGGGGGAAAGTTATGTAGCCCTCATGAAGACTAAGCCCCAAATTTTAGACATTTCGGAGCAATATTTAAGCCATAAGCTTAAAATAATCGAAAATCGGAAGGGACCGTCCTATGGGGGTTACCTGAAGGCTTGGACCTATACCGACAAATTTTATATGTAATGTTTAATACTCCAAATGAAGACTAAGTACAAACTTTCAGCCATTTCGGTAAAATATTGGGGCCACAACCTTCAAAATACTCGAAATCGGGAGGTACCGTTCTATGGGGGCTATAATTAGGCGTGGACCTATACCGACAAATTTCATATGGAATGTTTAATACCCTAAAGAAAGGCTAAATGCCAACTTTCAGCCATTTCGGTAAAATATTGGGGCCACAACCTTCAAAATACTTATAATTAGGCGTGGACCTATACCGACAAATTTCATATGGAATGTTTAATACCCTAAAGAAAGGCTAAATGCCAACTTTCAGCCATTTCGGTAAAATATTGGGGCCACAACCTTCAAAATACTCGAAATCGGGAGGTACCGTTCTATGGGGGCTATATGAAGGCGTGGACCTATACCAGGGATGGCCACCAACAACAACTTTCCTAGGCCGCGAGCATACGAAACACACGTACATTAACAATTAGCAATTTTTTTCTTATTTTCCTATTTAACCCACTAAGAAGCGCACACGACATAATAACTTAAACCTTAGGACTTGAACCACAGTTAACCATTAAAACAAAATTATATTATTTTAACGTACATATTTATTGTCATTTATGTATGTATGTTGAGATTAGTAAATGTAATTAGTTAGGGATACATACATATATTCTTTATTAAAATATAATTATTTATTGTAAAATGTATATTGTTTGTTAGATAAAAATTTGTTCGTCACTGATTAAGGACTAATAAAAGTATGAGATATTTTGTATTCATTCTCTGCTACAAATAAACACAAGACATATAAAAACTTGTATCCTTTTGCATTAATATTTTGTCGATTTGAGATTGCCACTGCTTAGGGAACTGCGACCATTTATGGACCAATTCGAATCGAAACCGCATGCCGAATCTGAATCCGAATCCACATTAAGATTGTGCACCACAGCACCCAATCCAAGGGGTGAGCGCAATTGGTTGGGTGTAGTTGGCATACTGCTGTAACCGGTGTTAAAATTTGAACTTGAAGTCGACGATATGGAATCCCGGGGGGAATCTGTGGTATTAGATGCTATAGAGGAGCGTTTAACGTTCTTTTGACGTTTCTTAACACTATCGAGGCCCAGACCTTTTGGCGGAGGCATTAAGGATTCATCATCGTCATCCTCATCGTCATCATCTGCTGGTGGATTGTTTATATTCGAACTTTTACCATTGATATTATCGGCAGAACCCCAAGATTTATGCAGCAAATCGAATTGTTTACTATTAATTGGTGCACTTGCTCTCGAGCCCGGTGCCAGATGATGCATTGATGATGGTGTGCTCTTCTTTGGCATCATTGTTGATGATTTTTTCATCATCATCGGATGCAGATGATGCTGATTCCGCATCGTACCAGCGTGATGAAGATGATGTGGATAGTGATGGTGACGATGGGGCCGCTGGTGAGGGAGACTTGCTGTTGAGGCTGCGTGTGGATGATGGTGATGATGAGGCGGCGGTGGCATTGAGCTCCCATTGCCATTGCCCACACCCAAGAAGTTGCTGAACGCTTCGGTCGTTTTCTTCACTCGGACATTCAAAGAGCCAATCCGTAGGAATCCCGAATCTTTTTCGGCTAAAAGAGAAAATTGGAAAACAGAAACAATAAATGATTAAAAGTATTGAATAATTGAATAAATTATATAGAAGATAGCTTTTTATATTTTTTAATCAGGTTTTTTTTGCGAATCACCTTATATGTACGATTTTATCTAATCTTGATCAAAATGTGATACATGGAAACGAGATTGTAAAAAAGTCATCACCCTAATATTCTCAAGTGTTTTGTAAATGTCAAATACGCTCGGAAGGCCAAACAACAATCCCACCGCAGCGGGTTTTTTCGTACCGGATTGACCCGAAACCACAGTGTTTCGGCCAGCGGCTGCCAATCCAGCTTCAAACCTATACTTCTGAATAGGTTTATTGCTGCTACAGCAAAAAACAAAAAAAAAAAAAAAAAAAAAAAAAACAGACGATTTGATCTATGCTCCGGAGCGACTCGAGTCCAAATCCACCAAGGATCGTCAACTCATCCACAGGTGTATCAAACGCCCGTTTAATGTAGCCAGCGACCCTTCCCGCCATTAGTGTTGGGCAATCTCGTTCATTGAGCTGATCGATCTTTTTCATTCCGTTCACCAAAAAGATCCGGGTCATTTACTTCGTTCGTTGGCTCTTTTTCGTTCAACAATACATTTGACTGTATTATTTTCTTTTGAAGTCGTTCGTTCTCTGCTGCATACGACTCCGTCGTTCTTTTCACCGAATCGTTCTTTTGAAAATGTTCGTTCACGAATGACACAACTGTTGTGTTACTTGCTTGTTTGTGTGCTAATGGGGGTGGTTTTGTTTCTGAACGTAGTGGTGGTGGTTTTGATATGAAAAGAACCAGATGAACGAATGATGCAAAAGAAAGAAATGACCGAGATGTGCTACTGAATGAGGTGAGTTACTGAGCGAGAGTAGATCTCTGAATCATTGTTTGTTTTGTGTGGAAATTTGTGCTGCTTGGGCTAACGCAGCGTTTGTTTAGATTTTGACTGCAAAACCAATGCTGCTAATTTTGTAAGCAGCAATGACTCGTCCATCGGGGATCTAAATGAACGATATAAAAGAATGAGCTGGATACGGATCCGTTCGTTCTTTTCACGGAATCGTTCCTTTGAGCCGGTTCGTTCATGAACGACACAACTCTACCCGCCATCCCATTAACTATCGCTGGCACTGAACACAATCTTGGCCCCAACTGAAATGAAGAAATTCCTGGGGGAAATTTTAAAACTCCCAATGAAAACTAAATACAAAATTTAAGCAAATTCAGTGCGATAATAAGGCTAAAACATCAGAATACCGAAAATCGGAAGCTACTGTTCTATGGAATCTATATCAAAACGTGGACCTATAGCAACAAGTTTTTGGGCGGAAAGTTCTCCACGCTCCCAACGAAAACTACGAAATTTCAGCCTTTTTGGTGTGATAATTAGGCCTGAACCTTGAAGATACCGACAATAGGAAGTAACCGTTCTATGGAGGCTGTATAAAAAGTTGATTTACAGCAACAAATTTCTGGGGGAATGTCTAAAGCTCCCAACGAAGACTAAATACGAAATTTCAGCCATTTCGGTGTGATAACGAAGTTAAAACGTTGAAATATATGAAAACGTGGACCGATATAGCCCTTTTTCAGTATCAAACATCTTAGGAGTAATATAAACTTCTGTACCAAATTAAAAAGTATATCTTAAATATTTATTTTATGCTGATCAAGGATAATAGGGTCCTCCTACTAATATTTTGATGTGTTATAAACGGAATGACAATGATCGTATTTTGGTGGAGGGTATAAAAAAAGAAATTAAAAGAATACAGAAATAGAAGAAGAAGGGAATCAAAAACAATTAAATAACGAGTAAAAAAGTACCAGTAGGCTTTGCCGACAGAGATGTAGTCTCAGCATATAAAATAAGGTATTAAGGGGACATTCAGTATCTTGTGGGCCTCTTTGGTTGTATAAACTTGCAGACAAAAATATGGATTTAGATTAAAGCTCGAAAGTGTTGCTGAGAAGGTAACTAAAGGAGTGGATCGACATAGTCCATTTCAGAAGTGGGTCTTATTTTGGGAGTCATTCCTTTCGATATATATGGCGCCTACCAGTCATTTCAGTTAGTCACGTAAATTTAAGCTTTTGGAACGTTATATCAGGACTAGTTTGTAAGGAGTACTTTCGGTAAAAGTTTCCAAAGGATCCTGGAAGAAACTTTAAAGTGCACATAAATCCTAAGGAGGAGTGGACCGATATGGCTAATTTTCGAACTTAAACTATGTCTGGACAAAATATTATGAGATCCAAATTTTGCACCAAATCTGTTGCTCCGCTTATGGGATATCGCGCGTACCATGTTAATGAATATTTCTGAACTTTAGTGGGGGAGGTACCTGAATGAGTGGACCGATAAGTACCATGCTCGAACATTATGTAAAATTTGCAGAAATATTACGATACGCAAAGTTTGGAACAACCCAGTAACCAGTTCAAACGTTGTCGTAGCGCAAGTTTTCAGGTCATTATGACAGGATGTATGGACTTGCCCCTGAAAAAAAAACTTGTACCGTCATAATGGGGCAGGGAATACAAGTTGTTAGAAAGCGAATTGAATCGAGAGCAGATCTTAAACTTAATTTTTCGGAATTTTTGTTTGGGGGTACCCCAAGGTGTAGACCACTATAGTCCAAACACGAACCTGATCTATGTTTCGTAAAAATATTGCGATGTTCAAGGTAGGGACCAAATCGGTTACTGCCTTCCACAGTCATCATGCGCATCATTTTAAGCGAAAAATTTTGATCCTTTGTGGGAGAGGTATCCGTAGGTGTGAACCGATGTGACCCATCTTCGAACTTAAAGTAAGTTTGGACAAACTATTACGAAGATCAAATTTTTGACTGAATCGTTTATTCCTTTCCAGCCAGCCTGACAAACGGACCGACATTGCTAAATCGACTCTAAGTTGTCTGAAACGGATTTCGTCTAAACATACGAGGCCTACTAGAAATGTTTCTGACTTAATAGTGATAACCCGAATATTTACATCTTCAGCATGACTTGAACACTTTTGCAAGCGCTCAAAACAAATTGTCGATTGAGACACCCCAAAAACATGGCATTTGAACATTTCAACAGCATCTTCTGGAAAATCGTAAATCGGGGAAATTAAATCAAGTCATTCGGTGCCAAGTCAGGGCTTTACGGTCTGGTCAAAAAGGTACTGGTTTGAATGGTGCACAATGATATCTCTTATCTTGTTATTTTTCGAATTTCTCCGAATACTTCAGTCAAACAAATTGTGGTGTACCACACAGAATTGGCCGCTCTACCTTGCTCAAGCAGAATATTTGCATCCAGACCAGTTTAGCAGAAGAAACAGGCGACCATTTGCTTCCAAGTGCTTCTCCAACGAAAATCTTTAGTTGGACTTGGATCCTCACGGTTGATTGCTGTTTTGTTTCGGTTTCATATGCATAGATCCATAATTCGTCATATGTAACTATCAATATTCCCTCGAAATGGCTGAAATTTGGTATTTACTCTTCGTTGGGGTACGAAACTCCCCCAGAAATTTGTTGGTACAGGTTTACGCCTTAATACAGCCCCCATAGAACGGTACCACCCGATTTTCGGTATTTTGTAGGTTTTAGCTTCATTATCACACCGAAATGGCTGAAATTTGGTACTTAGCATTCGTTGGGGATATAAAATGCCATCCCCCCCAATTTTGTTGGTATGTATCCACGCCTACATATAGCCCCCAAAGAACAGTAGCTCCCGATTTCCGCTATTTTGAAGGTTGTGGCCCCAATATTCCTCCGAAGTTGCTGAAATTGGGTATTTAGTCCTCACTTGAGGTATAAAACTTTCCATATGAAATTTTGTCGGTATAGGTCCATAGCCCCCATAGAACGCTACGTCCCGATTTTCGGTATTTTGAAGGTTGTGGCCCAACCAACGAAATGGTTGAGATTTGGTATTTAGTTTACGTTGGGTCCATGTTTCGATACAGCCCCCATATAACAGAACCTCCCGATTTTCGCAATTGTGAAAGCTGTGACGTCAATATACCACCGAAATGACTGAAATTTGTTTTATTATTTCATGATGTTATAACATTTTCCAGAAAAGAATTATCAGTTTAGGTCCCGTCTTCCCATAGAAGTGTACCTCTTGTTTTACGGTATTTTTTTTAACCACATTATCTTACTGAAATATCGGAAATTTGGTATTTAGTATTCTTTTAGTCTAAAAACTTTACGCCAGAAATTTGTAGGTATAGATCGACGTTTTGATGTAGTCCCCATAGAACGGTACCTTCCGAATTTCGAATTTCGTCTTCCTATATCTCCCACAGAAGCGTACCTCTTGTTTTAAGGCATTTGTTAGGTTTTAATCACATTATCTTTCTGAAATATTGAAAATTTGGTATTTAGTCTTCTTTGACTTTAAAAACTTTACACCAGGAATTTGTCGGTATGGATCGACGTTTTGATGTAGCCCCCGTAGAACGGTACCTCCCGAATTTCGTTATTTTGAAGGTAAACGGCAATGTTTTACCGAAATCGCTGAAATTTGTCTTTTTCATAAACGAAAGGAAACTAATTGTCTTACGACTGAGGATATAAAAAGTGTTTAAATGTTTGTTTAATGATTCGTTATTTGTTCAAAAGTCCGTAAACGGTTCTATAGTGGCGAATATTACAAAAATATCTTGCATATAAGGTGATTCGATTAAACATTATTTTAGTAATTAATAGTCACAAGTTATAGTTTTTGCTTATATATTTCTAAGTTCTTATATCTAAATCAGCCCTCGGCAACGAATACATACACATTTTGTAATTGGGTGCAAATGGCAATCAGTTGGTTTTTAATTTTTTTTATAAACTGAATTGTCAGAATTTATTAGGATATAACCAAAATATTCCAGAATTTAATAGACTTCTAATCTGTTCTACATAGTACTGCATAATAAATATATAAAGTGTAGAATGTATCAGATTATGTATAGAGTAAATTCGAAGCCAACTAAGATTAAATTTAAAATCTTTGCATATATTTTCCGTAAATTTTTTTGAACGAACCGTGTATACAATTATTGACATTGACAATTCAGTTTTCATAAAAAACGTTGTTATTGTAAAATTTTTAGTTGTTGTAATTCATGCAAACACCTTAAGGTAGAAACAGAACCAATCGTCGCTTGCTTTGCTTGCTTCCGAAATGTCAAATTATAAAGGAATGCCAGAGCCTCCTAAAGAAGATTTGCAAAGAGGCTCTGGCATTCCTTTATAATTTGACATTTGGGGAAGCAAGCGACGATAGATTCTGTTCTGGCCCTTACTTCTTACACCATGGTTTAAAAATATAAACATTTTTTTAATTTTCCCGATATACCATTTTTTTGTAGTCTGGTTACACACTACTACAAAAGGGGCTCCCATTGCCGAGGCCTGATCTAAATAAATTCTTGTGTTTTCTTGCTAAGTTACTTACCTGAGGGTTTTCTCTTTGCCTTGATTTCTGTAAAATATTGGAAACAAAAGTTAAAGTTAACATGTTAAAGAAAAAAAAAACAAACATATATTTTGAAGTTAAAAAACATTCGCTGAAAAAAATGAATAAAATTATCAAAAGAAAATGAGGCCATATATATTAATAGAAAATGTGCATGCGGTGCAAAAAAAAAGACAATGAGTGGTTAAAATTATGACAAAAATGTATAACAAAAAATCAAGGTTCAAAGCCAAAAGAACTTACCCTGTAATTTTAGAAAAAATTAACATCAACGAAAAATACACTACAAAACACGCATGTGTATAGTTATAGCATTCAACAAGCCGAAAAGGTCAAGCATTAACAAAAACACAGTTTCGGTGTTGAAACAAATGGGTAATTGAAAAAATATTATAATTCTTAACAAAAATACATATTTTTATTGTTATAATGAAAATCAAATTTTAACTAATAAAAAAAAAAAATGTTTGGGTATTTCCTTACTAATAATAGTTTCATCTAATTTATTGCCTTTTTATGAATCAATGGTATAATGTAAAAATTAGTAAATACTCGTAGCATACACAGAAAAAATTGTAGCCATTTGATAAAAAAAATTCAAATATTCATTCAAAAATTTGTCGATTTTCCGGCGATAAAAAAATTGTCATATTGACAAAATTCGATAAAATTATTTGATCACAAAGTAAAAATACAGGTTGATAAAATAAAATTTTAATATTGATTGAAATATTTGTCGATTTTTTATTTTTAAACTGATAAAATATTTCACATATTGACAAAAATATTTATCAAAATATTTCACAGTTTGCCTGATAAAAACAAAATATTTTCTTGATTAAAAAAAATGTTGAATGCATTTTTTTCAATCGATAAAAAATATTCATATTTACAATTATTTTGTTGCTTTTTTGTTAAATACAAACCCAAAAGCCACAAAAAAGATACATACACACACTTATAAATGGTGGTGGTTATTTATTTAATTGAAATGCCAAGTACAAAAGCAACAACAGACGCATAGGTACATAAAAAATAACAGATGAAAGAAAGAAAAACGGTATAGAATAATTAATAACAGAAGTAAATAACTATTTAATGCCACACTTTAGTTTTAATAAAAGAAAACGAATAAATCGCTTTTAAATATAAAATACAGGGAACATCGTTGAACGCTTCTTTCTCGTTGTGAAATAAAACACATTCTTCTGCCACATTGAAAATCATCAGCAGAAATAGTAGATCCATACATATTTCAAATATATAAAATCCCAGCCAGCATTTTTTGAAAATTATAATCCAATTCGAGTCTTTTTTGATCCGACTGCACGATTAAAAATCTGGAATATGAGCTCATTTTCTGATCTCCTTTGTCGGGAGAAAAAGGTAACCTCAGGCGACTCTTCTAAATAAATCACAAATGAGTCTTCCTCTGCATTGGTTTCGAGTCATTTTGCCCATTTTTTGATGGTATATAAAGTCTTTTTCGAGTCGTATTTCAATCATTTATTGGTGATTTGTTGATTAATTTGGGACTCTTTTTCGAGTCTTTTTAGAGTCATGTTTATAATCGTTTATGAGTCTTTAGGGAGTCATTTATGAGTCTTTTTATTAGACGAAATAACTTAAAAGAAATTTCTTTTTATGCTTTTTTGTTTTTTGTTTCTCTCCTTTGTTGTTTTGTTGTCTTTTCTGCTTTGTTATTTCTTTTAATTATCCTTTATGTTGCGCGGTGGTTAGTATACTGCCTCCTGGTGTCCCTGTATGATATTTTGATGAGTTTTTGCCTAAGATTACATAAAATCTTAATAATAAAGTGATTCGATAAATAAAAACCTTCCACACAAAAAGCTTTTATTTTTCAGAATTTTTGAAAATTTTTTGAAGTCACTGTAAGCAGTTATTTTAGCCATTAATAGGCAAAAATTCATTCAATCGTGCAACAGGAAATAATTTTTTGAACAGTTTTTTTTTTTTTCATTTCAAAAATCAAAGTGGTTTGTGCGGAAACTTTTTTTATAATAAAATGAATATTATTTTACGCATTTATATGCAAAAGTTCTTTTATTCTCACTACAGGAAATCATTTTTGAGAAACAATTTTAAAAAGTCATAACCCTAGTGTGTATTTGTCTATTTATTTTGGCTTTTGGGTTTGTATTAAACAAAAAAATCAACAAAATAATTGTAAATATGAACATATTTTTATCGAGATTTATGGGTCTATCTTGTATTGCCACTAAACTTGAATTGCGTTGTCAGTTGTCTGCGCGACTGAGACGAAATGTTGTACCATGAATGTCAACTCAACTGGGTGGTCGATAAACATGTTATCGATCAGTGTTTTTTTCAAACTTGTGACCTCTATTCGCCAAAAAAAAAAAAAAAACATTTTAAAAATAATATCTGGACAATATTTTAATATTTTGGCTGAGTTTTCGAGCAAATTTGGAAAACAACCCAAGATTGGAATATAACCTGCCCATTTAATCTTCGGATCGTCAAGTTTTATTTGCTGTCCCAAAAAATGATAAGTTCGGTGGAATTATTTTTTTGATGAAGAAAATGTACAGGACATTGCATCTATTAGAAGAAATTTGAGGGACAAGTCGAATCCATTGGAATTGCCATCTGCACTGTAAGCTGATGATCATGTGGAAAGATCTGTACTATAATCAGTAAATTATTTCAGGTTTAAGGCGTATTTTCGATTGCCAAAGGATGCCGTAGTTTACGTTGTGGAAACGTTAAATGGTGACTTCAAAGTAAGTTACAGATCAACAGCAATACCCCCACTTTTGAAGGTGTGCGCAGCGTTGCGATTCTTGGAGGACGGAAGTTTCCAAAAGTCCCATGGCAATGATTTCAACAATTGCATGGCTCAATCTACATTGTCGAGAGTATTGAAGGAAGTTGTCCACTTGATAGAGGACAAATTGTGCCAAAATTGGATCGTTTCGAAGTTGACAGAGGAAGAAAAAAGGCAAAATAAAAACCATTTTTATTCAAAAACGAAATGCCCTGGTGTAGTTGGCTATATAGATGGAGGATGTTCGTCATTTGTACTTAAACTGAACATACTGTATTTGTCACCAAATTCATTTGCAAAAGATTTGCTGCTGTCCGTCCGCTCCAAAGGATGGACCACCACCAGTGTCGTTGAAGTTTATTTTATTTTGAGGCATTTTCTTTTTCAACTTTGCTTTAAAGTGAATTCAGACTCTGCCACTCTTTAGGTGTTCGTGTTGGAGGTTCATGGCTGTTTAAACTGTCCGAAATGGACCTCCACGCTTCATCCGCTGTGGCTTTGGTTTCACCAAAACTCCCGAACTCCTCGGGCTAAGTTTGGATTTTCACTCAGTTAGTTTATCAATTAATATTTCGAACTGCTGCTTTGTCGTTATTTTCACCATATTGTTGATACACAAAATTAATTAATGATGCAAAGAATCAATAATTGTTAACAAAATGTTTATTTTTCCTTCTATTTTACTTGTTGTTTCGTCGAAAATGTTCACTGCAACTGAAAATTAGTGGTTGCTGAAAAACAGCAGCTTCGTCAACTGAGATTCGCAACTTCAGTTGAGAGTTGCCATACGTGGATCAATTTTGACAACTGGCAACGCCACTCAACGATAATTGTTATCGACGATCGACCCCTTACTTTCATATTTAACAAAATTTATATATGTGAAACATCAAACAAAAAATTTAAAAAATCGATAAACCAGTTTGTTAGTATGAAAAATATTTCAACGATTGAAAAAAAATAAAATTCAACAAAATTCTTAGTTAATATGAGAATTGCTTCATCAAACTAATTTCTAACGAAAACTAAAAATTTTTTTATCGGCGATTGTCAATTAAAAATTATTCAGATTTTGGAATTTTTTAATGAATTTAAAATTCAACAAAATTCGTAGTTAATATGAGAATTGCTTTATCAAACTAATTTATTATCTTTATCGGCAAAAAGTCAATTAAAAATTAATCAGATTTTTGAATTTTTTTATCAAATGGGTACAATTTTTTTTCTGTGCATACAATAAATACATACGTTAATTTATTTTTCTATTTATTTGTGAGAGTAAAACCCTTTTAAAAATTATCTTAAACTGCATTAGAATGTTTGTG
Organism: Musca autumnalis; assembly: GCF_047663935.1. Lineage (NCBI taxonomy): Eukaryota > Metazoa > Arthropoda > Insecta > Diptera > Muscidae > Musca > Musca autumnalis. The sequence goes on along the minus strand of NW_027411977.1, from coordinate 110,975,908 downwards.
TTATTTTAAACGGCTATCAACTTTGAATAGGGAAGCGGTTGATAGCTGCAATTTTATCTAAAAGTTTATGGAATGTACGGTTAAAAAATATTTCCTTAAGCAATACCTATTATTATTTATTGATTATGAATTAGAGCATTTGCATTGCATTAATGAAACAATTTCATCAAAGATAAAATAATAAATATTTTTATTGATGGAATGAAACGATATCATTAATGATATGTCATTATGCAATTATTGGTATATGGTATTTAGCAGAACTTGTAAGAATCTACTATTTTTGAAATTGTTACAAGTTTTTTTCTTTTTAAATTTAAAATTTACCTTTTTTACAAGTTTTGTATTATTTCATTCCATCAATGAAAAAAAATTCATTAATTTTATGATTCCAAAACTTTTTTTTCTAAATCTCCTGTTTAAATATAATACGGAAATACCCATATACATAAAAAACTGTCATTCAAATTTCACCAATATTTTAATTTTTTAAAATATTAAACAAAAACAAAGCTAAATGCATTTGAAACGCAAGTGATATGTAAAAGAAAATCTGAAAATTTAAAATGAAAGGCGAATTTAAAAATGCGAAAAAACGGATTAAATTGTAATTAATTAATTAATCAACTGAAATTGCTTGTGCCGGTAAATTGTCAATGGAATTGAGCGCGCCATGATTATGGTGATGATTATCCACTTGCCTCCATGTACCATATCCGCTGTTGATCAATTGTTGACGCATTGCTTGTATCTCTGTGTTGTTGGTGGCAGCGGCCAAACAATTTATTTATTCATCCATCAAAGTAAGTGTCGAGTGCGTTTGTTGCAGCAGCAGGAGCGAGAGATAGGAGGGAAGTTTGGTTGTATTTGCACGTTGTGATTTTGCATATACAAGGAGTAGTGCATTGAAAATAAAAAGTTTTTTGTTGTGGTAAAATTCATAAAACATATTACTTGTTTCACTTGAAAACTTTTTATAAAATTATTTGAATTTTTTAGTCACTGCTTTGTGTTTGGTTGAAATGGCCATTTGTTCCAATGTTGAATGTATCGTGTTTTTTTGTATGTTGTCATCCAGTTATGAAGTAAATGTATGTATGTTATCCTTAAAGTTAGAAACCATAAGATATTTTGCAAACGTGTATTGAAATGTAAATCACAAGCAATTTTTGAGACTTCTCTTTTTTTCATGCATATTATTGGGTTAATGTTATTTCAGCCAATGGAAAAAAATCATTATAAACATGGAATAATTAAAACTTTAAATACGATTAGACTTTAGATTGCGTATTAGCTATAACGCAAGTTAGCTCTCTGTAAATTTTGTTTGTAATAATATTTGAAACATTGATCTATAATTCACTTTAAGGTAAGGTCACAATAGGCAAATTTTTGATTCAAATTTGTTTCAACCTATTTTCCCAAACATGTTTGAATTTCATACAGAGGTCATGTTGTGTTCATATTACTTACGAATGCACATTGGTCAAATGTTTGCCGGTATATACTTTTGTTTTCCTAAAATCAGCTGCTTTCTTGGTTGCCTTTGAGTAATACCATGGTACAATTACAAAAGTAGTGGTGTCAAACTCCTTTATAAAAAATTATTTTTGTTGTAATTTCCTCAAAACATAAATAAAATTTTGACATAACATATACAAAAATTTACGATACCACTACCTGGGTAATTGCGCCATGAATAATACTTGCTGGTCACATTGTGGCAAAGAAATATTTGACATTTTTTTTTGGCAAATATTTACCAAATGTGACCGTGTATTTAAGGTAGCTTTTCATTCGTCCTAGCTAGGTGGTAAGTGACGTTTGGCGTAAACAGCTGCGCATAATTCAGTGGATTTGAGAGAGTTTGGTAGTAAATGAACAAAAGGAACTATACAAATGCAAGAACTGGGTATAGTTCCAATAGTTCCTTGCCAGGAGTAGTTCTTTGGAACTCTTTCGTTCCTGAACTCTACACAACATTAGCTAAATTTGACGGGCTCAATTATTGTTGCAATGAAACAATAGATGAGTATGGCTGTGGGTTTGTAGTTAGCCGCAAATAGTTCATATAGTTCAGCCCTTTTAATTGAACTAGTCCAGTAATCTAGTTCATAGTTCATTTTCAAGTTCAATCATTTGGTTCAAATGTGGACCCATATCTAAAATTTTTTGGTAGAGAAATTTTTCGTCGGCAATTTTTGGTGAAGATGTTACTGGGAAACCTAAATACCAAATTACATCCAAATTAAACCGAAAATGCAGGTGGCAATACCAAAACTTGTGTCTATTTCCACAATTTTTTGGTAAAGACGATTTTTGGTCACTTTAAACCCAAAATGCCAAATTACACCCACTTTGCTCAGAAAATATAACTAAAAACTAAAAAAAATCGAAATCGGCCTCTACCGTTCTATGGGGCTATTTCAAAACGTGAGTCGATATAGCCCATGTTCTACGTTGACCTCGCTGCAAACAAAAGACCGCTCCGTGCAAAATTTTGGCATCCACACAACACATTTTGCATATGAAATGTTTATAATATAATTTTATTGTTTTACATTGGTTTGAGAATTGCGTATTTAAACACAAAAAATAATTTCAGATTACAGCACCTTGTGTACACATCCTGCTCATTTTCATGTTAATGAAAATTTTCATAATCTGGCACAAGACATAAGAAATTTCAAATCAAAAAATATTCCATTGGTCCCGATTTACATTAGGCGATTTTTCTTGCGGTAATTTTTCTCGTTTCCTTTTAAAATTGCCTCCTGCGTCCATGCAAGCCCATATTTACATTAGGCAATTTTCCTTGTGGCAATTTTGTTTTAGGCGAGAGAGGGTGTTGAGAGGCAAACCATATGCCTCACCTCCCTCTCCATCGAACTGACAATTGCCGCAAGGAAAATTGCCTAATGTAAACATGAACCAAGCAATGTTCGGGCAAGTCAAGGCGATCGAGAAGGCGAATTCAGGCCGTAGTCTTCTTTTGTTGTCAAAATTTTTTGCGCTAAATATCCACAAAAGGTACAAGTGAAAATATTCTTCGCGAAGCTTAAATAAAGATGTGGTACAGAGATATTCTTTATAGAAGCGAAATATTTGTTATTTATTTTTGATTGAAAATATGTTTTGACAGCAAATGAAGACATCAGTTGGTATTATTGTATCGCCTTCTTGCTTGCACCATGGGGCAAGTCTTGTTTTCAAAACAAAGAAAATAATGTCAATTACGAAAAATATAAAAGGAATTTCCTGAACATTGCCAGTACGAGCAAGTATTTTCCACTTACATTTCCCTTACGTGTCTGTCCTACAAACAGAGACTTGCCGCAAGTAAACTTGTCTAATGTACAAATGTACATTTACAAAGTTATCACCTACCACAAATGACGCCCTATGTTCTACATGAACTTTATTTGTTATGATATGTTCATATTATTTTGTATCACATTTCTTTAACAAATAAAACAGGACATATATATGTATATATACAAATGACGGTGCCACTTTATGCATAAGTAAATCGCATGCTGAATTATATTGCTAATTGTTCATTCGTTAATAGTTCCTTCTTTGATCGTTCGGTCGCTCATTGATTATATAGTTCTGTGAACCAATTGTGAGCTATATCAACTGATCTGGCTTATACGTTCTTTGCAATGAATCCTTATATTGAACTAATTTCTTCGTGAACTAAACAACTCTATTTGGAAATTAACATCAGCTTATTTAAAAAGCGTTTCAAGTTGTCTTTCGTATATGAATTCATGTGGGTGACAAAAAATATTTATGATGTGGTGACCTGAAGGTTTTGTGGTTATTGTTTTGTCCCGAACAATGTTAATCACTTTTTATTTTGTTGAAGGGATTTTGTCTTCTTTTCCTTTTCCATTTATTACTGTAGTTAAACTAAGCTCATATGTACACTGCCGCTCACTTGAATAGAACCCCCCTGCAAAATTTTTTTCAACCTGAAGTAAACAATTTGGCTCATTTGAATAGAACCCCCCTTTAAAAGTTGGGAATTCAGAAAGATTGCATTAGAATATCGATGCATATTCACTCTTTATTGAAAACGAAGTACTTTCAGTAATACACAGTAAAAGTATATCTCTCATGATTAAGGATACACCCGTATATCCTGCTTTAGCAAGGTTTCTTTAAAAAATCAGGTGTAATGCCTTACAAAGCTTGCTTTTTTTCATTCCACAACATTATTTTTGGAAGCGTACTGTCTCCTTTAGTCGTATTTTTTACGCATAAGTCATTCCCATACATTTTAGAGAATATTTACCGCTGTAGAATATGACGCCCCCAGGATATCCGCATTTCTTTTTAAAAATTTAAGTTTTGATGACTCGAAGTGTACAAAAGTTTATAAAATCATGATGAAATTGCCACTCGGGAAATCCGAAAATGGTTCTCACTACTGGAAATGCCTGTTTTAGAACTCCTTTCTAAATTGTCGTGCGCACTTAGGGTGAAAGAAATTGACGCCCAAGTCCTTCATAATTAGTAATGCGTTCCAGCACCATAAAAACACATTCATCGCTACAGAAACAATTTAGAAGATGGTCTTCCATTCAATAGACGCGAAAACAATAGTTATATAATTATGCAATTGTTTACTTAATGAGCGGAGTCCTTAATAATTATGAAGAACTTGGGCGTCAATTTCTTTCACCTTAAATGCGCACGACAATTTACAAAGGAGTTCTAAAACAGGCATTTCCAGTAGTGAGAAGCATTTTCGGATATCCCGAGTGGCAATTTCATTACGATTTTATAAACTTTTGTACACTTCGAGTCATCAACACTTAAATTTTTGAAAAGAAATGCGGATATCCTGGGGGCGTCATATTCTACAGTGGTAAACATTCTGTTTTTCAAAATAGTCAGGCTTAATCCCATAGTCGTTGTTTTAATATTTTATTAAAACAACTTTAATTTATTAGTGGGAAAAAATTGGCGATGTTTACCAAGGGGTAAGGCAGGGAATACTATAGTTTCAGATCTCGCCACAGATCTTCATCAGTTCCCTTATTTCTTGTTTTTCAACAAGAAACTTTTTATACCTAAGTGTCAATTGCTAGCTCAAATAGATACGTGCGCAAAAAAACACTCTGATCGAGAATTTCTTTGGCACTACCTAAACTTTAGCAACTTCACTTGCAAACAAAACCAAATTTTTCCCACTGCTATGCGTTCGTCGATTCTCGACGAAAAAGCACATAACTAATTTGTTGGTATTGCATACTACAGCAATAAACAACATTTTGACGGTGCCCGGTCTCACAATTACGCCAACCCTCGTAATAGTGGTAAATATTCTCTAAAATGTATGGGAATGACTTATGCGTAAAATATACGGCTAAAGGAGACAGTACGCTTACAAAAATAAAGTTGTTGAAAGAAAAAAGCAAGCTTTGTTAGGCAATACACCCGATTATCCTTAATAAGGAGGGATATACTTTTACTGAATATTACTAAAAGTTCTTCGTTTTCAATACAGAGTGAATATGCATCGATATTCTAATACAATCTTTCTATATTCCCAAGTTTTAAAGGGGGGTTCTATTCAAATGAGCCAAATTTTTTACTTCAATTTTTATCGGTACCTCCCGATTTCCGGTATTTTGAAGGTTGTGGCCTCAATATCCCTCCGAAACGGCTGCAATTTGGTATTAAGTCTTTTTTGTGGGTATAAAACTTTCCACTTGACATTTTTTAGTATAGGTCCACGTCTTCATACAGCACCCATAGAACGGTACCTTCCGATTTGCGGTATTTTGAAGAATGCGGCCACAGTATCCCTCCGAAATAGCTGAAATTTGATACTAAGTCTTCCTTGGGGTTAAAAAACTTTCTACATGAAATTTGTCGGTATAGGTCCACGTCTTCATACAGCACCCATAGAACGGTACCTTTCAATTTTCGGTATTTTGAAGATTGTGGCTGTGGTTATACATTTCTCTATTTTATTGACTTGATTGAGACAGAAAAATTGTACACACAAACATTTTTGTACCTATTATTGAAATATTTGGTGTATAAGAAAGAAAATATGTTAAATTCATTTTGCATATGCACATATTATTTTTTGCATATGCAAAATTTATGCATTTTGCATAATTTGGCATATGTTTCGATTGTAATTTAATCAGAAGCCAAATATATACCCAGTCCCAAAATTTGATTTGAATCGGACCAAAAATATGGGTTGCATAAAATTCCGCTGTCTAATGATGAATGGCAAAAATGAACGGTCACACTAGCAAGCAACTGCAAAGCTGTCATTCAAAACTGACAATGTGTACCCAGCTTAAAGGAAAGCTTTTCGAGTAAAAAGCGGTAAAACTTTAAGATTCTTGCACGTAAAGGAACAGAACTAATAAGTTTAAATCTCGAATAGATACTTAAAATATCTACACTCTTGGAAATATTCTCACTTCCCATTTTTTGTATACAATTATACAAAATCTTAAATTTATTTAAAGATAAAGCAGAAAAGTTTCTAATCAATGTCTTAACTTTATGAAGATTATTTAAGATTCCACCACTATTGAATAATATTTGTCTTAAATTTGTTTTTCATAGCGACACTTATGATTATCCTGTAAATTTTCGGCTAGTGGAACAGATGTTCCGTAATAATCACCTAAATTAAAATCAAAGGAATTTAAAGCGGCCCATACACTATCAAATTTTGATGCCAATATTTGTAGTATTATGTGTACATTTTTTAAAATATGAGAATTTGTTTGAAAATCATATCAAACTTCCGAAATGGAAGGCATTACATTTCATGAAGGAAACCCCCTTCGATTTGTTCATGTATATGTATTGAGGAATGATTCTAGACTGGACACTAGGTTGACTTTATAAGATAATACTTCCTATCTGCAAATCTGCAGTAATGTTTGTATAAAAAAATTTAAACATTTTAAGAGCGTCACACACTTGACGTGTTTTGCTTGTCCAACACATGTTGTTAGTCCCAATTTACATTAGGCGAGTTTACTTGCGGCAATTGTCAGTTTGTAGGTGAGAGAGGGTGCTGAGAGGCAAAGGGTATGCCTCACCTCTCTCTCCTACAAAATGACAATTGCCGCAAGTAAACTCGCCTAATGTAAATTTTGACTTACAAGTGTTCACAGATAAATTTAAAAATGAAAACCATTCATCGAATTGAAGGGTTTCATTTTGAAAATCAAAGCTATGTATTTTGATTATTTAGCTGTCATAAAATATTCCTACACAGGTTTTAACATTTTGAAAAATTTACACATGCCATCACAAATATTTTAAGCATGTTTGAAAGTGAGTGAGCCGCTTTATGTTAAAATCCGATGTTTGACTTGTATATGGGATAAAATAAAATTAAAAAAATAAAAGCATTAGAGAAACATGTAAGAACAAATTATTTTGCAATCAATTCATTGAATATATTAATAACAATAGAAATATATATAAAAAACACAAAGTTAGTTATAAATTAATAATATGATAAAAAATAACAATATTCCATTTGTTTTGGAAAAGCATGCATTCATAATAAGTTATAAGGAAAAGAATATAGAATATATTTAATAAAAAATAATAATAATAAAATTTTAAGAAAAAATTCACATAAATATTGAAAGAGTTTGGGAAAATAATAAACCAGAAGAATAAAACCATTTATCCATTTATAAGCTACCATAGATTAGGAAGATAGCAGGGGGTTGGTGATGGGTTGTGGGGATAGCATTTTGGTTAAACACAATTTGTTTATTTCATTCTATTCCTTTAAAATTTGGTTAGTAATACTTTCAGGATTGTTGTTGTTGTTGTTGTGATGGTGTTGTTGACGCGTGGAGGCGGTAGCAGCGCGTAGTGTTTTGCGCAAAAAACTCTCTTTACGACGTGCCACAATACCACCCGTACCACGATTATCATTTGGTGACATACTACGTGGTGTCGATTCCGGAGAACTTTGAGGTGACGACAATATTTCACACGGCATCAGAGTGGCATCTTCGATGTTATTATTGCTATTGAATTTCATAGATTGTATGGCCTGTTTCTTTTCACGACGCCTAGTCGATGTGGTCAATAGGGATTGGGTACGTGATATGGGATTACTGCCACCACTAATTGTGGCATAATTGAGCTGAGAGCGTTTCTTGCCACGTGTCAAAGCACTACCCACTGTACCACCTCCAGTATTTTTCATATTAGGTGGCAGTTCAAAGTGATAGTTGTTGTTAAGTTCGGTGAGGAGAAACTTGGAGCAATACTCACTGCTATAGGTGGATGCCGAAACAGTGGTCTGCTGTTTACTATAGTCCAGAGCCTTATTGCCAGCCCAATCCAAGAGATCACGATTTGCCTCTGCAAAAGAAAATAACATTTATTAGTTGATGATTTAAATAATTAGAATGTGCTCTAGATATTATATATCGGAAAATCATCCCACAGATTTCAACATTGCAATGGACTCCGAGGTAAGATCGAGGAAATAATGAATTTTATGAGGAGGAAAACTACTGCAGCTGACAGCATTGTGAAGGTTACAACGTAATGATGAAGGATCGCACCAGAAGTGGAGGTTTAGATTTCCTATTGCACCAGTCTGTTTTATACAGATCTATCTCGCTTGAGCCTGGCTGTACACGGTGCTCTTGAAGCAACTTTAAATGGAAGGTGCTTACACCTGGGAAGTTTTTGCGGATTCTGAAACTACAACGTTCATAGATAAGAAAAATAAAAAAAAAATCAAAAAAATCACCGGAGCGCTTTTTAAATAAATTGCGATTCAAGTTGACATTTTTAGAGTTTTTTTAGGTTTTCACGATTTTGCTTGGAAACCACAAGTTTTATCGAAATGGGACTAAAGAACTTCAATATCTCAATAACGGTAAAACCTACGAAATTATCATAAAGGCCAATCTTGTAGAAAATTTTCATAGCTACAACATTTTCTTTAGTCTCATTTCGATAAGACTTGCGGTTTCCAATTAAAATGGTGAAAACCTAAAAAACCCCTAAAATTGTCAACTTGAATCGCGATTTATTAAAAAAGCGCTCCGGCGATTTTTTGTTTTTCTTTTTGATTTTTCTCATCTATGTAGTTTTAGAATCCTCCAAAACTTCCCAGGTGTAAGCACCTTCCATTTAAAGTTGCTGCAAGAGCATCATTCTCGAAGTCTGGAAAATGGGCAGGGTGGTCCCGCTGAAGTCAGGCAAGGACCAGATTTTTTCCTGCCGAGGAGGAACAACCACAATTCACAATGGATGATGTTGCGAATGTCGTCAGGAACGCTAAATCACCAAAATCGTTGGGCCCTGGTGGAATCTCCATGGTAATTAATGCTGAAACCGGAAGTGCAGTATCTCACTAAAGTCACTAGCCACCCACATCGTTCCCGTTCATCTGGAAAATGATCAGGATGGTCCCGCTACTGAAGCAAGGCAAGGATGCCAGCGATTTCGCTTTTGCCAGCCGTAGCAAAGACCCTTGAGGCTTTAGTTCTTCCCCGTGTCAGAAACAGCTATCCAGTTGCCGATCACCAACATGGGTTCCGTAAGTAGCACAGCACTACAGCAGCGCTGCACGTCATCTCCGAGGACTCAGCCAGAGCAAGCCGTGTGACAAAACAGTGACTTATCAAAAGCCTTTGATACTGTCGACACTGTTTGAGGACATTGAGCCGTCTAAATTTGGCCAAGTTTGAAAAATTGGATA